>NW_027175388.1:0-329744 GCF_028021215.1 Eschrichtius robustus | reverse complement strand
TGATTCATTTAGTTCCACATCTCCAGGACTGTATCAGGGTCCACGGGAGAACTGTAAAGTGAGAAGAGAAAAGAGAGTGAAGATAACAAACCTCTTGTTCCACAATGTTAGCGCTTGAAGACACGATTCACTTAGTTCCACATCTCCAGGACAGTATCAGGGTCCACAGGACACCTGTAAAATGAGAAGAGAAAAGAGAGCGGAAAATAACAAAGCTCTTGTTCCCCAATGTTAGCGGTTGAAGGAGACGATTGACTCACGTCTTCCACATCCTACAGGTTTGTATCAGGGTCCACGGGAGACCTGTAATGCTGAGAAAAGAGAGGGGATGATAAAAAGCTCTTGTTCCCCAATGTTAGCACTTGAAGACACTATTCACTTAGTTCCACATCCCCAGGAATGTATCAGTGTCCACGGGAGACCTGTAAAATGAGAAGAGAAAGAGAGCGGAAAATAACAAGCTCTTTGTTCCCCAATGTAGCGCTTGAAGACACGATTCACTTACTTCCACATCTCCTGGACTGTATCAGGGTCCAGAGGAGACCTGTAATGTGAGAAGAGAGCAGAGAGGGGACGATAACAAAGTTCTTGTCCCGAATTTTAGTGCTTGAAGGCACGATACACTTAGTTCCACAACTCGAGAGACAGAATCTGGGTCCACGGGAGACCTGTAAAGTGAGAAGAAAGAGAGAGCGGAAATAACACAGCTCCTGTTCCCCAATGTCAGTGCTTGAAGACAGGATTCATTAGTTCCACATCCCCAGGACTGTATCAGGGTCCACTGGAGACGTGTAGAAGTGAGAAGAGAAAAGAGAGAGGGAAAATAAAAAAGCTCCTGTTCCCTCAATGTTAGCGCTTGAAGACACGAGTCATTTAGTTCCACATCTCCAGGACTGTATCAGGGTCCACGGGAGATCTGTAAAGTGAGAAGACAAAAGAGAGCAGAAGGTAACAAAAGTTCTTCTTTCCCAATTTTAGCGCTTGAAGACACGATTCATTAAGTTCCACATCTCCAGGACTGTATCAGGGTCCGCGGGAGACCTGTAAAGTGGGAAGAGTAAAGAGAGTAGAACATAACAAACTCTCTTGTTCCCCATTGTTAGCCGCTTGAAGACACGATTCATTAATTTCCACATCTCCGGGACTGTACAGGGTCCACGGGAGACCTGTAATGTGAGAAAAGAGAGGGGACGGAAACAAATCTCTTGTTTCCCAATGTTAGCGCTTGACGACATGATTCCAGTTAGTTCCACATCTCCAGGACTGTATAAGGGTCCACGGGAGACCTGTAATATGTGAAGAGAAAGGAGAGGCGACGATTACAAAGCTCTAGTTCCCCAATGTTAGTGCTTGAAGACACGATTCACTTAGTACCCACATCTCCAGGACTGTATTTCGGTCCACGGGAGACCTCTAATGTGAGAAGATAAAAGAGACGCGGAAAATAACACAGCTCTTGTTCCCCTACGTTAGTGCTTTAAGACACGATTCAGTTAGTTCCACCATCCCCAGGACTGTATCAGGGCCCCACTGGAGACCTGTAAAGTGAGAAGAGAAAAGAGAGGGGGTAAATAACAAAGCCTTTTGTTCCCCAATATTACAGCTTGAAGACATGATTCACTTAGTTCCACATCTTCAGGACTGTAGCAGGGTCCACGGGAGACCTGTAAAGTGAGAAGCGAGAAAGAGAGCAGAAGGTAACAAAGCTCTTGTTCCCCATTGTTAGCGCTTGAAGACACGATTCATTAAGTTCCACATCTCCAGGATTGTATCAGGGTCCACGGGAGACGTGTAATGTGAGAAAGGAGATGGGACGAAAACAAAGCTCTAGTTCCCCAATGTTAGCGCTTGCCGACATGACTCACTTAGTTCCACATCTCCAGGACTGTATAAAGGTCCACGGGACACCTGTAATGTGAGAAAGAGAGGGGACGAAGAAAAAGTTCTTGTTCCCCAATGTTAGCGCTTGAAGACACGATTCACTTAGTTCCACATCTCCAGGACTGTATCAGGGTCCACGGGAGACCTGTAATGTAGAGAAGAGAAAAGAGAGGGGATGATAACAAAGCTCTTGTCCCCAATGTTACTGCTTCATGACACGATTCACTTAGTTCCACATCTCCAGACTGTATCAGGGTTAACCGTGAGACCTGTAATGTGAGAAGAGAAAAGAAGAGGCGACGATTACAAAGCTCTTGTTCCCCCAATGTTAGCGCTTGAAGACACGATTCACTAGTTCCCATATCTCCAGGACTGTATTAGGGTCCACAGGAGACCTGTAAAGTGAGAAGACAAAAGAGAGTGGAAGATAACAAAGCTCTTTTCCCCAATGTTAGCACTTGAAGACACGATTCACTTAGTTCCACATCTCTCTGGACTGTATCAGGGTCCACAGGAGATCTGTACATGTGAGAAGAGAGCAGAGAGGGGACGATAACAAAGCTCTTGTTCCCGAATGTTAGTGCTTGAAGACATGATTCACTTAGTTCCACATCTCAGGACTGTATCTGGGTCCACGGAGACCTTAAAGTGAGAAGAAAAAGAGAGCGGAAAAATAACACAAGCTCTTGTTCTCCAATGATAGTGCTTGAAGACACGCTTCATTTAGTTCCACGTCCCCATGACTGTATCAGGGTCCACTGGAGACCTGTAAAGTGAGAGGGAAAAGAGAGGGGAAAATAAAAATGCTCTTGTTCCCCAACTGTTATCGCCTGAAGACAGGATTCATTTAGTTCCACATCTCCAGGACTGTATCACGGTCCACGGGAGACCTGTAAAGTGAGAGGACAAAAGAGAGCGGAAGATAACAAAGTTCTCTTGTTCCCCATGTTAGCGCTTGAAGACACGATTCATTAAGTTCCACATCTCCAGGACTGTATCAGGATCCACGGGAGACGTGTAATGTGAGAAAAGAGAGGGGAACGAAAACAAAGCTCTTGTTCCCCAATGTTAGTGCTTGAGAGCACTATTCATTTAGTTCAACAACTCCAGGCCTGTATCAGGGTCCACGGGAAAACCTGTAATTTGAGACGAGAAAAGAGAGGGACGATAACTAACCTCTTGTTCCCCAAAGTTAGCGACTGAAGACACGATTCACTTAGGTTCCACATCTCCAGATACGTATCAGGATCCACAGGATACATGTAATGTGAGAAAAGAGAGGGGACGATAACAAAGCTCTTGTTCCCCAATGTTAGTGCTTGATGAAACGATTCACTTAGTTCCACATCTACAGGACTGTATCAGAGTCCACGGGAGACCTGTAAAGTGAGACGACAAAAGAGAGCGGAGAGATAACAAAGCTTTTGTTCCCCAATGTTAGCGCTTGAAGATACAATTGATTTAATTCCACCAGTTCCAGGACTGTCTCAGGGTCCACGGGAGACCTGTAGACTGAGAAGAGAAAAGAGAGGAGAAGATAACAAAGCTCTTGTTCCCCAATGTTAGTGCTTGATAGAAACGATTCACTTAGTTCCACATCTACAGGACTGTATCAGAGTCCACGGGAGACCTGTAAAGTGAGACGACAAAAGAGAGCGGAAGATAACAAAGCTCTGTGTTCCCCAATGTTAGCGCTTGAAGATACAATTGATTTAATTCCACAGTTCCAGGACTGTATCAGGGTCCACGGGAGACCTGTAGACTGAGAAGAGAAATAGAGAGGAGAAGATAACAAAGCTCTTGTTCCCCAATATTAGCGCTTGAAGACACGATTCATTTAGTTCCACATCTCCCAGGACGGTATCAGGGTCCACGGGAGGCCTGTAAAGTGAGAAGAGAAAAGAGAGAGGAAGATAACAAATCTCTTGTTCCCCAATATTTGCGCTTTAAGACACGATTCATTTAGTTCCACATCTCCAGGACTGTATCAGGATCTACGGGAGACCTGTAATGTGAGAAGAGAGCAGAGAGGGGACGATAACAAAGCTCTTGTTCCCCAATGTTAGCGCTTGAAGACACGATTCACTTAGTTCCACATCTCCACGACAATATCAGTGTCCACGGGAAACCTGTAATGTGAGAAGAGAAAAGAGAGGGACGATAACAAAGCTCTTTTTCTCCAATGTTAGTGCTTGAAGACACGATTCACTTAGTACCACATCTCCAGGACTGTATCAGGGTCCACGTGAGGACCTGTACAGTGAGAAGAGGAAAGAGAGCGGAAGATAACAAAGCTCATTGTTCCCCATTGTTAGCGCTTGAAGACACGATTCATTAAGTTCCACATTTCCAGGACTGTATCAGGGTCCACGGGAGACCTGTAATGTGAGAAAAGAGAGGGGACGAAAACAAAGCTCTTGTTCCCCAATGTTAGCGTTTGAAGACACGATTCAGTTAGTTTCCACAACTCCCAGGACTGTATCAGGGTTCCACGGGAGACCTGTAAAGTGAGAGAGAAAAGAGAGCAGAAAATAAGAAAGCTCTTGTTCCCCAATGTTAGCGATTGAAGACACGATTCACTTCGTTCCACATCTCCAGGACTGTATCAGGGTCCAAGGGAGACCTGTAAAGTGAGAAGAGAAAAGAGAGCGGAAGATAACAAAGCTCTTGTTCCTCAATGTTAGTGCCTGAAGACACGATTCTCTTAGTTCCACATCTCCAGGACTGTATCAGGGTCGACGGGAGACCGGTAATGTGAGAAAAGAGAGGGACGAAAACAAAGCTCTTTTTCCCCAATGTTAGCGCTTGAAGGCACGATTAACTTAGGTCCATCTATTCAGGAATGTATCAGAGTCCATGGGAGACCTGTATAATGAGAAGAGAAAAGAGACAGAAAATAAACAAAGCTCATTTTCCCCAATGTTAGCGCTTGAATGCAAGATTCCCTTAGTTCCACATCGCCTTCCTAGGAATTGTATCAGGGTCCACAGGAGACCTGTAATGTGAGAAGAGAAAGAGAGGCAATGATAACAAAGCTCTTGTTCCCCAATGTTACTGCTTAAAGACACGATTCACTTAGTACCACATCTCCAGGACTGTATCAGGGTCCGCGGGAGACCTGTAAAGTGGAAGAGAAAAGAGATGTGGAACATAACAAAGCTCTTGTTCCCCATTGTTAGTGCTTGAAGACACGATTCATTAATTTCCCACACTCTCCGGGACTGTATCAGGGTCCACGGGAGACCTGTAATGTGAGAAAGAGAGGGGACGAAAACAAAGCTCTTGTTTCCAATGTTAGCGCTTGACGACATGATTCAGTAGTTCCACATCTCCAGGACTGTATAAGGGTCCACGGGAGACCTGTAATATGAGAAGAGAAAGGAGAGGCGACGATTACAAAGCTCTAGTTCCCCAATGTTAGTGCTTGAAGACACGATTCACTTAGTAGCACATCTCCAGGGCTGTATCAGGTTCCAGGGGAGACCTGTAAAGTGAGAAGAGTAAAGAGAGCGGAAGATAACAAAGCTCTTGTTCCCCGATGTTAGTGCTTGAAGACACGATTCAATTAGTTCCACATGTCCTGGATTGTATCAGGGTCCACGGGAGACCTGTAATGTGAGAAGAGCAAAGAGAGGGGACGATAACACAGCTCTTGTTCCCCAATGTTAGCGCTTGAAGACACGATTCACTTAGTTCCACATCTCGAGGACTGTATCAGGGTCCACGCGGAGACCTGTAATGTGAGAACAGAGAGGGGACGAAAACAAAGGTCTTCTTTCCCAATGTTAGTGCTTGAAGGCACTATTCATTTAGTTCCACATCTCCAGGACTGTATAAGGGTCCACGGTAGAGGTGTAAGGTGAGAAGAGAAAAGGGAGTGGCCGATAACAAAGCTCTTGATCCCCAATGGTATCGCTTTAAGACACGATTCACTTAGTTCCACATCTCCAGGACAGTATCAGGGTCCCCTGGAGACCTGTAAAGTCGAGACGAGAAAGGAGAGCGGAAGATAACAAAGCTCTTTGTTTCCCCAATGTTAACGCTTGAAGACATGATTCACATAGTTCCTCATCTTCCAGTACTGTATCAGGGTCTACGGGAGACCTGTATGTGAGATGAGAGAAAAGAGAGGCGACAATAACAAAGCTCTTGTTCCCCAATGTTAGTGCTTGAAGACAAGATTCACTTAGTTCCAAATCTCAGGAGTGTATCAGGGTCCACGGGAGACCTGCAACGAGTGAAGAAGAGAAAGAGAGCGGAAGATAACAAAGCTCTAGTTCTCCAATGTTAGCGCTTCAAGACACGATTCATTAAGTTCCATATCTCCAGGACTGTATCAGGGTCCAGGGGAGACATGTTAAGTGAGAAGAGAAAAGAGAGCGGAAGATAACAAAGCTCTCTTCCCCAATGTTAGTGCTTGAAGACACAATTCATTTAGTTGCACATCTCCAGGACTTTATCAGGGTCCATGGGAGACCTATAAAGTGAGACCGAGAAAAGAGAGCGGAAGATAACAAAGGCTCTTGTTCCCCAATGTTAGTGCTTGAAGAGACGATTCATTAATTTCCACATCTCCAGGACTGTATCAGGGTACTCGGGAGACCTGTAATGTGAGAAAAGAGAGGGGACGAAAACAAAGCGCTTGTTGCCCAATGTTAGCAGTTGAAGACACGATTCACTTATTTCCAATCTCCAGGACTGTATAAGGGTCCACGGGAGAACTGTAAAGTGAGAAGAGAAAAGAGAGCGGAAAATAACAAAGCTTTGTTCCCCAATGTTAGCGCTTGAAGACCCGATTCACTTAGCTCCACATCTCCAGGACTGTATAAGGGTCCACGGGAGACCTGTAATGTGAGAAGAGGAAAGAGAGGCGACGATAACAAAGCTCTTGTTCCACCAATGTTAACACTTGAAGACACGATTCCACTTAGTTACACATCTCGAGGACTGAATCAGGGTCCACGGGAGACCTGTAAAGTGAGAAGAGAGAGGGGACGAAACAAAGGTCTTGTTTCCCAATGATAGTGCTTGAAGGCACTATTCATTTAGTTTCCACATTTCCAGGACTGTATAAGGGTCCACGGGCGAAGTGTAATGTGAGAAAGAAAAGAGAGTGGACGATAACAAAGCTCTTGATCCCCAATGGTAGCGCTTGAAGATACGATTCACTTAGTTCCACATCTCCAGGACACTATCAGGGTCAACTGGAGACCTGTAAAGTGAGACGAGAAAAGAGAGCGGAAGGTTACAAAGCTCTTGTTCCCGAATATTAGCGCTTGAGGACACGATTCATTTAATTCACATCTCCAGGACTGTATCAGGGTCCACGGGAGACCTGTAAAGTGAGAAGAGAAAAGAGAGCGGAAAATAACAAAGCTATTCTTCCGCCAATTGTTAGCGCTTGAAGACACGATTCATAGTTCTACGTCTCCAGGACTGTATCCGGATCAACGGGAGACCTTTAAAGTGAGAAGAGAAAAGAGAGCGGAAGATAACAAAGCTCTTTTTTCCCCAATGTTAGCGCTTGAAGACATGATTCACTTAGCTCCACATCTCCAGGACTGTATCAGGGTCCACGGGAGCCCTGTAATGTGTGAAAAGCGAGGGGACGAAAACAAAGCTCTTGTTCCCCAATGTTAGAGCTTGAAGACACGATTCATTTAATTCCACATCTCCAGTACTGTATCAGGGTCCACGGGAGACCTGTAAATTGAGAAGAGAAAAGAGAGCGGAAAATAACAAAGCTCTTGTTCCCCAAAGTTAGCGCTTGAAGATACGATTCACTTAATTCCACATATCCAGGACTGTAGCAGGGTCCACGGGAGACCTCTAATGTGAGAAGAGAAAAGAGAGGCGACGATAACAAAACTCTTGTTCACCAATATTACTGCTTAAAGACACGATTCAGTTAGTTCCACATCTCAAGGATTGTATCAGGGTCCACGGGAGACTGGTAAAGTGAGAAGAGAAAAGAGAGTGGAAGATAACTAAGCTCTTGTTCCATAAGGTTAGCGCTTGAAGACACGATTCACTTAGTTCCACATCTCCAGGACTGTATCAGGGTCCACGGGAGACCTGTGATGTGAGAAAAGAGAGGGGACGAAAAGAAAGCTCTTGTTCCCTAATGTTAGCGCTTGAAGACACGATTCATTTAATTCCACATCTCCAGGACTGTATAAGGGTCCACGGGAGACCTGTAATATGAGAAGAGAAAGGAGAGGCGACGTTTACAAAGCTGTAGTTCCCCAATGTTAGTGCTTGAAGACACGATTCACTTAGTACCACATCTCCAGGACTGTATCAGGTTCCACGGGAGACCTGTAAAGTGAGAAGAGAAAAGAGAGCGGAAGAAAACAAAGGTCTTGTTCCCCGATGTTAGTGCTTGAAGACACGATTCAATTAGTTCCACATCTCCTGGATTGTATCAGGGTCCACGGGAGACCTGTAATGTGAGAAGAGAAAAGAGAGGGGACGATAACAAAGCTCTTGATCCCCAATGGTATCGCTTGAAGACCCGATTCACTTAGTTCCACATCTCCAGGAAAGTATCAGGGTCCACGGGAAACCTGTAATGTGAGAAGAGAAAAGAGAGGGGAAAATAAAAAAGCTCTTGTTCCCCAATGTTATCGCTTGAAGACACGATTCATTTAGTTCCACATCTCCAGGACTGTATCAGGGTCCACGGGAGACCTGTAATGTGAGAAGAGAGCAGAGAGGGGACGATAACAATGCTCTTGTTCCCCAATGTTAGCGCTTGATGACACGATTCTCTTAGTTCCACATCTCCAGGACTGTATCAGGGTCCACGGGAGACCTGTAATGTGAGAAGAGAAAAGAGAGGGGATGATAACAAAGCTCTTGTTCCCCAATGTTACTGCTTCATGACACGATTCACTTAGTTCCACATCTCCAGGACTGTATCAGGTTTCATGGGGGACCTGTAATGTGAGAAGAGAAAAGAGAGGCGACGATTACAAAGCACTTGTTCCCCAATGTTAGCGCTTGAAGACACGATTCATTAGTTCCATATCTCCAGGACTGTATCAGGGTCCACAGAAGACCTGTAAAGTGAGAAGACAAAAGAGAGCGGAAGATAACAAAGCTCTTTTTCCCCAATGTTAGCGCTTGCAGACACGATTCACTTAGTTCCACATCTCCTGGACTGTATCAGGGTCCACAGGAGATCTGTAATGTGAGAAGAGAGCAGAGAGGGGACGATAACAAAGCTCTTGTTCCCGAATGTTAATGCTTGAAGACATGATTCACTTAGTTCCACATCTCCAGGACTGTATCTGGGTCCACGGGAGACCTGTAAAGTGAGAAGAAAAAGAGAGCGGAAAATAACACAGCTCTTGTTCTCCAATGATAGTGCTTGAAGACACGATTCATTTAGTTCCACGTCCCCAGGACTGTATCAGGGTCCACTGGAGACCTGTAAAGTGAGAAGGGAAAAGAGAGGGGAAAATAAAAAAGCTCTTGTTCCCCAATGTTATCCCCTGAAGACAGGATTCATTTAGTTCCACATCTCCAGGACTGTATCACGGTCCACGGGAGACCTGTAAAGTGAGAAGACAAAAGAGAGCGGAAGATAACAAAGTTCTTGTTCCCCATGTTAGCGCTTGAAGCCACGATTCATTAAGTTCCACCTCTCCAGGAGTGTATCAGGGTCCACTTGAGACCTGTAAAGTGAGAAGAGAAAAGAGATCGAAAGATAACAAAGCACTTGTTCCCCAATATTTGCGCTTGAAGACACGATTCATTTAGTTCCACATCTCCAGGACTGTATCAAGGTTACGGGAGACGTGTAATGTGAGAAGAGAGCAGAGAGGGGACGATAACAAAGCTCTTGTTCCCCAAGGTTAGCGCTTGAAGACCCGATTCTCTTAGTTCCACATCTCCAGGAAATTATCAGGGTCCACGGGAAACCTGTAATATGAGAAGAGAAAAGAGAGGGGACGAAAACAAAGCTCTTGTTCCCCAATGTTAGTGTTTGAAGGCACTATTCATTTAGTTCCACATCTACAGGACTGTATCAGGGTCCACGGGAAACCTGTAATGTGAGAAGAGAAAAGAGAGGGGACGATAACAAAGCTCTTGTTCCCCAATGTTAGTGCTTGAAAACAAGATTCACTTAGTTCCACATCTCCAGTACTGTATCAGGGTCCACGGAAGACCTGTAATGTGAGAAGAGAAAAGAGAGGGGACGAAAACAAAGATCTTGTTCCCCAATGTTAGCGTTAGAAGGCACTATTCATTTAGATCCACATCTACAGAACTGTATCAGGGTCCACGGGAGACCTGTAAAGTGAGAAGACAAAATAGAGCGGAAGATAACAAAGCTCTTGTTCCCAATTGTTAGTGCTTGAAGACACGATTCATTTAGTTCCTCATCCCCAGGACTGTATCAGGGTCCACTGGAGACCTGTAAAGTGAGAAGAGAAAAGAGAGGCGAAAATAACAAAGCTCTTGTTCCCCAATGTTAGCGCTTGAAGACAAGATTCATTTAGTTCCACATCTCCAGGACTGTATCAGGGTCCACGGGAGAACTGTAAAGTGAGAAGAGAAAAGAGAGTGGAAGATAACAAACCTCTTGTTCCACAATGTTAGCGCTTGAAGACACGATTCACTTAGTTCCACATCTCCAGGACAGTATCAGGGTCCACTGGACACCTGTAAAATGAGAAGAGAAAAGAGAGCGGAAAATAACAAAGCTCTTGTTCCCCAATGTTAGCGGTTGAAGAGACGATTGACTCAGTTCCACATCTACAGGTTTGTATCAGGGTCCACGGGAGACCTGTAATGTGAGAAAAGAGAGGGGACGATAAAAAGCTCTTGTTCCCCAATGTTAGCACTTGAAGACACTATTCACTTAGTTCCACATCCCCAGGAATGTATCAGTGTCCACGGGAGACCTGTAAAATGAGAAGAGAAAAGAGAGCGGAAAATAACAAAGCTCTTGTTCCCCAATGTTAGCGCTTGAAGACACGATTCACTTACTTCCACATCTCCTGGACTGTATCAGGGTCCAGAGGAGACCTGTAATGTGAGAAGAGAGCAGAGAGGGGACGATAACAAAGTTCTTGTTCCCGAATTTTAGTGCTTGAAGGCACGATACACTTAGTTCCACAACTCGAGGACAGAATCTGGGTCCACGGGAGACCTGTAAAGTGAGAAGAAAGAGAGAGCGGAAAATAACACAGCTCCTGTTCCCCAATGTCAGTGCTTGAAGACAGGATTCATTTAGTTCCACATCCCCAGGACTGTATCAGGGTCCACTGGAGACGTGTAAAGTGAGAAGAGAAAAGAGAGGGGAAAATAAAAAAGCTCCTGTTCCCCAATGTTAGCGCTTGAAGACACGAGTCATTTAGTTCCACATCACCAGGACTGTATCAGGGTCCACGGGAGATCTGTAAAGTGAGAAGACAAAAGAGAGCAGAAGGTAACAAAGTTCTTCTTTCCCAATTTTAGCGCTTGAAGACACGATTCATTAAGTTCCACATCTCCAGGACTGTATCAGGGTCCGCGGGAGACCTGTAAAGTGGGAAGAGTAAAGAGAGTAGAACATAACAAATCTCTTGTTCCCCATTGTTAGCGCTTGAAGACACGATTCATTAATTTCCACATCTCCGGGACTGTACAGGGTCCACGGGAGACCTGTAATGTGAGAAAAGAGAGGGGACGGAAACAAATCTCTTGTTTCCCAATGTTAGCGCTTGACGACATGATTCAGTTAGTTCCACATCTCCAGGACTGTATAAGGGTCCACGGGAGACCTGTAATATGTGAAGAGAAAGGAGAGGCGACGATTACAAAGCTCTAGTTCCCCAATGTTAGTGCTTGAAGACACGATTCACTTAGTACCACATCTCCAGGACTGTATTTCGGTCCACGGGAGACCTCTAATGTGAGAAGATAAAAGAGAGCGGAAAATAACACAGCTCTTGTTCCCCTACGTTAGTGCTTTAAGACACGATTCAGTTAGTTCCACATCCCCAGGACTGTATCAGGGCCCACTGGAGACCTGTAAAGTGAGAAGAGAAAAGAGAGGGGAAAATAACAAAGCTTTTGTTCCCCAATATTACAGCTTGAAGACATGATTCACTTAGTTCCACATCTTCAGGACTGTAGCAGGGTCCACGGGAGACCTGTAAAGTGAGAAGAGAAAAGAGAGCAGAAGGTAACAAAGCTCTTGTTCCCCATTGTTAGCGCTTGAAGACACGATTCATTAAGTTCCACATCTCCAGGATTGTATCAGGGTCCACGGGAGACGTGTAATGTGAGAAAGGAGATGGGACGAAAACAAAGCTCTAGTTCCCCAATGTTAGCGCTTGCCTACATGACTCACTTAGTTCCACATCTCCAGGACTGTATAAAGGTCCACGGGACACCTGTAATGTGAGAAAAGAGAGGGGACGAAAAAAAAGTTCTTGTTCCCCAATGTTAGCGCTTGAAGACACGATTCACTTAGTTCCACATCTCCAGGACTGTATCAGGGTCCACGGGAGACCTGTAATGTGAGAAGAGAAAAGAGAGGGGATGATAACAAAGCTCTTGTTCCCCAATGTTACTGCTTCATGACACGATTCACTTAGTTCCACATCTCCAGGACTGTATCAGGGTTAACGTGAGACCTGTAATGTGAGAAGAGAAAAGAGAGGCGACGATTACAAAGCTCTTGTTCCCCAATGTTAGCGCTTGAAGACACGATTCACTAGTTCCATATCTCCAGGACTGTATTAGGGTCCACAGGAGACCTGTAAAGTGAGAAGACAAAAGAGAGTGGAAGATAACAAAGCTCTTTTTCCCCAATGTTAGCACTTGAAGACACGATTCACTTAGTTCCACATCTCCTGGACTGTATCAGGGTCCACAGGAGATCTGTAATGTGAGAAGAGAGCAGAGAGGGGACGATAACAAAGCTCTTGTTCCCGAATGTTAGTGCTTGAAGACATGATTCACTTAGTTCCACATCTCCAGGACTGTATCTGGGTCCACGGGAGACCTGTAAAGTGAGAAGAAAAAGAGAGCGGAAAATAACACAGCTCTTGTTCTCCAATGATAGTGCTTGAAGACACGCTTCATTTAGTTCCACGTCCCCATGACTGTATCAGGGTCCACTGGAGACCTGTAAAGTGAGAAGGGAAAAGAGAGGGGAAAATAAAAATGCTCTTGTTCCCCAATGTTATCGCCTGAAGACAGGATTCATTTAGTTCCACATCTCCAGGACTGTATCACGGTCCACGGGAGACCTGTAAAGTGAGAGGACAAAAGAGAGCGGAAGATAACAAAGTTCTTGTTCCCCATGTTAGCGCTTGAAGACACGATTCATTAAGTTCCACATCTCCAGGACTGTATCAGGGTCCACTTGAGACCTGTAAAGTGAGAAGAGAAAAGAGATCGAAAGATAACAAATCTCTTGTTCCCCATTGTTAGCGCTTGAAGACACGATTCATTAATTTCCACATCTCCGGGACTGTATCAGGGTCCACGGGAGACCTGTAATGTGAGAAAAGAGAGGGGACGGAAACAAATCTCTTGTTTCCCCATGTTAGCGCTTGACGACATGATTCAGTTAGTTCCACATCTCCAGGACTGTATAAGGGTCCACGGGAGACCTGTAATATGTGAAGAGAAAGGAGAGGCGACGATTACAAAGCTCTAGTTCCCCAATGTTAGTGCTTGAAGACACGATTCACTTAGTACCACATCTCCAGGACTGTATCAGGTTCCATGGGAGACCTGTAAAGTGAGAAGAGAAAAGAGAGCGGAAGATAACAAAGCTCTTGTTCCCCGATGTTAGTGCTTGAAGACACGATTCAATTAGTTCCACATGTCCTGGATTGTATCAGGGTCCACGGGAGACCTGTAATGTGAGAAAAGAAAAGAGAGGGGACGATAACAAAGCTCTTGTACCCCAATGTTAGCGCTTGAAGACACGATTCACTTAGTTCCACATGTCGAGGACTGTATCAGTGTCCACGGGAGACCTGTAATGTGAGAAGAGAGAGGGGACGAAAACAAAGGTCTTGTTTCCCAATGTTATTGCTTGAAGGCACTATTCATGTAGTTCCACATCTCCAGGACTGTATAAGGGTCCACGGTAGAGGTGTAATGTGAGAAGAGAAAAGAGAGTGGACGATAACAAAGCTCTTGTTCCCCAATGTTAGCGCTTGAAGACACGATTCATTAAGTTTCACATCTCCAGGACTGTATCAGGGTCCACGGGAGACCTGTAATGTGAGAAAAGAGAGGGGACGAAAACAAAGCTCTTGTTCCCCAATGTTAGCGCTTGAAGGCACGATTCACTTAGTTCCATATCAGCAGGAATGTATCAGAGTCCATGGGAGACCTGTATAATGAGAAGAGAAAAGAGAGCAGAAAATAACAAAGCTCATTTTCCCCAATGTTAGCGCTTGAATGCAAGATTCCCTTAGTTCCACATCGCCAGGACTGTATCAGGGTCCACGAGACACCTGTAATGTGAGAAGAGGAAAGAGAGGCAATGATAACAAAGCTCTTGTTCCCCAATGTTACTGCTTAAAGACACGATTCACTTAGTACCACATCTCCAGGACTGTATTAGGGTCTGCGGGAGACCTGTAAAGTGGGAAGGCAAAAGAGAGTGGAACATACCAAAGCTCTTGTTCCCCATTGTTAGCGCTTGAAGACACGATTCATTAATTTCCACATCTCCGGGACTGTATCAGGGACCACGGGAGACCTGTAATGTGAGAAAAGAGATGGGACGAAAACAAAGCTCTTGGTCCCCAATGTTAGCGTTTGAAGACACGATTCACTTCGTTCCACAACTCCAGGACTGTATCAGGGTCCACGGGAGACCTGTAAACTGAGAAGAGAAAAGAGAGCGGAAAATAACACAGCTCTTGTTCCCAATTATTAGTGCTTAAAGACACGATTCATTTAGTTCCTCATGCCCAGGACTGTATCAGGGTCCACTGGAGACCCGTAAAGTGAGAAGAGAAAAGAGAGGCGAAAATAACAAAGCTCTTGTTCCCCAATGTTAGCGCTTGAAGACACGATTCTCTTAGTTCCACATCTCCAGGACTGTATTTCAGTCCACGGGAGACCTCTAATGTGAGAAGAAAAAAGAGAGAGGAAAATAACACAGCTCTTGTTCCCCTACGTTAGTGCTTTAAGACACGATTCATTTAGTTCCACATCTCCTGGACTGTATCAGGGCCCACTGGTGACCTGTAAAGTGACAAGAGAAAAGAGAGGGGAAAATAACAAAGCTCTTTTCCCCCAATGTTAGCGCTTGAAGACACGATTCACTTAGTTCCACATCGCCAGGACTGTATCAGGGTCCACGGGAGACTTGTAAAATGAGAAGAGAAAAGAGAGCAGAGAATAACAAGGCTCTTTTTCCCCAATGTTAGCACTTGAAGACACGATTCACTTAGTACCACATCTCCAGGACTGTATCACGGTCCACGGGAGACCTGTAAATTGAGAAGAGAAAAGAGAGCGGAAGATAAGAAATCTCTTGTTCCCCAACGATAGCGCTTGAAGACACGATTCATTAAGTTCCACATCTCCAGGACTTTATCAGTGTCCACGGGAAACCTGTAATGTGAGAAGAGAAAAGACAGGGGAAGAAAACAAAGCTCTTGTTCCCCAATGTTAGTGCTTGAAGGCACTATTCATTTAGTTCAACAACTCCAGGCCTGTATCAGGGTCCACGGGAAACCTGTAATTTGAGACGAGAAAAGAGAGGGGACGATAACTAACCTCTTGTTCCCCAAAGTTAGCGACTGAAGACACGATTCACTTAGTTCCACATCTCCAGATACGTATCAGGATCCACAGGATACTTGTAATGTGAGAAAAGAGAGGGGACGATAACAAAGCTCTTGTTCCCCAATGTTAGTGCTTGATGAAACGATTCACTTAGTTCCACATCTACAGGACTGTATCAGAGTCCACGGGAGACCTGTAAAGTGAGACGACAAAAGAGAGCGGAAGATAACAAAGCTTTTGTTCCCCAATGTTAGCGCTTGAAGATACAATTGATTTAATTCCACAGTTCCAGGACTGTCTCAGGGTCCACGGGAGACCTGTAGACTGAGAAGAGAAAAGAGAGGAGAAGATAACAAAGCTCTTGTTCCCCAATGTTAGTGCTTGATGAAACGATTCACTTAGTTCCACATCTACAGGACTGTATCAGAGTCCACGGGAGACCTGTAAAGTGAGACGACAAAAGAGAGCGGAAGTAACAAAGCTCTTGTTCCCCAATGTTAGCGCTTGAAGATACAATTGATTTAATTCCACAGTTCCAGGACTGTATCAGGGTCCACGGGAGACCTGTAGACTGAGAAGAGAAAAGAGAGGAGAAGATAACAAAGCTCTTGTTCCCCAATATTAGCGCTTGAAGACACGATTCATTTAGTTCCAAATCTCCAGGACGGTATCAGGGTCCACGGGAGGCCTGTAAAGTGAGAAGAGAAAAGAGAGAGGAAGATAACAAATCTCTTGTTCCCCAATATTTGCGCTTTAAGACACGATTCATTTAGTTCCACATCTCCAGGACTGTATCAGGATCTACGGGAGACCTGTAATGTGAGAAGAGAGCAGAGAGGGGACGATAACAAAGCTCTTGTTCCCCAATGTTAGCGCTTGAAGACACGATTCACTTAGTTCCACATCTCCACGACAATATCAGTGTCCACGGGAAACCTATAATGTGAGAAGAGAAAAGAGAGGGGACGATAACAAAGCTCTTTTTCTCCAATGTTAGTGCTTGAAGACACGATTCACTTAGTACCACATCTCCAGGACTGTATCAGGGTCCACGTGAGACCTGTAAAGTGAGAAGAGGAAAGAGAGCGGAAGATAACAAAGCTCTTGTTCCCCATTGTTAGCGCTTGAAGACACGATTCATTAAGTTCCACATTTCCAGGACTGTATCAGGGTCCACGGGAGACCTGTAATGTGAGAAAAGAGAGGGGACGAAAACAAAGCTCTTGTTCCCCAATGTTAGCGTTTGAAGACACGATTCAGTTAGTTCCACAACTCCAGGACTGTATCAGGGTCCACGGGAGACCTGTAAAGTGAGAAGAGAAAAGAGAGCAGAAAATAAGAAAGCTCTTGTTCCCCAATGTTAGCGATTGAAGACACGATTCACTTCGTTCCACATCTCCAGGACTGTATCAGGGTCCACGGGAGACCTGTAAAGTGAGAAGAGAAAAGAGAGCGGAAGATAACAAAGCTCTTGTTCCTCAATGTTAGTGCCTGAAGACACGATTCTCTTAGTTCCACATCTCCAGGACTGTATCAGGGTCGACGGGAGACCGGTAATGTGAGAAAAGAGAGGGGACGAAAACAAAGCTCTTTTTCCCCAATGTTAGCGCTTGAAGGCACGATTCACTTAGGTCCATATATGCAGGAATGTATCAGAGTCCATGGGAGACCTGTATAATGAGAAGAGAAAAGAGAGCAGAAAATAACAAAGCTCATTTTCCCCAATGTTAGCGCTTGAATGCAAGATTCCCTTAGTTCCACATCGCCAGGATTGTATCAGGGTCCACAGGAGACCTGTAATGTGAGAAGAGAAAAGAGAGGCAATGATAACAAAGCTCTTGTTCCCCAATGTTACTGCTTAAAGACACGATTCACTTAGTACCACATCTCCAGGACTGTATCAGGGTCCGCGGGAGACCTGTAAAGTGGGAAGAGAAAAGAGAGTGGAACATAACAAAGCTCTTGTTCCCCATTGTTAGTGCTTGAAGACACGATTCATTAATTTCCACATCTCCGGGACTGTATCAGGGTCCACGGGAGACCTGTAATGTGAGAAAAGAGAGGGGACGAAAACAAAGCTCTTGTTTCCCAATGTTAGCGCTTGACGACATGATTCAGGTAGTTCCACATCTCCAGGAATGTATAAGGGTCCACGGGAGACCTGTAATATGAGAAGAGAAAGGAGAGGCGACGATTACAAAGCTCTAGTTCCCCAATGTTAGTGCTTGAAGACATGATTCACTTAGTAGCACATCTCCAGGGCTGTATCAGGTTCCAGGGGAGACCTGTAAAGTGAGAAGAGTAAAGAGAGCGGAAGATAACAAAGCTCTTGTTCCCCGATGTTAGTGCTTGAAGACACGATTCAATTAGTTCCACATCTCCTGGATTGTATCAGGGTCCACGGGAGACCTGTAATGTGAGAAGAGAAAAGAGAGGGGACGATAACACAGCTCTTGTTCCCCAATGTTAGCGCTTGAAGACACGATTCACTTAGTTCCACATCTCGAGGACTGTATCAGGGTCCACGGGAGACCTGTAATGTGAGAACAGAGAGGGGACGAAAACAAAGGTCTTCTTTCCCAATGTTAGTGCTTGAAGGCACTATTCATTTAGTTCCACATCTCCAGGACTGTATAAGGGTCCACGGTAGAGGTGTAAGGTGAGAAGAGAAAAGGGAGTGGACGATAACAAAGCTCTTGATCCCCAATGGTATCGCTTTAAGACACGATTCACTTAGTTCCACATCTCCAGGACAGTATCAGGGTCCCCTGGAGACCTGTAAAGTGAGACGAGAAAGGAGAGCGGAAGATAACAAAGCTCTTGTTCCCCAATGTTAACGCTTGAAGACATGATTCACATAGTTCCTCATCTCCAGGACTGTATCAGGGTCTACGGGAGACCTGTAATGTGAGAAGAGAAAAGAGAGGCGACAATAACAAAGCTCTTGTTCCCCAATGTTAGTGCTTGAAGACAAGATTCACTTAGTTCCAAATCTCAGGAGTGTATCAGGGTCCACGGGAGACCTGCAAAGTGAGAAGAGAAAAGAGAGCGGAAGATAACAAAGCTCTAGTTCTCCAATGTTAGCGCTTCAAGACACGATTCATTAAGTTCCATATCTCCAGGACTGTATCAGGGTCCAGGGGAGACATGTTAAGTGAGAAGAGAAAAGAGAGCGGAAGATAACAAAACTCTTCTCCCCAATGTTAGTGCTTGAAGACACAATTCATTTAGTTGCACATCTCCAGGACTTTATCAGGGTCCATGGGAGACCTATAAAGTGAGACGAGAAAAGAGAGCGGAAGATAACAAAGCTCTTGTTCCCCAATGTTAGTGCTTGAAGAGACGATTCATTAATTTCCACATCTCCAGGACTGTATCAGGGTACTCGGGAGACCTGTAATGTGAGAAAAGAGAGGGGACGAAAACAAAGCGCTTGTTGCCCAATGTTAGCACTTGAAGACACGATTCACTTATTTCCACATCTCCAGGACTGTATCAGGGTCCACGGGAGAACTGTAAAGTGAGAAGAGAAAAGAGAGCGGAAAATAACAAAGCTTTGTTCCCCAATGTTAGCGCTTGAAGACCCGATTCACTTAGCTCCACATCTCCAGGACTGTATAAGGGTCCACGGGAGACCTGTAATGTGAGAAGAGGAAAGAGAGGCGACGATAACAAAGCTCTTGTTCCCCAATGTTAACACTTGAAGACACGATTCACTTAGTTACACATCTCGAGGACTGAATCAGGGTCCACGGGAGACCTGTAAAGTGAGAAGAGAGAGGGGACGAAAACAAAGGTCTTGTTTCCCAATGATAGTGCTTGAAGGCACTATTCATTTAGTTCCACATTTCCAGGACTGTATAAGGGTCCACGGGCGAAGTGTAATGTGAGAAAGAAAAGAGAGTGGACGATAACAAAGCTCTTGATCCCCAATGGTAGCGCTTGAAGATACGATTCACTTAGTTCCACATCTCCAGGACACTATCAGGGTCAACTGGAGACCTGTAAAGTGAGACGAGAAAAGAGAGCGGAAGGTTACAAAGCTCTTGTTCCCGAATATTAGCGCTTGAGGACACGATTCATTTAATTCCACATCTCCAGGACTGTATCAGGGTCCACGGGAGACCTGTAAAGTGAGAAGAGAAAAGAGAGCGGAAAATAACAAAGCTCTTCTTCCCCAATGTTAGCGCTTGAAGACACGATTCATAGTTCTACGTCTCCAGGACTGTATCCGGATCAACGGGAGACCTTTAAAGTGAGAAGAGAAAAGAGAGCGGAAGATAACAAAGCTCTTTTTCCCCAATGTTAGCGCTTGAAGACATGATTCACTTAGCTCCACATCTCCAGGACTGTATCAGGGTCCACGGGAGCCCTGTAATGTGTGAAAAGCGAGGGGACGAAAACAAAGCTCTTGTTCCCCAATGTTAGAGCTTGAAGACACGATTCATTTAATTCCACATCTCCAGTACTGTATCAGGGTCCACGGGAGACCTGTAAATTGAGAAGAGAAAAGAGAGCGGAAAATAACAAAGCTCTTGTTCCCCAAAGTTAGCGCTTGAAGATACGATTCACTTAATTCCACATCTCCAGGACTGTAGCAGGGTCCACGGGAGACCTCTAATGTGAGAAGAGAAAAGAGAGGCGACGATAACAAAACTCTTGTTCACCAATATTACTGCTTAAAGACACGATTCAGTTAGTTCCACATCTCAAGGATTGTATCAGGGTCCACGGGAGACTGGTAAAGTGAGAAGAGAAAAGAGAGTGGAAGATAACTAAGCTCTTGTTCCATAAGGTTAGCGCTTGAAGACACGATTCACTTAGTTCCACATCTCCAGGACTGTATCAGGGTCCACGGGAGACCTGTGATGTGAGAAAAGAGAGGGGACGAAAAGAAAGCTCTTGTTCCCTAATGTTAGCGCTTGAAGACACGATTCATTTAATTCCACATCTCCAGGACTGTATAAGGGTCCACGGGAGACCTGTAATATGAGAAGAGAAAGGAGAGGCGACGTTTACAAAGCTGTAGTTCCCCAATGTTAGTGCTTGAAGACACGATTCACTTAGTACCACATCTCCAGGACTGTATCAGGTTCCACGGGAGACCTGTAAAGTGAGAAGAGAAAAGAGAGCGGAAGAAAACAAAGGTCTTGTTCCCCGATGTTAGTGCTTGAAGACACGATTCAATTAGTTCCACATCTCCTGGATTGTATCAGGGTCCACGGGAGACCTGTAATGTGAGAAGAGAAAAGAGAGGGGACGATAACAAAGCTCTTGATCCCCAATGGTATCGCTTGAAGACACGATTCACTTAGTTCCACATCTCCAGGACAGTATCAGGGTCCACTGGAGACCTGTAAAGTGAGACGAGAAAAGAGAGCGGAAGATAACAAAGCTCTTGTTCCCCAATGTTAGCGCTTGAAGACACGATTCACTTAATTCCACATCTCCAGGACTGTATCAGCGTCCACGGGAGACCTGTAAAGTGAGAAGAGAAAAGAGAGCGGAAAATAACAAAGCTCTTTTTCCCCAGTGTTAGCGCTTGAAGACACGATTCACTTAGTTCTACATCTCCAGGACTGTATCCGGATCAACGGGAGACCTGTAAAGTGAGAAGAGAAAAGAGAGCGGAAGATAACAAAGCTCTTTTTCCCCAATGTTAGCACTTGAAGACATGATTCACTTAGCTCCACATTTCCAGGACTGTATCAGGGTCCACGGGAGCCCTGTAATGTGTGAAAAGCGAGAGGACGAAAACAAAGCTCTTGTTCCCCAATGTTAGAGCTTGAAGACACGATTCACTTAGTTCCACATCTCCAAGACTGTATCAGGGTCCACGGGAGACCTGTAAAGTGAGAAGAGAAAAGAGAGCAGAAAATAACAAAGCTCTTGTTCCCCAGAGTTAGCGCTTGAAGATACGATTCACTTAGTTCCACATCTCCAGAACTGTAGCAGGGTCCACTGGAGACCTGTAACGTGAGAAGAGAAAAGAGAGCGGAAAATAACAAAGCTCTTTTTCCCCAATGTTAGCGCTTGAAGACATGATTCTCTTAGCTCCACATCTCCAGGATTGTATCAGGGTCCACGGGAGCCCTGTAATGTGTGAAAAGCCAGGGGACGAAAACAAAGCTCTTGTTCACCAATGTTAGAGCTTGAAGACACGATTCACTTAGTTCCACATCTCCAGGACTGTATCAGGGTCTACGGGAGACCTGTAATGTGAGAAGAGAAAAGAGAGGCGACAATAACAAAGCTCTTGTTCCCCAATGTTACTGCTTAAAGACATGATTCAGTTAGTTCCACATCTCAAGGATGGTATCAGGGTCCACGTGAGACCTGTAAAGTGAGAAGAGAAAAGAGAGTGGAAGATAACAAAGTTCTTGTTCCCCAATGTTAGTGCTTGAAGAGACGATTCATTAATTTCCACATCTCCAGGACTGTATCAGGGTACACGGGAGACCTGTAATGTGAGAATAGAGAGGGGACGAAAACAAAGCGCTTGTTGCATAATGTTAGCACTTGAAGACACGATTCACTTAGTTCCACATCTCGAGGACTGTATCAGGGTTCACGGGAGACATGTAATTTGAGAAAAGAGAGGGGACGAAAACAAAGCTCTTTTTTCCCAATGTTACTGCTTGAAGGCATTATTCATTTAGTTCCACATCTCCAGGACTGTATAAGGGTCCACGGGAGAGCTGTAAAGTGAGAAGAGAAAATAGAGTGGAGGATAACAAAGCTGTTGATCCCCAATGGTAGTGCTTGAAGACACGATTCATTTAATTCCACATCTCCAGGACTGTATCAGGGTCCACGGGAGACCTGTAA
Source organism: Eschrichtius robustus (assembly GCF_028021215.1). Lineage (NCBI taxonomy): Eukaryota > Metazoa > Chordata > Mammalia > Artiodactyla > Eschrichtiidae > Eschrichtius > Eschrichtius robustus. Next base: position 307,277 of record NW_027175388.1, on the reverse strand, counting down.
AGTGAGAAGAGAAAAGAGAGCGGAAGATAACAAAGCTTTTGTTCCCCAATGTTTCTGCCTGAAGACACGAATCACTTAGTTCCACATCTCCAGGACTGTATCCGGGTCCACGGGAGACCGGTAAATTGAGAAGAGAAAAGAGAGTGGAAGATAACAAAGCTCTTGTTCCCCAATGTTTGCGCTTGAAGATACGAATCACTTAGTTCTACATCTCCAGGACTGTATCAGGGTCCACGGGAGACGTGTAAAGTGAGAAGAGAAAAGAGAGCGGAAGATAACAAAGCTCTTGTTCCCCAATGTTAGCGCTTGAAGACATGATTCACTTAGTTCCACATCTCTAGGACGGTATCAGGGTCCACGGGAGACCTGTAATGTGAGAAGAGAGCAGAGAGGGGACGATAACAAAGCTCTTGTTCCCCAATGTTAGCACTTGAAGACACGATTCACTTAGTTCCACATCTCCAGGATAGTATTAGGGTACAAAGGAAACCTGTAATGTGAGAAGAGAAAAGAGAGGGGACGAAAACAAAGCTCTTGTTCCCCAATGTTAGTGTTTGAAGGCACTAGTCATTTAGTTCCACATCTCCAGGACTGTATCAGGGTCCACGGGAAACCTGTAATGTGAGAAGAGAAAAGCGAGGGGACGAGAACAAAGCTCTTTTCCCCAATGTTAGCGCTTGAAGACACGATGCATTAGTTCCACATTTTCAGTACTGTATCAGGGTCCACGGGAGACTTGTAAAGTGAGAAGACAAAAGAGAGTGGAAGATAACAAAGCTCTTGTACCCCAATGTTAGCGCTTGAAGACACGGTTCACTTAGTTCCACATCTCCAGGACTGTATCAGGGTCCACGGGAGACCTGTAAAGTGAGAACAGAAAAGAGAGCGGAAAATAACACAGCTTTTGCTCCCCAATGTTAGTGCTTGAAAACCAGATTCATTTAGTTCCACATCCCCAGGACTGTATCTGGGTCCACTGGAGACCTGTAAAGTGAGAAGAGAAAAGAGAGGGGAAAATAACAAAGGTCTTGTTCCGCAATGTTTGTGCTTGAAGACAAGATTCACTTAGTTCTACACCTCCAGGACTGTATCAGGGTCCACGGGAGACCTATAAAGTGAGAAGAGAAAAGAGAGTGGAATATAACAAAGGTCTTGTTCCCCTATGTTAGCGCTTGAAGACATGATTCACATAGTTCCACATCTCCAGGACTGCATCAGGGTCCACGGGAGACCTGTAATGTGAGAAAAGAGAGGGGACGAAAACAAAGCTCTAGTTCCCCAATGTTAGCACTTGAAGACACGATTCACTTAGTTCCACATCTCCAGGGCTGTATCAGGGTCCACGGGAGACCTGTAAACTGAGAAGAGAAAAGAGAGCGGAAGATAACAAAGCTCTTGTTCCCAAATGTTAGCGCTTGAAGACACGATTCACTTAGTTCCACATCTCCAGGAGTGTATCAGGGTCCACGGGAAACCTGTAATGTGAGAAGAGAAAAGAGAGGGGACGAAAACAAAGCTCTTGTTCCCCAATATTAGTGCTTGAAGGCACTATTTATTTAGTTCCACATCTCCAGGACTGTATCAGGGTCCACGGGAAAGTTGTAATGTGAGAAGAAAAAAGAGAGGGGACGATAACAAAGCTCTTGTTCCCAATGTTAGCGCCTGAAGACACGATTCACTTAGTTCCACATCTCCAGGACTGTATCAGGGTCTACTGGACACCTGTAAAGTGAGAAGAGAAAAGAGAGCAGAAAATAACAAAGCTCGTGTTCCCCAATGTTAGCGCTTGAAGATACGATTCACTTAGTCCCACATCTCCAGGACTGTATTAGGGTCCACGGCAGACCAGTAATGTGAGAAGAGAAAAGAGAGGCGACGATAACAAAGCTCTTGTTCTCCAATTTTAGTGCTTGAAGACACGATTCACTTAGTTCCACATTTCCAGGACTGTATCAGGGTCCACGGGAGACCTGTAAAGTGAGAAGAGAAAAGAGAGCGCGGAAGATATCAAAGCTCTTGTTCCCCAATGTTAGCGCTTGAAGACACGATTCACTTAGTTCCACGTCTCCAGGACTGTATCAGGGTCCACGGGAGACCTGTAAAATGAGAAGAGAAAAGAGAGCAGAAGATAACAGACACATGTTCCCCAATGTTAGCGCTTGAAGACAGGATTCATTTAGTTCCACATCTCCAGGACTGTATTCGGGTCCACGGGATACCTGTAAAGTGACAAGAGAAAAGATAGCGGAAGATAACAAAGCTTTTTTTCCCCAATGTTAGCGATAGAAGACAAGAATCATTAGTTCCACATCTCCAGAACTGTATCAGTGTTCACGGGAAACCTGTAAAGTGAGAAGAGAAAAGAGACCGGAAGATAACAAAGTTCTTGTTTCCTAACGTTAGTGCTTGAAGACACGATTCACTTAGTTCCACATCTCCAGGACTGTATCAGGATCCACGGGAGACGTGTAATGTGAGAAAAGAGAGGGGACGATAACAAAGTTCCTGTTTCACAATGTTAGCACTTGAAGACACGATTCACTTAGTTCAACATCTCCAGGACTGTATCACGGTCCATGGGAGACCTGTAAAGTGAGAAGAGAAAAGAGAGCGGAAGATAACAAAGCTCTTGTTCCCCAATGTTAGCGCTTCAAGACAGGATTCATTTATTTCCACATCTCCAGGACTGTATCAGGGTCCACGGGAGACCTGTAAAGTGAGAAGAGAAAAGAGAGCGGAAGATAACAAAGCAATTGCTCCCCAATGTTAGCGCTTGAAGACACGATTCACTTAGTTCCACATCTCCTGGACTGTATCAGGGTCCACAGGAGACCTGCAATGTGAGAAGAGAAAAGAGAGGGGACGATAACAAAGTTCTTGTTTCCTAATGTTAGTGCTTGAAGACACGATTCACTTAGCTCCACATCTCCAGGACTGTGTCCGGGTCCACTGGAGACGTGTAAAATGAGAAGAGAAAAGAGAGCAGAAGATAACAAAGCTCTTGTTCCCCAATGTTAGCGCTTGACGACACGATTCATTAAGTTCCATATTTCCAGGACTGTAGCAGGGTCCACGGGAGACCTGTAATGTGAGAAGAGAAAAGAGAGCGGAAGACAACAAAGCTCTTGTTCCCCAATGTTAGTGCTTGAAGATACGATTCATTTAGTTCCACATATCCAGGACTGTATCAGTGTCCATGGGAGACCTTTCAAGTGAGAAGAGAAAAGAGAGCGGAAGATAACGAAGCTCTTCTTCCCCAATGTTAGCGCTTGAAGACAGGATTCATTAGTTCCACATCTCCAGGAAATTATCAGTGTCCACGGGAGACCTGTACAGTGAGAAGAGGAAAGAGAGCGGAAGATAACAAAGCTCCTGTTCCCTAATGTTAGTGCTTGAAGACACGATTCACTTAGTTCCACATCTCCAGGACTGTATCAGGGTCCAAGGGAGACCTGTACTGTGAGAAGAGAGCAGAGAGGGGATGATAAGAAAGCTCTTGTTCCCCAATGTTGGCGCTTGAAGACACGATTCAGTTAGTTCCACATCTCCAGGACTGTATCAGTATCCACAGGAGACCTGTAATATGAGAAGAGAAAACAGATGGGACGAAAACAAAGCTCTTGTTCCCCAATGTTCGTGCTTCAAGGCACTATTCATTTATTTCCACATCTCTAGGACTGTATCAGTGTCCACGGGAAACCTGTAAAGTGAGAAGGGAAAAGAGAGTGGACGATAACAAAGCTCTTGTTCCCCAATGTTAGGGCTTGAAGACACGATTCACTTAGTTCCACATCTACAGGACTGTATCAGGGTCTACGGGAGACTTGTAAAGTGAGAAGAGAAAAGAGAAGGGACGATAACAAAGCTCTTGTTCCCCAATGTTATCGCTTGAAGTCACGATTCATTTACTTCCACATCTCCAGGAGTGTATCAGGGTCCACGGGAGACCTGTAAAGTGAGAAGCGAAAAGAGAGCGGAAGATAACAAAGTTCTTGTTCCCCAATGTTAGCGCTTGAAGACACGATTCATTTAGTTCCACATCTACAGGACTATATCAGGGTCCACGGGAGATCTGTAAAGTGAGAAGAGAAAACAGAGTGGAAGATAACAATGCTCTTGTTCCCCAATGTTAGTGCTTGAAGGCACTATTCATTTAGTTCCACATCTCCAGGACTGTATCAGGGTACACGGGAGATCTGTAATGTGAGAAAAGAGAGGGGACGAAAACAGAGCTCTTGTTCCCCAATGTTAGTGCTTGAAGGCACTATTCATTTAGTTCCACATCTCCAGGACTGTATCAGGGTCCACGGGCGACCTGTAAAGTGAGAAGAGAGAAGAGAGCGGAAAATAACAAAGCTCTTGTTCCCCAATGTTAGCGCTTGAAGACACGACTCACTTAGTTCCACATCTCCAGGACTGTATCAGGATCCACGGGAGACCTCTAATGTGAGAAGAGAACAGAGAGGAGACGATAACAAAGCTCTTGTTCCCCATTGTTAGCACTTGAAGACACGATTCACTTAGTTCAACATCTCCAGGACCTTATCAGGGTCCAAGGGAGACCTGTATTGTGAGAAAAGGGAGGGGACGAAAACAATGCTCTTGTTCCCCAATGTTAGTGCTTGAAGGCACTATTCATTTAGTTCCACATCTCCAGGACTGTATCAGGATCCACGGGAGACGTGTAATGTGAGAAAAGAGAGGGGACGATAACAAAGCTCTTGTTCCCCAATGTTAGCACATGAAGACACGATTCACTTAGTTCCACATCTCCAGGACTGTATCAGGGTCCACCGGAGACCTGTAATATGTGAAGAGAAAGGAGAGGCGACGATTACAAAGCTCTAGTTCCCCAATGTTAGTGCTTGAAGACACGATTCATTTAGTACCACATCTCCAGGACTGTATCAGGTTCCATGGGAGACCTGTAAAGTGAGAAGAGAAAAGAGAGCGGAAGATAACAAAGCTCTTGTTCCCCGATGTTAGTGATTGAAGACACGATTCAATTAGTTCCACATGTCCTGGATTGTATCAGGGTCCACGGGAGACCTGTAATGTGAGAAGAGAAAAGAGAGGGGACGATAACAAAGCTCTTGTACCCCAATGTTAGCGCTTGAAGACACGATTCACTTAGTTCCACATGTCGAGGACTGTATCAGTGTCCACGGGAGACCTGTAATGTGAGAAGAGAGAGGGGACGAAAACAAAGGTCTTGTTTCCCAATGTTATTGCTTGAAGGCACTATTCATGTAGTTCCACATCTCCAGGACTGTATAAGGGTCCACGGTAGAGGTGTAATGTGAGAAGAGAAAAGAGAGTGGACGATAACAAAGCTCTTGTTCCCCAATGTTAGCGCTTAAAGACACGATTCATTAAGTTTCACATCTCCAGGACTGTATCAGGGTCCACGGGAGACCTGTAATGTGAGAAAAGAGAGGGGACGAAAACAAAGCTCTTGTTCCCCAATGTTAGCGCTTGAAGGCACGATTCACTTAGTTCCATATCAGCAGGAATGTATCAGAGTCCATGGGAGACCTGTATAATGAGAAGAGAAAAGAGAGCAGAAAATAACAAAGCTCATTTTCCCCAATGTTAGCGCTTGAATGCAAGATTCCCTTAGTTCCACATCGCCAGGACTGTATCAGGGTCCACGAGAGACCTGTAATGTGAGAAGAGGAAAGAGAGGCAATGATAACAAAGCTCTTGTTCCCCAATGTTACTGCTTAAAGACACGATTCACTTAGTACCACATCTCCAGGACTGTATTAGGGTCCGCGGGAGACCTGTAAAGTGGGAAGGCAAAAGAGAGTGGAACATACCAAAGCTCTTGTTCCCCATTGTTAGCGCTTGAAGACACGATTCATTAATTTCCACATCTCCGGGACTGTATCAGGGACCACGGGAGACCTGTAATGTGAGAAAAGAGATGGGACGAAAACAAAGCTCTTGGTCCCCAATGTTAGCGTTTGAAGACACGATTCACTTAGTTCCACAACTCCAGGACTGTATCAGGGTCCACGGGAGACCTGTAAACTGAGAAGAGAAAAGAGAGCGGAAAATAACACAGCTCTTGTTCCCAATTATTAGTGCTTAAAGACACGATTCATTTAGTTCCTCATGCCCAGGACTGTATCAGGGTCCACTGGAGACCTGTAAAGTGAGAAGAGAAAAGAGAGGCGAAAATAACAAAGCTCTTGTTCCCCAATGTTAGCGCTTGAAGACACGATTCTCTTAGTTCCACATCTCCAGGACTGTATTTCAGTCCAAGGGAGACCTCTAATGTGAGAAGAAAAAAGAGAGAGGAAAATAACACAGCTCTTGTTCCCCTACGTTAGTGCTTTAAGACACGATTCATTTAGTTCCACATCTCCTGGACTGTATCAGGGCCCACTGGTGACCTGTAAAGTGACAAGAGAAAAGAGAGGGGAAAATAACAAAGCTCTTTTCCCCCAATGTTAGCGCTTGAAGACACGATTCACTTAGTTCCACATCGCCAGGACTGTATCAGGGTCCACGGGAGACTTGTAAAATGAGAAGAGAAAAGAGAGCAGAGAATAACAAGGCTCTTTTTCCCCAATGTTAGCGCTTGAAGACACGATTCACTTAGTACCACATCTCCAGGACTGTATCACGGTCCACGGGAGACCTGTAAAGTGAGAAGAGAAAAGAGAGCGGAAGATAACAAATCTCTTGTTCCCCAACGATAGCGCTTGAAGACACGATTCATTAAGTTCCACATCTCCAGGACTGTATCAGTGTCCACGGGAAACCTGTAATGTGAGAAGAGAAAAGACAGGGGAAGAAAACAAAGCTCTTGTTCCCCAATGTTAGTGCTTGAAGGCACTATTCATTTAGTTCAACAACTCCAGGCCTGTAACAGGGTCCACGGGAAACCTGTAATTTGAGACGAGAAAAGAGAGGGGACGATAACTAACCTCTTGTTCCCCAAAGTTAGCGACTGAAGACACGATTCACTTAGTTCCACATCTCCAGATACGTATCAGGATCCACAGGATACTTGTAATGTGAGAAAAGAGAGGGGACGATAACAAAGCTCTTGTTCCCCAATGTTAGTGCTTGATGAAACGATTCACTTAGTTCCACAACTACAGGACTGTATCAGAGTCCACGGGAGACCTGTAAAGTGTGACGACAAAAGAGAGCGGAAGATAACAAAGCTCTTTTTCCCAATGTTAGCGCTTGAAGATACAATTGATTTAATTCCACAGTTCCAGGACAGTATCAGGGTCCACGGGAGACCTGTAGACTGAGAAGAGAAAAGAGAGGAGAAGATAACAAAGCTCTTGTTCCCCAATGTTAGTGCTTGATGAAACGATTCACTTAGTTCCACATCTACAGGACTGTATCAGAGTCCACGGGAGACCTGTAAAGTGAGACGACAAAAGAGAGCGGAAGATAACAAAGCTCTTGTTCCCCAATGTTAGCGCTTGAAGATACAATTGATTTAATTCCACAGTTCCAGGACTGTATCAGGGTCCACGGGAGACCTGTAGACTGAGAAGAGAAAAGAGAGGAGAAGATAACAAAGCTCTTGTTCCCCAATATTAGCGCTTGAAGACACGATTCATTTAGTTCCACATATCCAGGACGGTATCAGGGTCCACGGGAGGCCTGTAAAGTGAGAAGAGAAAAGAGAGAGGAAGATAACAAATCTCTTGTTCCCCAATATTTGCGCTTTAAGACACGATTCATTTAGTTCCACATCTCCAGGACTGTATCAGGATCTACGGGAGACCTGTAATGTGAGAAAAGAGAGGGGACGAAAACAAAGCTCTTGTTCCCCAATGGTAGCGCTTGAAGACACGATTCACTTAGTTCCACATCTCCACGACAATATCAGTGTCCACGGGAAACCTGTAATGTGAGAAGAGAAAAGAGAGGGGACGAAAAGAAAGCTCTTTTTCCCCAATGTTAGTGCTTGAAGACACGATTCACTTAGTACCACATCTCCCGGACTGTATCAGGGTCCACGTGAGACCTGTAAAGTGAGAAGAGGAAAGAGAGCGGAAGATAACAAAGCTCTTGTTCCCCATTGTTAGCGCTTGAAGAGACGATTCATTAAGTTCCACATTTCCAGGACTGTATCAGGGTCCACGGGAGACCTGTAATGTGAGAAAAGAGAGGGGACGAAAACAAAGCTCTTGTTCCCCAATGTTAGCGTTTGAAGACACGATTCAGTTAGTTCCACAACTCCAGGACTGTATCAGCGTCCACGGGAGACCTGTAAAGTGAGAAGAGAAAAGAGAGCAGAAAATAAGAAAGCTCTTGTTCCCCAATTTTAGCGATTGAAGACACGATTCACTTCGTTCCACATCTCCAGGACTGTATCAGGGTCCACGGGAGACCTGTAAAGTGAGAAGAGAAAAGAGAGCGGAAGATAACAAAGCTCTTGTTCCCCAATGTTAGTGCCTGAAGACACGATTCTCTTAGTTCCACATCTCCAGGACTGTATCAGGGTAGACGGGAGACCGGTAATGTGAGAAAAGAGAGGGGACGAAAACAAAGCTCATTTTCCCCAATGTTAGCGCTTGAAGGCACGATTCACTTAGGTCCATATATGCAGGAATGTATCAGAGTCCATGGGAGACCTGTATAATGAGAAGAGAAAAGAGAGCAGAAAATAACAAAGCTCATTTTCCCCAATGTTAGCGCTTGAATGCAAGATTCCCTTAGTTCCACATCGCCAGGATTGTATCAGGGTCCACAGGAGACCTGTAATGTGAGAAGAGAAAAGAGAGGCAATGATAACAAAGCTCTTGTTCCCCAATGTTACTGCTTAAAGACACGATTCACTTAGTACCACATCTCCAGGACTGTATCAGGGTCCGCGGGAGACCTGTAAAGTGGGAAGAGTAAAGATAGTGGAACATAACAAAGCTCTTGTTCCCCATTGTTAGTGCTTGAAGACACGATTCATTAATTTCCACATCTCCGGGACTGTATCAGGGTCCGCGGGAGACCTGTAAAGTGAGAAGAGTAAAGAGAGCGGAAGATAACAAAGCTCTTGTTCCCCGATGTTAGTGCTTGAAGACACGATTCAATTAGTTCCACATCTCCTGGATTGTATCAGGGTCCACGGGAGACCTGTAATGTGAGAAGAGAAAAGAGAGGGGACGATAACACAGCTCTTGTTCCCCAATGTTAGCGCTTGAAGACACGATTCACTTAGTTCCACATCTCGAGGACTGTATCAGGGTCCACGGGAGACCTGTAATGTGAGAACAGAGAGGGGACGAAAACAAAGGTCTTCTTTCCCAATGTTAGTGCTTGAAGGCACTATTCATTTAGTTCCACATCTCCAGGACTGTATAAGGGTCCACGGTAGAGGTGTAAGGTGAGAAGAGAAAAGGGAGTGGACGATAACAAAGCTCTTGATCCCCAATGGTATCGCTTTAAGACACGATTCACTTAGTTCCACATCTCCAGGACAGTATCAGGGTCCCCTGGAGACCTGTAAAGTGAGACGAGAAAGGAGAGCGGAAGATAACAAAGCTCTTGTTCCCCAATGTTAACGCTTGAAGACATGATTCACATAGTTCCTCATCTCCAGGACTGTATCAGGGTCTACGGGAGACCTGTAATGTGAGAAGAGAAAAGAGAGGCGACAATAACAAAGCTCTTGTTCCCCAATGTTAGTGCTTGAAGACAAGATTCACTTAGTTCCAAATCTCAGGAGTGTATCAGGGTCCACGGGCGACCTGCAAAGTGAGAAGAGAAAAGAGAGCGGAAGGTAACAAAGCTCTAGTTCTCCAATGTTAGCGCTTCAAGACACGATTCATTAAGTTCCATATCTCCAGGACTGTATCAGGGTCCAGGGGAGACATGTTAAGTGAGAAGAGAAAAGAGAGCGGAAGATAACAAAGCTCTTCTCCCCAATGTTAGTGCTTGAAGACACAATTCATTTAGTTGCACATCTCCAGGACTTTATGAGGGTCCATGGGAGACCTATAAAGTGAGACGAGAAAAGAGAGCGGAAGATAACAAAGCTCTTGTTCCCCAATGTTAGTGCTTGAAGAGACGATTCATTAATTTCCACATCTACAGGACTGTATCAGGGTACTCGGGAGACCTGTAATGTGAGAAAAGAGAGGGGACGAAAACAAAGCGCTTGTTGCCCAATGTTAGCACTTGAAGACACGATTCACTTATTTCCACATCTCCAGGACTGTATCAGGGTCCACGGGAGAACTGTAAAGTGAGAAGAGAAAAGAGAGCGGAAAATAACAAAGCTTTGTTCCCCAATGTTAGCGCTTGAAGACCCGATTCACTTAGCTCCACATCTCCAGGACTGTATAAGGGTCCACGGGAGACCTGTAATGTGAGAAGAGGAAAGAGAGGCGACGATAACAAAGCTCTTGTTCCCCAATGTTAACACTTCAAGACACGATTCACTTAGTTACACATCTCGAGGACTGAATCAGGGTCCACGGGAGACCTGTAAAGTGAGAAGAGAGAGGGGACGAAAACAAAGGTCTTGTTTCCCAATGATAGTGCTTGAAGGCACTATTCAGTTAGTTCCACATTTCCAGGACTGTATAAGGGTCCACGGGCGAAGTGTAATTTGAGAAAGAAAAGAGAGTGGACGATAACAAAGCTCTTGATCCCCAATGGTAGCGCTTGAAGATACGATTCACTTAGTTCCACATCTCCAGGACACTATCAGGGTCAACTGGAGACCTGTAAAGTGAGACGAGAAAAGAGAGCGGAAGGTTACAAAGCTCTTGTTCCCGAATATTAGCGCTTGAGGACACGATTCATTTAATTCCACATCTCCAGGACTGTATCAGGGTCCACGGGAGACCTGTAAAGTGAGAAGAGAAAAGAGAGCGGAAAATAACAAAGCTCTTCTTCCCCAATGTTAGCGCTTGAAGACACGATTCATAGTTCTACGTCTCCAGGACTGTATCCGGATCAACGGGAGACCTTTAAAGTGAGAAGAGAAAAGAGAGCGGAAGATAACAAAGCTCTTTTTCCCCAATGTTAGCGCTTGAAGACATGATTCACTTAGCTCCACATCTCCAGGACTGTATCAGGGTCCACGGGAGCCCTGTAATGTGTGAAATGCGAGGGGACGAAAACAAAGCTCTTGTTCCCCAATGTTAGAGCTTGAAGACACGATTCATTTAATTCCACATCTCCAGTACTGTATCAGGGTCCACGGGAGACCTGTAAATTGAGAAGAGAAAAGAGAGCGGAAAATAACAAAGCTCTTGTTCCCCAAAGTTAGCGCTTGAAGATACGATTCACTTAATTCCACATCTCCAGGACTGTAGCAGGGTCCACGGGAGACCTCTAATGTGAGAAGAGAAAAGAGAGGCGACGATAACAAAACTCTTGTTCACCAATATTACTGCTTAAAGACACGATTCAGTTAGTTCCACATCTCAAGGATTGTATCAGGGTCCACGGGAGACTGGTAAAGTGAGAAGAGAAAAGAGAGTGGAAGATAACTAAGCTCTTGTTCCATAAGGTTAGCGCTTGAAGACACGATTCACTTAGTTCCACATCTCCAGGACTGTATCAGGGTCCACGGGAGACCTGTGATGTGAGAAAAGAGAGAGGACGAAAAGAAAGCTCTTGTTCCCTAATGTTAGCGCTTGAAGACACGATTCATTTAATTCCACATCTCCAGGTCTGTATAAGGGTCCACGGGAGACCTGTAATATGAGAAGAGAAAGGAGAGGCGACGTTTACAAAGCTGTAGTTCCCCAATGTTAGTGCTTGAAGACACGATTCACTTAGTACCACATCTCCAGGACTGTATCAGGTTCCACGGGAGACCTGTAAAGTGAGAAGAGAAAAGAGAGCGGAAGAAAACAAAGGTCTTGTTCCCCGATGTTAGTGCTTGAAGACACGATTCAATTAGTTCCACATCTCCTGGATTGTATCAGGGTCCACGGGAGACCTGTAATGTGAGAAGAGAAAAGAGAGGGGACGATAACAAAGCTCTTGATCCCCAATGGTATCGCTTGAAGACACGATTCACTTAGTTCCACATCTCCAGGACAGTATCAGGGTCCACTGGAGACCTGTAAAGTGAGACGAGAAAAGAGAGCGGAAGATAACAAAGCTCTTGTTCCCCAATGTTAGCGCTTGAAGACACGATTCACTTAATTCCACATCTCCAGGACTGTATCAGCGTCCACGGGAGACCTGTAAAGTGAGAAGAGAAAAGAGAGCGGAAAATAACAAAGCTCTTTTTCCCCAGTGTTAGCGCTTGAAGACACGATTCACTTAGTTCTACATCTCCAGGACTGTATCCGGATCAACGGGAGACCTGTAAAGTGAGAAGAGAAAAGAGAGCGGAAGATAACAAAGCTCTTTTTCCCCAATGTTAGCACTTGAAGACATGATTCACTTAGCTCCACATTTCCAGGACTGTATCAGGGTCAACGGGAGCCCTGTAATGTGTGAAAAGCGAGAGGACGAAAACAAAGCTCTTGTTCCCCAATGTTAGAGCTTGAAGACACGATTCACTTAGTTCCACATCTCCAAGACTGTATCAGGGTCCACGGGAGACCTGTAAAGTGAGAAGAGAAAAGAGAGCAGAAAATAACAAAGCTCTTGCTCCCCAGAGTTAGCGCTTGAAGATACGATTCACTTAGTTCCACATCTCCAGGACTGTAGCAGGGTCCACTGGAGACCTGTAACGTGAGAAGAGAAAAGAGAGCGGAAAATAACAAAGCTCTTTTTCCCCAATGTTAGCGCTTGAAGACATGATTCTCTTAGCTCCACATCTCCAGGATTGTATCAGGGTCCACGGGAGCCCTGTAATGTGTGAAAAGCCAGGGGACGAAAACAAAGCTCTTGTTCACCAATGTTAGAGCTTGAAGACACGATTCACTTAGTTCCACATCTCCAGGACTGTATCAGGTCTACGGGAGACCTGTAATGTGAGAAGAGAAAAGAGAGGCGACAATAACAAAGCTCTTGTTCCCCAATGTTACTGCTTAAAGACATGATTCAGTTAGTTCCACATCTCAAGGATGGTATCAGGGTCCACGTGAGACCTGTAAAGTGAGAAGAGAAAAGAGAGTGGAAGATAACAAAGTTCTTGTTCCCCAATGTTAGTGTTTGAAGAGACGATTCATTAATTTCCACATCTCCAGGACTGTATCAGGGTACACGGGAGACCTGTAATGTGAGAATAGAGAGGGGACGAAAACAAAGCGCTTGTTGCATAATGTTAGCACTTGAAGACACGATTCACTTAGTTCCACATCTCGAGGACTGTATCAGGGTTCACGGGAGACATGTAATTTGAGAAAAGAGAGGGGACGAAAACAAAGCTCTTTTTTCCCAATGTTACTGCTTGAAGGCATTATTCATTTAGTTCCACATCTCCAGGACTGTATAAGGGTCCACGGGAGAGCTGTAAAGTGAGAAGAGAAAATAGAGTGGAGGATAACAAAGCTCTTGATCCCCAATGGTAGTGCTTGAAGACACGATTCATTTAATTCCACATCTCCAGGACTGTATCAGTGTCCACGGGAGACCTGTAAAGTGAGAAGAGAAAAGAGAGCGGAAGATAACAAAGCTTTTGTTCCCCAATGTTTCTGCCTGAAGACACGAATCACTTAGTTCCACATCTCCAGGACTGTATCCGGGTCCACGGGAGACGTGTAAAGTGAGAAGAGAAAAGAGAGTGGAAGATAACAAAGCTCTTGTTCCCCAATGTTAGCGCTTGAAGACATGATTCACTTAGTTCCACATCTCTAGGACGGTATCAGGGTCCACGGGAGACCTGTAATGTGAGAAGAGAGCAGAGAGGGGACGATAACAAAGCTCTTGTTCCCCAATGTTAGCACTTGAAGACACGATTCACTTAGTTCCACATCTCCAGGATAGTATTAGGGTACACAGGAAACCTGTAATGTGAGAAGAGAAAAGAGAGGGGACGAAAACAAAGCTCTTGTTCCCCAATGTTAGTGTTTGAAGGCACTAGTCATTTAGTTCCACATCTCCAGGACTGTATCAGGGTCCACGGGAAACCTGTAATGTGAGAAGAGAAAAGCGAGGGGACGAGAACAAAGCTCTTTTCCCCAATGTTAGCGCTTGCAGACACGATTCACTTAGTTCCACATCTCCTGGACTGTATCAGGGTCCACGGGAGACTTGTAAAATGAGAAGACAAAAGAGAGTGGAAGATAACAAAGCTCTTGTATCCCAATGTTAGCGCTTGAAGACACGGTTCACTTAGTTCCACATCTCCAGGACTGTATCAGGGTCCACGGGAGACCTGTAAAGTGAGAACAGAAAAGAGAGCGGAAAATAACACAGCTTTTGCTCCCCAATGTTAGTGCTTGAAAACCAGATTCATTTAGTTCCACATCCCCAGGACTGTATCTGGGTCCACTGGAGACCTGTAAAGTGAGAAGAGAAAAGAGAGGGGAAAATAACAAAGGTCTTGTTCCGCAATGTTTGTGCTTGAAGACAAGATTCACTTAGTTCTACACCTCCAGGACTGTATCAGGGTCCACGGGAGACCTATAAAGTGAGAAGAGAAAAGAGAGTGGAATATAACAAAGGTCTTGTTCCCCTATGTTAGCGCTTGAAGACATGATTCACATAGTTCCACATCTCCAGGACTGCATCAGGGTCCACGGGAGACCTGTAATGTGAGAAAAGAGAGGGGACGAAAACAAAGCTCTAGTTCCCCAATGTTAGCACTTGAAGACACGATTCACTTAGTTCCACATCTCCAGGGCTGTATCAGGGTCCACGGGAGACCTGTAAACTGAGAAGAGAAAAGAGAGCGGAAGATAACAAAGCTCTTGTTCCCAAATGTTAGCGCTTGAAGACACGATTCACTTAGTTCCACATCTCCAGGAGTGTATCAGGGTCCACGGGAAACCTGTAATGTGAGAAGAGAAAAGAGAGGGGACGAAAACAAAGCTCTTGTTCCCCAATATTAGTGCTTGAAGGCACTATTTATTTAGTTCCACATCTCCAGGACTGTATCAGGGTCCACGGGAAAGTTGTAATGTGAGAAGAAAAAAGAGAGGGGACGATAACAAAGCTCTTGTTCCCAATGTTAGCGCCTGAAGACACGATTCACTTAGTTCCACATCTCCAGGACTGTATCAGGGTCTACTGGACACCTGTAAAGTGAGAAGAGAAAAGAGAGCAGAAAATAACAAAGCTCGTGTTCCCCAATGTTAGCGCTTGAAGATACGATTCACTTAGTCCCACATCTCCAGGACTGTATTAGGGTCCACGGCAGACCAGTAATGTGAGAAGAGAAAAGAGAGGCGACGATAACAAAGCTCTTGTTCTCCAATTTTAGTGCTTGAAGACACGATTCACTTAGTTCCACATTTCCAGGACTGTATCAGGGTCCACGGGAGACCTGTAAAGTGAGAAGAGAAAAGAGAGCGCGGAAGATATCAAAGCTCTTGTTCCCCAATGTTAGCGCTTGAAGACACGATTCACTTAGTTCCACGTCTCCAGGACTGTATCAGGGTCCACGGGAGACCTGTAAAATGAGAAGAGAAAAGAGAGCAGAAGATAACAGACACATGTTCCCCAATGTTAGCGCTTGAAGACAGGATTCATTTAGTTCCACATCTCCAGGACTGTATTCGGGTCCACGGGATACCTGTAAAGTGACAAGAGAAAAGATAGCGGAAGATAACAAAGCTTTTTTTCCCCAATGTTAGCGATAGAAGACAAGAATCATTAGTTCCACATCTCCAGAACTGTATCAGTGTTCACGGGAAACCTGTAAAGTGAGAAGAGAAAAGAGACCGGAAGATAACAAAGTTCTTGTTTCCTAACGTTAGTGCTTGAAGACACGATTCACTTAGTTCCACATCTCCAGGACTGTATCAGGATCCACGGGAGACGTGTAATGTGAGAAAAGAGAGGGGACGATAACAAAATTCCTGTTTCACAATGTTAGCACTTGAAGACACGATTCACTTAGTTCAACATCTCCAGGACTGTATCAGGGTCCATGGGAGACCTGTAAAGTGAGAAGAGAAAAGAGAGCGGAAGATAACAAAGCTCTTGTTCCCCAATGTTAGCGCTTCAAGACAGGATTCATTTATTTCCACATCTCCAGGACTATATCAGGGTCCACGGGAGACCTGTAAAGTGAGAAGAGAAAAGAGAGCGGAAGATAACAAAGCAATTGCTCCCCAATGTTAGCGCTTGAAGACACGATTCACTTAGTTCCACATCTCCTGGACTGTATCAGGGTCCACAGGAGACCTGCAATGTGAGAAGAGAAAAGAGAGGGGACGATAACAAAGTTCTTGTTTCCTAATGTTAGTGCTTGAAGACACGATTCACTTAGCTCCACATCTCCAGGACTGTGTCCGGGTCCACTGGAGACGTGTAAAATGAGAAGAGAAAAGAGAGCAGAAGATAACAAAGCTCTTGTTCCCCAATGTTAGCGCTTGACGACACGATTCATTAAGTTCCATATTTCCAGGACTGTAGCAGGGTCCACGGGAGACCTGTAATGTGAGAAGAGAAAAGAGAGCGGAAGACAACAAAGCTCTTGTTCCCCAATGTTAGTGCTTGAAGATACGATTCATTTAGTTCCACATATCCAGGAGTGTATCAGTGTCCATGGGAGACCTTTCAAGTGAGAAGAGAAAAGAGAGCGGAAGATAACGAAGCTCTTCTTCCCCAATGTTAGCGCTTGAAGACAGGATTCATTAGTTCCACATCTCCAGGAAATTATCAGTGTCCACGGGAGACCTGTACAGTGAGAAGAGGAAAGAGAGCGGAAGATAACAAAGCTCCTGTTCCCTAATGTTAGTGCTTGAAGACACGATTCACTTAGTTCCACATCTCCAGGACTGTATCAGGGTCCAAGGGAGACCTGTACTGTGAGAAGAGAGCAGAGAGGGGATGATAAGAAAGCTCTTGTTCCCCAATGTTGGCGCTTGAAGACACGATTCAGTTAGTTCCACATCTCCAGGACTGTATCAGTATCCACAGGAGACCTGTAATATGAGAAGAGAAAACAGAGGGGACGAAAACAAAGCTCTTGTTCCCCAATGTTCGTGCTTCAAGGCACTATTCATTTATTTCCACATCTCTAGGACTGTATCAGTGTCCACGGGAAACCTGTAAAGTGAGAAGGGAAAAGAGAGTGGACGATAACAAAGCTCTTGTTCCCCAATGTTAGGGCTTGAAGACACGATTCACTTAGTTCCACATCTACAGGACTGTATCAGGGTCTACGGGAGACTTGTAAAGTGAGAAGAGAAAAGAGAAGGGACGATAACAAAGCTCTTGTTCCCCAATGTTATCGCTTGAAGTCACGATTCATTTACTTCCACATCTCCAGGAGTGTATCAGGGTCCACGGGAGACCTGTAAAGTGAGAAGCGAAAAGAGAGCGGAAGATAACAAAGTTCTTGTTCCCCAATGTTAGCGCTTGAAGACACGATTCATTTAGTTCCACATCTACAGGACTATATCAGGGTCCACGGGAGATCTGTAAAGTGAGAAGAGAAAACAGAGTGGAAGATAACAATGCTCTTGTTCCCCAATGTTAGTGCTTGAAGGCACTATTCATTTAGTTCCACATCTCCAGGACTGTATCAGGGTACACGGGAGATCTGTAATGTGAGAAAAGAGAGGGGACGAAAACAGAGCTCTTGTTCCCCAATGTTAGTGCTTGAAGGCACTATTCATTTAGTTCCACATCTCCAGGACTGTATCAGGGTCCACGGGCGACCTGTAAAGTGAGAAGAGAGAAGAGAGCGGAAAATAACAAAGCTCTTGTTCCCCAATGTTAGCGCTTGAAGACACGACTCACTTAGTTCCACATCTCCAGGACTGTATCAGGATCCACGGGAGACCTCTAATGTGAGAAGAGAACAGAGAGGAGACGATAACAAAGCTCTTGTTCCCCATTGTTAGCACTTGAAGACACGATTCACTTAGTTCAACATCTCCAGGACCTTATCAGGGTCCAAGGGAGACCTGTATTGTGAGAAAAGGGAGGGGACGAAAACAATGCTCTTGTTCCCCAATGTTAGTGCTTGAAGGCACTATTCATTTAGTTCCACATCTCCAGGACTGTATCAGGATCCACGGGAGACGTGTAATGTGAGAAAAGAGAGGGGACGATAACAAAGCTCTTGTTCCCCAATGTTAGCACATGAAGACACGATTCACTTAGTTCCACATCTCCAGGACTGTATCAGGGTCCACCGGAGACCTGTAATATGTGAAGAGAAAGGAGAGGCGACGATTACAAAGCTCTAGTTCCCCAATGTTAGTGCTTGAAGACACGATTCACTTAGTACCACATCTCCAGGACTGTATCAGGTTCCATGGGAGACCTGTAAAGTGAGAAGAGAAAAGAGAGCGGAAGATAACAAAGCTCTTGTTCCCCAATGTTAGCGCTTGAAGACACGATTCACTTACTTCCACATCTCCTGGACTGTATCAGGGTCCAGAGGAGACCTGTAATGTGAGAAGAGAGCAGAGAGGGGACGATAACAAAGTTCTTGTTCCCGAATTTTAGTGCTTGAAGGCACGATACACTTAGTTCCACAACTCGAGGACAGAATCTGGGTCCACGGGAGACCTGTAAAGTGAGAAGAAAGAGAGAGCGGAAAATAACACAGCTCCTGTTCCCCAATGTCAGTGCTTGAAGACAGGATTCATTTAGTTCCACATCCCCAGGACTGTATCAGGGTCCACTGGAGACGTGTAAAGTGAGAAGAGAAAAGAGAGGGGAAAATAAAAAAGCTCCTGTTCCCCAATGTTAGCGCTTGAAGACACGAGTCATTTAGTTCCACATCTCCAGGACTGTATCAGGGTCCACGGGAGATCTGTAAAGTGAGAAGACAAAAGAGAGTAGAAGGTAACAAAGTTCTTCTTTCCCAATTTTAGCGCTTGAAGACACGATTCATTAAGTTCCACATCTCCAGGACTGTATCAGGGTCCGCGGGAGACCTGTAAAGTGGGAAGAGTAAAGAGAGTAGAACATAACAAATCTCTTGTTCCCCATTGTTAGCGCTTGAAGACACGATTCATTAATTTCCACATCTCCGGGACTGTACAGGGTCCACGGGAGACCTGTAATGTGAGAAAAGAGAGGGGACGGAAACAAATCTCTTGTTTCCCAATGTTAGCGCTTGACGACATGATTCAGTTAGTTCCACATCTCCAGGACTGTATAAGGGTCCACGGGAGACCTGTAATATGTGAAGAGAAAGGAGAGGCGACGATTACAAAGCTCTAGTTCCCCAATGTTAGTGCTTGAAGACACGATTCACTTAGTACCACATCTCCAGGACTGTATTTCGGTCCACGGGAGACCTCTAATGTGAGAAGATAAAAGAGAGCGGAAAATAACACAGCTCTTGTTCCCCTACGTTAGTGCTTTAAGACACGATTCAGTTAGTTCCACATCCCCAGGACTGTATCAGGGCCCACTGGAGACCTGTAAAGTGAGAAGAGAAAAGAGAGGGGAAAATAACAAAGCTTTTGTTCCCCAATATTACAGCTTGAAGACATGATTCACTTAGTTCCACATCTTCAGGACTGTAGCAGGGTCCACGGGAGACCTGTAAAGTGAGAAGAGAAAAGAGAGCAGAAGGTAACAAAGCTCTTGTTCCCCATTGTTAGCGCTTGAAGACACGATTCATTAAGTTCCACATCTCCAGGATTGTATCAGGGTCCACGGGAGACGTGTAATGTGAGAAAGGAGATGGGACGAAAACAAAGCTCTAGTTCCCCAATGTTAGCGCTTGCCGACATGACTCACTTAGTTCCACATCTCCAGGACTGTATAAAGGTCCACGGGACACCTGTAATGTGAGAAAAGAGAGGGGACGAAAAAAAAGTTCTTGTTCCCCAATGTTAGCGCTTGAAGACACGATTCACTTAGTTCCACATCTCCAGGACTGTATCAGGGTCCACGGGAGACCTGTAATGTGAGAAGAGAAAAGAGAGGGGATGATAACAAAGCTCTTGTTCCCCAATGTTACTGCTTCATGACACGATTCACTTAGTTCCACATCTCCAGGACTGTATCAGGGTTAACGTGAGACCTGTAATGTGAGAAGAGAAAAGAGAGGCGACGATTACAAAGCTCTTGTTCCCCAATGTTAGCGCTTGAAGACACGATTCACTAGTTCCATATCTCCAGGAGTGTATTAGGGTCCACAGGAGACCTGTAAAGTGAGAAGACAAAAGAGAGTGGAAGATAACAAAGCTCTTTTTCCCCAATGTTAGCACTTGAAGACACGATTCACTTAGTTCCACATCTCCTGGACTGTATCAGGGTCCACAGGAGATCTGTAATGTGAGAAGAGAGCAGAGAGGGGACGATAACAAAGCTCTTGTTCCCGAATGTTAGTGCTTGAAGACATGATTCACTTAGTTCCACATCTCCAGGACTGTATCTGGGTCCACGGGAGACCTGTAAAGTGAGAAGAAAAAGAGAGCGGAAAATAACACAGCTCTTGTTCTCCAATGATAGTGCTTGAAGACACGCTTCATTTAGTTCCACGTCCCCATGACTGTATCAGGGTCCACTGGAGACCTGTAAAGTGAGAAGGGAAAAGAGAGGGGAAAATAAAAATGCTCTTGTTCCCCAATGTTATCGCCTGAAGACAGGATTCATTTAGTTCCACATCTCCAGGACTGTATCACGGTCCACGGGAGACCTGTAAAGTGAGAGGACAAAAGAGAGCGGAAGATAACAAAGTTCTTGTTCCCCATGTTAGCGCTTGAAGACACGATTCATTAAGTTCCACATCTCCAGGACTGTATCAGGGTCCACTTGAGACCTGTAAAGTGAGAAGAGAAAAGAGATCGAAAGATAACAAATCTCTTGTTCCCCATTGTTAGCGCTTGAAGACACGATTCATTAATTTCCACATCTCCGGGACTGTATCAGGGTCCACGGGAGACCTGTAATGTGAGAAAAGAGAGGGGACGGAAACAAATCTCTTGTTTCCCCATGTTAGCGCTTGACGACATGATTCAGTTAGTTCCACATCTCCAGGACTGTATAAGGGTCCACGGGAGACCTGTAATATGTGAAGAGAAAGGAGAGGCGACGATTACAAAGCTCTAGTTCCCCAATGTTAGTGCTTGAAGACACGATTCACTTAGTACCACATCTCCAGGACTGTATCAGGTTCCATGGGAGACCTGTAAAGTGAGAAGAGAAAAGAGAGCGGAAGATAACAAAGCTCTTGTTCCCCGATGTTAGTGCTTGAAGACACGATTCAATTAGTTCCACATGTCCTGGATTGTATCAGGGTCCACGGGAGACCTGTAATGTGAGAAAAGAAAAGAGAGGGGACGATAACAAAGCTCTTGTACCCCAATGTTAGCGCTTGAAGACACGATTCACTTAGTTCCACATGTCGAGGACTGTATCAGTGTCCACGGGAGACCTGTAATGTGAGAAGAGAGAGGGGACGAAAACAAAGGTCTTGTTTCCCAATGTTATTGCTTGAAGGCACTATTCATGTAGTTCCACATCTCCAGGACTGTATAAGGGTCCACGGTAGAGGTGTAATGTGAGAAGAGAAAAGAGAGTGGACGATAACAAAGCTCTTGTTCCCCAATGTTAGCGCTTGAAGACACGATTCATTAAGTTTCACATCTCCAGGACTGTATCAGGGTCCACGGGAGACCTGTAATGTGAGAAAAGAGAGGGGACGAAAACAAAGCTCTTGTTCCCCAATGTTAGCGCTTGAAGGCACGATTCACTTAGTTCCATATCAGCAGGAATGTATCAGAGTCCATGGGAGACCTGTATAATGAGAAGAGAAAAGAGAGCAGAAAATAACAAAGCTCATTTTCCCCAATGTTAGCGCTTGAATGCAAGATTCCCTTAGTTCCACATCGCCAGGACTGTATCAGGGTCCACGAGACACCTGTAATGTGAGAAGAGGAAAGAGAGGCAATGATAACAAAGCTCTTGTTCCCCAATGTTACTGCTTAAAGACACGATTCACTTAGTACCACATCTCCAGGACTGTATTAGGGTCCGCGGGAGACCTGTAAAGTGGGAAGGCAAAAGAGAGTGGAACATACCAAAGCTCTTGTTCCCCATTGTTAGCGCTTGAAGACACGATTCATTAATTTCCACATCTCCGGGACTGTATCAGGGACCACGGGAGACCTGTAATGTGAGAAAAGAGATGGGACGAAAACAAAGCTCTTGGTCCCCAATGTTAGCGTTTGAAGACACGATTCACTTCGTTCCACAACTCCAGGACTGTATCAGGGTCCACGGGAGACCTGTAAACTGAGAAGAGAAAAGAGAGCGGAAAATAACACAGCTCTTGTTCCCAATTATTAGTGCTTAAAGACACGATTCATTTAGTTCCTCATGCCCAGGACTGTATCAGGGTCCACTGGAGACCCGTAAAGTGAGAAGAGAAAAGAGAGGCGAAAATAACAAAGCTCTTGTTCCCCAATGTTAGCGCTTGAAGACACGATTCTCTTAGTTCCACATCTCCAGGACTGTATTTCAGTCCACGGGAGACCTCTAATGTGAGAAGAAAAAAGAGAGAGGAAAATAACACAGCTCTTGTTCCCCTACGTTAGTGCTTTAAGACACGATTCATTTAGTTCCACATCTCCTGGACTGTATCAGGGCCCACTGGTGACCTGTAAAGTGACAAGAGAAAAGAGAGGGGAAAATAACAAAGCTCTTTTCCCCCAATGTTAGCGCTTGAAGACACGATTCACTTAGTTCCACATCGCCAGGACTGTATCAGGGTCCACGGGAGACTTGTAAAATGAGAAGAGAAAAGAGAGCAGAGAATAACAAGGCTCTTTTTCCCCAATGTTAGCACTTGAAGACACGATTCACTTAGTACCACATCTCCAGGACTGTATCACGGTCCACGGGAGACCTGTAAAGTGAGAAGAGAAAAGAGAGCGGAAGATAAGAAATCTCTTGTTCCCCAACGATAGCGCTTGAAGACACGATTCATTAAGTTCCACATCTCCAGGACTTTATCAGTGTCCACGGGAAACCTGTAATGTGAGAAGAGAAAAGACAGGGGAAGAAAACAAAGCTCTTGTTCCCCAATGTTAGTGCTTGAAGGCACTATTCATTTAGTTCAACAACTCCAGGCCTGTATCAGGGTCCACGGGAAACCTGTAATTTGAGACGAGAAAAGAGAGGGGACGATAACTAACCTCTTGTTCCCCAAAGTTAGCGACTGAAGACACGATTCACTTAGTTCCACATCTCCAGATACGTATCAGGATCCACAGGATACTTGTAATGTGAGAAAAGAGAGGGGACGATAACAAAGCTCTTGTTCCCCAATGTTAGTGCTTGATGAAACGATTCACTTAGTTCCACATCTACAGGACTGTATCAGAGTCCACGGGAGACCTGTAAAGTGAGACGACAAAAGAGAGCGGAAGATAACAAAGCTTTTGTTCCCCAATGTTAGCGCTTGAAGATACAATTGATTTAATTCCACAGTTCCAGGACTGTCTCAGGGTCCACGGGAGACCTGTAGACTGAGAAGAGAAAAGAGAGGAGAAGATAACAAAGCTCTTGTTCCCCAATGTTAGTGCTTGATGAAACGATTCACTTAGTTCCACATCTACAGGACTGTATCAGAGTCCACGGGAGACCTGTAAAGTGAGACGACAAAAGAGAGCGGAAGATAACAAAGCTCTTGTTCCCCAATGTTAGCGCTTGAAGATACAATTGATTTAATTCCACAGTTCCAGGACTGTATCAGGGTCCACGGGAGACCTGTAGACTGAGAAGAGAAAAGAGAGGAGAAGATAACAAAGCTCTTGTTCCCCAATATTAGCGCTTGAAGACACGATTCATTTAGTTCCAAATCTCCAGGACGGTATCAGGGTCCACGGGAGGCCTGTAAAGTGAGAAGAGAAAAGAGAGAGGAAGATAACAAATCTCTTGTTCCCCAATATTTGCGCTTTAAGACACGATTCATTTAGTTCCACATCTCCAGGACTGTATCAGGATCTACGGGAGACCTGTAATGTGAGAAGAGAGCAGAGAGGGGACGATAACAAAGCTCTTGTTCCCCAATGTTAGTGCTTGAAGACACGATTCACTTAGTTCCACATCTCCACGACAATATCAGTGTCCACGGGAAACCTATAATGTGAGAAGAGAAAAGAGAGGGGACGATAACAAAGCTCTTTTTCTCCAATGTTAGTGCTTGAAGACACGATTCACTTAGTACCACATCTCCAGGACTGTATCAGGGTCCACGTGAGACCTGTAAAGTGAGAAGAGGAAAGAGAGCGGAAGATAACAAAGCTCTTGTTCCCCATTGTTAGCGCTTGAAGACACGATTCATTAAGTTCCACATTTCCAGGACTGTATCAGGGTCCACGGGAGACCTGTAATGTGAGAAAAGAGAGGGGACGAAAACAAAGCTCTTGTTCCCCAATGTTAGCGTTTGAAGACACGATTCAGTTAGTTCCACAACTCCAGGACTGTATCAGGGTCCACGGGAGACCTGTAAAGTGAGAAGAGAAAAGAGAGCAGAAAATAAGAAAGCTCTTGTTCCCCAATGTTAGCGATTGAAGACACGATTCACTTCGTTCCACATCTCCAGGACTGTATCAGGGTCCACGGGAGACCTGTAAAGTGAGAAGAGAAAAGAGAGCGGAAGATAACAAAGCTCTTGTTCCTCAATGTTAGTGCCTGAAGACACGATTCTCTTAGTTCCACATCTCCAGGACTGTATCAGGGTCGACGGGAGACCGGTAATGTGAGAAAAGAGAGGGGACGAAAACAAAGCTCTTTTTCCCCAATGTTAGCGCTTGAAGGCACGATTCACTTAGGTCCATATATTCAGGAATGTATCAGAGTCCATGGGAGACCTGTATAATGAGAAGAGAAAAGAGAGCAGAAAATAACAAAGCTCATTTTCCCCAATGTTAGCGCTTGAATGCAAGATTCCCTTAGTTCCACATCGCCAGGATTGTATCAGGGTCCACAGGAGACCTGTAATGTGAGAAGAGAAAAGAGAGGCAATGATAACAAAGCTCTTGTTCCCCAATGTTACTGCTTAAAGACACGATTCACTTAGTACCACATCTCCAGGACTGTATCAGGGTCCGCGGGAGACCTGTAAAGTGGGAAGAGAAAAGAGAGTGGAACATAACAAAGCTCTTGTTCCCCATTGTTAGTGCTTGAAGACACGATTCATTAATTTCCACATCTCCGGGACTGTATCAGGGTCCACGGGAGACCTGTAATGTGAGAAAAGAGAGGGGACGAAAACAAAGCTCTTGTTTCCCAATGTTAGCGCTTGACGACATGATTCAGGTAGTTCCACATCTCCAGGACTGTATAAGGGTCCACGGTAGACCTGTAATATGAGAAGAGAAAGGAGAGGCGACGATTACAAAGCTCTAGTTCCCCAATGTTAGTGCTTGAAGACATGATTCACTTAGTAGCACATCTCCAGGGCTGTATCAGGTTCCAGGGGAGACCTGTAAAGTGAGAAGAGTAAAGAGAGCGGAAGATAACAAAGCTCTTGTTCCCCGATGTTAGTGCTTGAAGACACGATTCAATTAGTTCCACATCTCCTGGATTGTATCAGGGTCCACGGGAGACCTGTAATGTGAGAAGAGAAAAGAGAGGGGACGATAACACAGCTCTTGTTCCCCAATGTTAGCGCTTGAAGACACGATTCACTTAGTTCCACATCTCGAGGACTGTATCAGGGTCCACGGGAGACCTGTAATGTGAGAACAGAGAGGGGACGAAAACAAAGGTCTTCTTTCCCAATGTTAGTGCTTGAAGGCACTATTCATTTAGTTCCACATCTCCAGGATTGTATAAGGGTCCACGGTAGAGGTGTAAGGTGAGAAGAGAAAAGGGAGTGGACGATAACAAAGCTCTTGATCCCCAATGGTATCGCTTTAAGACACGATTCACTTAGTTCCACATCTCCAGGACAGTATCAGGGTCCCCTGGAGACCTGTAAAGTGAGACGAGAAAGGAGAGCGGAAGATAACAAAGCTCTTGTTCCCCAATGTTAACGCTTGAAGACATGATTCACATAGTTCCTCATCTCCAGGACTGTATCAGGGTCTACGGGAGACCTGTAATGTGAGAAGAGAAAAGAGAGGCGACAATAACAAAGCTCTTGTTCCCCAATGTTAGTGCTTGAAGACAAGATTCACTTAGTTCCAAATCTCAGGAGTGTATCAGGGTCCACGGGAGACCTGCAAAGTGAGAAGAGAAAAGAGAGCGGAAGATAACAAAGCTCTAGTTCTCCAATGTTAGCGCTTCAAGACACGATTCATTAAGTTCCATATCTCCAGGACTGTATCAGGGTCCAGGGGAGACATGTTAAGTGAGAAGAGAAAAGAGAGCGGAAGATAACAAAGCTCTTCTCCCCAATGTTAGTGCTTGAAGACACAATTCATTTAGTTGCACATCTCCAGGACTTTATCAGGGTCCATGGGAGACCTATAAAGTGAGACGAGAAAAGAGAGCGGAAGATAACAAAGCTCTTGTTCCCCAATGTTAGTGCTTGAAGAGACGATTCATTAATTTCCACATCTCCAGGACTGTATCAGGGTACTCGGGAGACCTGTAATGTGAGAAAAGAGAGGGGACGAAAACAAAGCGCTTGTTGCCCAATGTTAGCACTTGAAGACACGATTCACTTATTTCCACATCTCCAGGACTGTATCAGGGTCCACGGGAGAACTGTAAAGTGAGAAGAGAAAAGAGAGCGGAAAATAACAAAGCTTTGTTCCCCAATGTTAGCGCTTGAAGACCCGATTCACTTAGCTCCACATCTCCAGGACTGTATAAGGGTCCACGGGAGACCTGTAATGTGAGAAGAGGAAAGAGAGGCGACGATAACAAAGCTCTTGTTCCCCAATGTTAACACTTGAAGACACGATTCACTTAGTTACACATCTCGAGGACTGAATCAGGGTCCACGGGAGACCTGTAAAGTGAGAAGAGAGAGGGGACGAAAACAAAGGTCTTGTTTCCCAATGATAGTGCTTGAAGGCACTCTTCATTTAGTTCCACATTTCCAGGACTGTATAAGGGTCCACGGGCGAAGTGTAATGTGAGAAAGAAAAGAGAGTGGACGATAACAAAGCTCTTGATCCCCAATGGTAGCGCTTGAAGATACGATTCACTTAGTTCCACATTTCCAGGACACTCTCAGGGTCAACTGGAGACGTGTAAAGTGAGACGAGAAAAGAGAGCGGAAGGTTACAAAGCTCTTGTTCCCGAATATTAGCGCTTGAGGACACGATTCATTTAATTCCACATCTCCAGGACTGTATCAGGGTCCACGGGAGACCTGTAAAGTGAGAAGAGAAAAGAGAGCGGAAAATAACAAAGCTCTTCTTCCCCAATGTTAGCGCTTGAAGACACGATTCATAGTTCTACGTCTCCAGGACTGTATCCGGATCAACGGGAGACCTTTAAAGTGAGAAGAGAAAAGAGAGCGGAAGATAACAAAGCTCTTTTTCCCCAATGTTAGCGCTTGAAGACATGATTCACTTAGCTCCACATCTCCAGGACTGTATCAGGGTCCACAGGAGCCCTGTAATGTGTGAAATGCGAGGGGACGAAAACAAAGCTCTTGTTCCCCAATGTTAGAGCTTGAAGACACGATTCATTTAATTCCACATCTCCAGTACTGTATCAGGGTCCACGGGAGACCTGTAAATTGAGAAGAGAAAAGAGAGCGGAAAATAACAAAGCTCTTGTTCCCCAAAGTTAGCGCTTGAAGATACGATTCACTTAATTCCACATCTCCAGGACTGTAGCAGGGTCCACGGGAGACCTCTAATGTGAGAAGAGAAAAGAGAGGCGACGATAACAAAACTCTTGTTCACCAATATTACTGCTTAAAGACACGATTCAGTTAGTTCCACATCTCAAGGATTGTATCAGGGTCCACGGGAGACTGGTAAAGTGAGAAGAGAAAAGAGAGTGGAAGATAACTAAGCTCTTGTTCCATAAGGTTAGCGCTTGAAGACACGATTCACTTAGTTCCACATCTCCAGGACTGTATCAGGGTCCACGGGAGACCTGTGATGTGAGAAAAGAGAGGGGACGAAAAGAAAGCTCTTGTTCCCTAATGTTAGCGCTTGAAGACACGATTCATTTAATTCCACATCTCCAGGACTGTATAAGGGTCCACGGGAGACCTGTAATATGAGAAGAGAAAGGAGAGGCGACGTTTACAAAGCTGTAGTTCCCCAATGTTAGTGCTTGAAGACACGATTCACTTAGTACCACATCTCCAGGACTGTATCAGGTTCCACGGGAGACCTGTAAAGTGAGAAGAGAAAAGAGAGCGGAAGAAAACAAAGGTCTTGTTCCCCGATGTTAGTGCTTGAAGACACGATTCAATTAGTTCCACATCTCCTGGATTGTATCAGGGTCCACGGGAGACCTGTAATGTGAGAAGAGAAAAGAGAGGGGACGATAACAAAGCTCTTGATCCCCAATGGTATCGCTTGAAGACACGATTCACTTAGTTCCACATCTCCAGGACAGTATCAGGGTCCACTGGAGACCTGTAAAGTGAGACGAGAAAAGAGAGCGGAAGATAACAAAGCTCTTGTTCCCCAATGTTAGCGCTTGAAGACACGATTCACTTAATTCCACATCTCCAGGACTGTATCAGCGTCCACGGGAGACCTGTAAAGTGAGAAGAGAAAAGAGAGCGGAAAATAACAAAGCTCTTTTTCCCCAGTGTTAGCGCTTGAAGACACGATTCACTTAGTTCTACATCTCCAGGACTGTATCCGGATCAACGGGAGACCTGTAAAGTGAGAAGAGAAAAGAGAGCGGAAGATAACAAAGCTCTTTTTCCCCAATGTTAGCACTTGAAGACATGATTCACTTAGCTCCACATTTCCAGGACTGTATCAGGGTCCACGGGAGCCCTGTAATGTGTGAAAAGCGAGAGGACGAAAACAAAGCTCTTGTTCCCCAATGTTAGAGCTTGAAGACACGATTCACTTAGTTCCACATCTCCAAGACTGTATCAGGGTCCACGGGAGACCTGTAAAGTGAGAAGAGAAAAGAGAGCAGAAAATAACAAAGCTCTTGTTCCCCAGAGTTAGCGCTTGAAGATACGATTCACTTAGTTCCACATCTCCAGAACTGTAGCAGGGTCCACTGGAGACCTGTAACGTGAGAAGAGAAAAGAGAGCGGAAAATAACAAAGCTCTTTTTCCCCAATGTTAGCGCTTGAAGACATGATTCTCTTAGCTCCACATCTCCAGGATTGTATCAGGGTCCACGGGAGCCCTGTAATGTGTGAAAAGCCAGGGGACGAAAACAAAGCTCTTGTTCACCAATGTTAGAGCTTGAAGACACGATTCACTTAGTTCCACATCTCCAGGACTGTATCAGGGTCTACGGGAGACCTGTAATGTGAGAAGAGAAAAGAGAGGCGACAATAACAAAGCTCTTGTTCCCCAATGTTACTGCTTAAAGACATGATTCAGTTAGTTCCACATCTCAAGGATGGTATCAGGGTCCACGTGAGACCTGTAAAGTGAGAAGAGAAGAGAGAGTGGAAGATAACAAAGTTCTTGTTCCCCAATGTTAGTGTTTGAAGAGACGATTCATTAATTTCCACATCTCCAGGACTGTATCAGGGTACACGGGAGACCTGTAATGTGAGAATAGAGAGGGGACGAAAACAAAGCGCTTGTTGCATAATGTTAGCACTTGAAGACACGATTCACTTAGTTCCACATCTCGAGGACTGTATCAGGGTTCACGGGAGACATGTAATTTGAGAAAAGAGAGGGGACGAAAACAAAGCTCTTTTTTCCCAATGTTACTGCTTGAAGGCATTATTCATTTAGTTCCACATCTCCAGGACTGTATAAGGGTCCACGGGAGAGCTGTAAAGTGAGAAGAGAAAATAGAGTGGAGGATAACAAAGCTCTTGATCCCCAATGGTAGTGCTTGAAGACACGATTCATTTAATTCCACATCTCCAGGACTGTATCAGGGTCCACGGGAGACCTGTAAAGTGAGAAGAGAAAAGAGAGCGGAAGATAACAAAGCTTTTGTTCCCCAATGTTTCTGCCTGAAGACACGAATCACTTAGTTCCACATCTCCAGGACTGTATCCGGGTCCACGGGAGACGTGTAAAGTGAGAAGAGAAAAGAGAGCGGAAGATAACAAAGCTCTTGTTCCCCAATGTTAGCGCTTGAAGACATGATTCAGTTAGTTCCACATCTCTAGGACGGTATCAGGGTCCACGGGAGACCTGTAATGTGAGAAGAGAGCAGAGAGGGGACGATAACAAAGCTCTTGTTCCCCAATGTTAGCACTTGAAGACACGATTCACTTAGTTCCACATCTCCAGTATAGTATTAGGGTACACAGGAAACCTGTAATGTGAGAAGAGAAAAGAGAGGGGACGAAAACAAAGCTCTTGTTCCCCAATGTTAGTGTTTGAAGGCACTAGTCATTTAGTTCCACATCTCCAGGACTGTATCAGGGTCCACGGGAAACCTGTAATGTGAGAAGAGAAAAGCGAGGGGACGAGAACAAAGCTCTTTTCCCCAATGTTAGCGCTTGCAGACACGATTCACTTAGTTCCACATCTCCTGGACTGTATCAGGGTCCACGGGAGACTTGTAAAGTGAGAAGACAAAAGAGAGTGGAAGATAACAAAGCTCTTGTACCCCAATGTTAGCGCTTGAAGACACGATTCACTTAGTTCCACATCTCCAGGACTGTATCAGGGTCCACGGGAGACCTGTAAAGTGAGAACAGAAAAGAGAGCGGAAAATAACACAGCTTTTGCTCCCCAATGTTAGTGCTTGAAAACCAGATTCATTTAGTTCCACATCCCCAGGACTGTATCTGGGTCCACTGGAGACCTGTAAAGTGAGAAGAGAAAAGAGAGGGGAAAATAACAAAGGTCTTGTTCCGCAATGTTTGTGCTTGAAGACAAGATTCACTTAGTTCTACACCTCCAGGACTGTATCAGGGTCCACGGGAGACCTATAAAGTGAGAAGAGAAAAGAGAGTGGAATATAACAAAGGTCTTGTTCCCCTATGTTAGCGCTTGAAGACATGATTCACATAGTTCCACATCTCCAGGACTGCATCAGGGTCCACGGGAGACCTGTAATGTGAGAAAAGAGAGTGGACGAAAACAAAGCTCTAGTTCCCCAATGTTAGCACTTGAAGACACGATTCACTTAGTTCCACATCTCCAGGGCTGTATCAGGGTCCACGGGAGACCTGTAAACTGAGAAGAGAAAAGAGAGCGGAAGATAACAAAGCTCTTGTTCCCAAATGTTAGCGCTTGAAGACACGATTCACTTAGTTCCACATCTCCAGGAGTGTATCAGGGTCCACGTGAGACCTGTAAAGTGAGAAGAGAAGAGAGAGTGGAAGATAACAAAGTTCTTGTTCCCCAATGTTAGTGTTTGAAGAGACGATTCATTAATTTCCACATCTCCAGGACTGTATCAGGGTACACGGGAGACCTGTAATGTGAGAATAGAGAGGGGACGAAAACAAAGCGCTTGTTGCATAATGTTAGCACTTGAAGACACGATTCACTTAGTTCCACATCTCGAGGACTGTATCAGGGTTCACGGGAGACATGTAATTTGAGAAAAGAGAGGGGACGAAAACAAAGCTCTTTTTTCCCAATGTTACTGCTTGAAGGCATTATTCATTTAGTTCCACATCTCCAGGACTGTATAAGGGTCCACGGGAGAGCTGTAAAGTGAGAAGAGAAAATAGAGTGGAGGATAACAAAGCTCTTGATCCCCAATGGTAGTGCTTGAAGACACGATTCATTTAATTCCACATCTCCAGGACTGTATCAGGGTCCACGGGAGACCTGTAAAGTGAGAAGAGAAAAGAGAGCGGAAGATAACAAAGCTTTTGTTCCCCAATGTTTCTGCCTGAAGACACGAATCACTTAGTTCCACATCTCCAGGACTGTATCCGGGTCCACGGGAGACGTGTAAAGTGAGAAGAGAAAAGAGAGCGGAAGATAACAAAGCTCTTGTTCCCCAATGTTAGCGCTTGAAGACATGATTCAGTTAGTTCCACATCTCTAGGACGGTATCAGGGTCCACGGGAGACCTGTAATGTGAGAAGAGAGCAGAGAGGGGACGATAACAAAGCTCTTGTTCCCCAATGTTAGCACTTGAAGACACGATTCACTTAGTTCCACATCTCCAGTATAGTATTAGGGTACACAGGAAACCTGTAATGTGAGAAGAGAAAAGAGAGGGGACGAAAACAAAGCTCTTGTTCCCCAATGTTAGTGTTTGAAGGCACTAGTCATTTAGTTCCACATCTCCAGGACTGTATCAGGGTCCACGGGAAACCTGTAATGTGAGAAGAGAAAAGCGAGGGGACGAGAACAAAGCTCTTTTCCCCAATGTTAGCGCTTGCAGACACGATTCACTTAGTTCCACATCTCCTGGACTGTATCAGGGTCCACGGGAGACTTGTAAAGTGAGAAGACAAAAGAGAGTGGAAGATAACAAAGCTCTTGTACCCCAATGTTAGCGCTTGAAGACACGATTCACTTAGTTCCACATCTCCAGGACTGTATCAGGGTCCACGGGAGACCTGTAAAGTGAGAACAGAAAAGAGAGCGGAAAATAACACAGCTTTTGCTCCCCAATGTTAGTGCT
The DNA here is from genome assembly GCF_028021215.1 of Eschrichtius robustus. Lineage (NCBI taxonomy): Eukaryota > Metazoa > Chordata > Mammalia > Artiodactyla > Eschrichtiidae > Eschrichtius > Eschrichtius robustus. The sequence goes on along the minus strand of NW_027175388.1, from coordinate 274,631 downwards.
TGAAAACCAGATTCATTTAGTTCCACATCCCCAGGACTGTATCTGGGTCCACTGGAGACCTGTAAAGTGAGAAGAGAAAAGAGAGGGGAAAATAACAAAGGTCTTGTTCCGCAATGTTTGTGCTTGAAGACAAGATTCACTTAGTTCTACACCTCCAGGACTGTATCAGGGTCCACGGGAGACCTATAAAGTGAGAAGAGAAAAGAGAGTGGAATATAACAAAGGTCTTGTTCCCCTATGTTAGCGCTTGAAGACATGATTCACATAGTTCCACATCTCCAGGACTGCATCAGGGTCCACGGGAGACCTGTAATGTGAGAAAAGAGAGTGGACGAAAACAAAGCTCTAGTTCCCCAATGTTAGCACTTGAAGACACGATTCACTTAGTTCCACATCTCCAGGGCTGTATCAGGGTCCACGGGAGACCTGTAAACTGAGAAGAGAAAAGAGAGCGGAAGATAACAAAGCTCTTGTTCCCAAATGTTAGCGCTTGAAGACACGATTCACTTAGTTCCACATCTCCAGGAGTGTATCAGGGTCCACGGGAAACTTGTAATGTGAGAAGAGAAAAGAGAGGGGATGAAAACAAAGCTCTTGTTCCCCAATATTAGTGCTTGAAGGCACTATTTATTTAGTTCCACATCTCCAGGACTGTATCAGGGTCCACGGGAAAGTTGTAATGTGAGAAGAATAAAGAGAGGGGATGATAACAAAGCTCTTGTTCCCAATGTTAGCGCCTGAAGACACGATTCACTTAGTTCCACATCTCCAGGACTGTATCAGGGTCTACTGGACACCTGTAAAGTGAGAAGAGAAAAGAGAGCAGAAAATAACAAAGCTCGTGTTCCCCAATGTTAGCGCTTGAAGATACGATTCACTTAGTCCCACATCTCCAGGACTGTATTAGGGTCCACGGCAGACCAGTAATGTGAGAAGAGAAAAGAGAGGCGATGATAACAAAGCTCTTGTTCTCCAATTTTAGTGCTTGAAGACACGATTCACTTAGTTCCACATTTCCAGGACTGTATCAGGGTCCACGGGAGACCTGTAAAGTGAGAAGAGAAAAGAGAGCGCGGAAGATATCAAAGCTCTTGTTCCCCAATGTTAGCGCTTGAAGACACGATTCACTTAGTTCCACGTCTCCAGGACTGTATCAGGGTCCACGGGAGACCTGTAAAATGAGAAGAGAAAAGAGAGCAGAAGATAACAGACACATGTTCCCCAATGTTAGCGCTTGAAGACAGGATTCATTTAGCTCCACATCTCCAGGACTGTATTCGGGTCCACGGGATACCTGTAAAGTGACAAGAGAAAAGATAGCGGAAGATAACAAAGCTCTTTTTCCCCAATGTTAGCGATAGAAGACAAGAATCATTAGTTCCACATCTCCAGAACTGTATCAGTGTTCACGGGAAACCTGTAAAGTGAGAAGAGAAAAGAGACCGGAAGATAACAAAGTTCTTGTTTCCTAACGTTAGTGCTTGAAGACACGATTCACTTAGTTCCACATCTCCAGGACTGTATCAGGATCCACGGGAGACGTGTAATGTGAGAAAAGAGAGGGGACGATAACAAAGTTCCTGTTTCACAATGTTAGCACTTGAAGACACGATTCACTTAGTTCAACATCTCCAGGACTGTATCACGGTCCATGGGAGACCTGTAAAGTGAGAAGAGAAAAGAGAGCGGAAGATAACAAAGCTCTTGTTCCCCAATGTTAGCGCTTCAAGACAGGATTCATTTATTTCCACATCTCCAGGACTGTATCAGGGTCCACGGGAGACCTGTAAAGTGAGAAGAGAAAAGAGAGCGGAAGATAACAAAGTAATTGCTCCCCAATGTTAGCGCTTGAAGACACGATTCACTTAGTTCCACATCTCCTGGACTGTATCAGGGTCCACAGGAGACCTGCAATGTGAGAAGAGAAAAGAGAGGGGACGATAACAAAGTTCTTGTTTCGTAATGTTAGTGCTTGAAGACACGATTCACTTAGCTCCACATCTCCAGGACTGTGTCCGGGTCCACTGGAGACGTGTAAAATGAGAAGAGAAAAGAGAGCAGAAGATAACAAAGCTCTAGTTCCCCAATGTTAGCGCTTGACGACACGATTCATTAAGTTCCACATCTCCAGGACTGTAGCAGGGTCCACGGGAGACCTGTAATGTGAGAAGAGAAAAGAGAGCGGAAGACAACAAAGCTCTTGTTCCCCAATGTTAGTGCTTGAAGATACGATTCATTTAGTTCCACATATCCAGGACTGTATCAGTGTCCATGGGAGACCTTTCAAGTGAGAAGAGAAAAGAGAGCGGAAGATAACGAAGCTCTTCTTCCCCAATGTTAGCGCTTGAAGACAGGATTCATTAGTTCCACATCTCCAGGAAATTATCAGTGTCCACGGGAGACCTGTACAGTGAGAAGAGGAAAGAGAGCGGAAGATAACAAAGCTCCTGTTCCCTAATGTTAGTGCTTGAAGACACGATTCACTTAGTTCCACATCTCCAGGACTGTATCAGGGTCCAAGGGAGACCTGTAATGTGAGAAGAGAGCAGAGAGGGGATGATAAGAAAGCTCTTGTTCCCCAATGTTGGCGCTTGAAGACACGATTCAGTTAGTTCCACATCTCCAGGACTGTATCAGTATCCACAGGAGACCTGTAATGTGAGAAGAGAAAACAGAGGGGACGAAAACAAAGCTCTTGTTCCCCAATGTTCGTGCTTCAAGGCACTATTCATTTATTTCCACATCTCTAGGACTGTATCAGTGTCCACGGGAAACCTGTAAAGTGAGAAGGGAAAAGAGAGTGGACGATAACAAAGCTCTTGTTCCCCAATGTTAGGGCTTGAAGACACGATTCACTTAGTTCCACATCTACAGGACTGTATCAGGGTCTACGGGAGACTTGTAAAGTGAGAAGAGAAAAGAGAAGGGACGATAACAAAGCTCTTGTTCCCCAATGTTATCGCTTGAAGTCACGATTCATTTACTTCCACATCTCCAGGAGTGTATCAGGGTCCACGGGAGACCTGTAAAGTGAGAAGCGAAAAGAGAGCAGAAGATAACAAAGTTCTTGTTCCCCAATGTTAGCGCTTGAAGACACGATTCATTTAGTTCCACATCTACAGGACTATATCAGGGTCCACGGGAGATCTGTAAAGTGAGAAGAGAAAACAGAGTGGAAGATAACAATGCTCTTGTTCCCCAATGTTAGTGCTTGAAGGCACTATTCATTTAGTTCCACATCTCCAGGACTGTATCAGGGTACACGGGAGATCTGTAATGTGAGAAAAGAGAGGGGACGAAAACAGAGCTCTTGTTCCCCAATGTTAGTGCTTGAAGGCACTATTCATTTAGTTCCACATCTCCAGGACTGTATCAGGGTCCACGGGCGACCTGTAAAGTGAGAAGAGAGAAGAGAGCGGAAAATAACAAAGCTCTTGTTCCCCAATGTTAGCGCTTGAAGACACGACACACTTGGTTCCACATCTCCAGGACTGTATTTCAGTCCACGGGAGACCTCTAATGTGAGAAGAGAACAGAGAGGGGACGATAACAAAGCTCTTGTTCCCCATTGTTAGCACTTGAAGACACGATTCACTTAGTTCAACATCTCCAGGACCTTATCAGGGTCCAAGGGAGACCTGTATTGTGAGAAAAGGGAGGGGACGAAAACAATGCTCTTGTTCCCCAATGTTAGTGCTTGAAGGCACTATTCATTTAGTTCCACATCTCCAGGACTGTATCAGGATCCACGGGAGACGTGTAATGTGAGAAAAGAGAGGGGACGATAACAAAGCTCTTGTTCCCCAATGTTAGCACATGAAGACACGATTCACTTAGTTCCACATCTCCAGGACTGTATCAGGGTCCACGGGAGACCTGTAATATGTGAAGAGAAAGGAGAGGCGACGATTACAAAGCTCTAGTTCCCCAATGTTAGTGCTTGAAGACACGATTCACTTAGTACCACATCTCCAGGACTGTATCAGGTTCCATGGGAGACCTGTAAAGTGAGAAGAGAAAAGAGAGCGGAAGATAACAAAGCTCTTGTTCCCCGATGTTATTGCTTGAAGGCACTATTCATGTAGTTCCACATCTCCAGGACTGTATAAGGGTCCACGGTAGAGGTGTAATGTGAGAAGAGAAAAGAGAGTGGACGATAACAAAGCTCTTGTTCCCCAATGTTAGCGCTTGAAGACACGATTCATTAAGTTCCACATCTCCAGGACTGTATCAGGGTCCACGGGAGACCTGTAATGTGAGAAAAGAGAGGGGACGATAACAAAGCTCTTGTTCCCCAATGTTAGCGCTTGAAGGCACGATTCACTTAGTTCCATATCAGCAGGAATGTATCAGAGTCCATGGGAGACCTGTATAATGAGAAGAGAAAAGAGAGCAGAAAATAACAAAGCTCATTTTCCCCAATGTTAGCGCTTGAATGCAAGATTCCCTTAGTTCCACATCGCCAGGACTGTATCAGGGTCCACGAGAGACCTGTAATATGAGAAGAGGAAAGAGAGGCAATGATAACAAAGCTCTTGTTCCCCAATGTTACTGCTTAAAGACACGATTCACTTAGTACCACATCTCCAGGACTGCATTAGGGTCCGCGGGAGACCTGTAAAGTGGGAAGGCAAAAGAGAGTGGAACATACCAAAGCTCTTGTTCCCCATTGTTAGCGCTTGAAGACACGATTCATTAATTTCCACATCTCCGGGACTGTATCAGGGACCACGGGAGACCTGTAATGTGAGAAAAGAGATGGGACGAAAACAAAGCTCTTGGTCCCCAATGTTAGCGTTTGAAGACACGATTCACTTAGTTCCACAACTCCAGGACTGTATCAGGGTCCACGGGAGACCTGTAAACTGAGAAGAGAAAAGAGAGCGGAAAATAACACAGCTCTTGTTCCCAATTATTAGTGCTTAAAGACACGATTCATTTAGTTCCTCATGCCCAGGACTGTATCAGGGTCCACTGGAGACCTGTAAAGTGAGAAGAGAAAAGAGAGGCGAAAATAACAAAGCTCTTGTTCCCCAATGTTAGCGCTTGAAGACACGATTCTCTTAGTTCCACATCTCCAGGACTGTATTTCAGTCCACGGGAGACCTCTAATGTGAGAAGAAAAAAGAGAGAGGAAAGTAACACAGCTCTTGTTCCCCTACGTTAGTGCTTTAAGACACGATTCATTTAGTTCCACATCTCCTGGACTGTATCAGGGCCCACTGGTGACCTGTAAAGTGACAAGAGAAAAGAGAGGGGAAAATAACAAAGCTCTTTTCCCCCAATGTTAGCGCTTGAAGACACGATTCACTTAGTTCCACATCGCCAGGACTGTATCAGGGTCCACGGGAGACTTGTAAAATGAGAAGAGAAAAGAGAGCAGAGAATAACAAGGCTCTTTTTCCCCAATGTTAGCACTTGAAGACACGATTCACTTAGTACCACATCTCCAGGACTGTATCACGGTCCACGGGAGACCTGTAAAGTGAGAAGAGAAAAGAGAGCGGAAGATAAGAAATCTCTTGTTCCCCAACGATAGCGCTTGAAGACACGATTCATTAAGTTCCACATCTCCAGGACTGTATCAGTGTCCACGGGAAACCTGTAATGTGAGAAGAGAAAAGACAGGGGAAGAAAACAAAGCTCTTGTTCCCCAATGTTAGTGCTTGAAGGCACTATTCATTTAGTTCAACAACTCCAGGCCTGTATCAGGGTCCACGGGAAACCTGTAATTTGAGACGAGAAAAGAGAGGGGACGATAACTAACCTCTTGTTCCCCAAAGTTAGCGACTGAAGACACGATTCACTTAGTTCCACATCTCCAGATACGTATCAGGATCCACAGGATACTTGTAATGTGAGAAAAGAGAGGGGACGATAACAAAGCTCTTGTTCCCCAATGTTAGCGCTTGAAGATACAATTGATTTAATTCCACAGTTCCAGGACTGTATCAGGGTCCACGGGAGACCTGTAGACTGAGAAGAGAAAAGAGAGGAGAAGATAACAAAGCTCTTGTTCCCCAATGTTAGTGCTTGATGAAACGATTCACTTAGTTCCACATCTACAGGACTGTATCAGAGTCCACGGGAGACCTGTAAAGTGAGACGACAAAAGAGAGCGGAAGATAACAAAGCTCTTGTTCCCCAATGTTAGCGCTTGAAGATACAATTGATTTAATTCCACAGTTCCAGGACTGTATCAGGGTCCACGGGAGACCTGTAGACTGAGAAGAGAAAAGAGAGGAGAAGATAACAAAGCTCTTGTTCCCCAATATTAGCGCTTGAAGACACGATTCATTTAGTTCCACATCTCCAGGACGGTATCAGGGTCCACGGGAGGCCTGTAAAGTGAGAAGAGAAAAGAGAGAGGAAGATAACAAATCTCTTGTTCCCCAATATTTGCGCTTTAAGACACGATTCATTTAGTTCCACATCTCCAGGACTGTATCAGGATCTACGGGAGACCTGTAATGTGAGAAGAGAGCAGAGAGGGGACGATAACAAAGCTCTTGTTCCCCAATGTTAGCGCTTGAAGACACGATTCACTTAGTTCCACATCTCCACGACAATATCAGTGTCCACGGGAAACCTGTAATGTGAGAAGAGAAAAGAGAGGGGACGATAACAAAGCTCTTTTTCCCCAATGTTAGTGCTTGAAGACACGATTCACTTAGTACCACATCTCCAGGACTGTATCAGGGTCCACGTGAGACCTGTAAAGTGAGAAGAGGAAAGAGAGCGGAAGATAACAAAGCTCTTGTTCCCCATTGTTAGCGCTTGAAGACTCGATTCATTAAGTTCCACATTTCCAGGACTGTATCAGGGTCCACGGGAGACCTGTAATGTGAGAAAAGAGAGGGGACGAAAACAAAGCTCTTGTTCCCCAATGTTAGCGCTTGAAGACACGATTCAGTTAGTTCCACAACTCCAGGACTGTATCAGGGTCCACGGGAGACCTGTAAAGTGAGAGGAGAAAAGAGAGCAGAAAATAAGAAAGCTCTTGTTCCCCAATGTTAGCGATTGAAGACACGATTCACTTCGTTCCACATCTCCAGGACTGTATCAGGGTCCACGGGAGACCTGTAAAGTGAGAAGAGAAAAGAGAGCGGAAGATAACAAAGCTCTTGTTCCCCAATGTTAGTGCCTGAAGACACGATTCTCTTAGTTCCACATCTCCAGGACTGTATCAGGGTCGACGGGAGACCGGTAATGTGAGAAAAGAGAGGGGACGAAAACAAAGCTCTTTTTCCCCAATGTTAGCGCTTGAAGGCACGATTCACTTAGTTCCATATATGCAGGAATGTATCAGAGTCCATGGGAGACCTGTATAATGAGAAGAGAAAAGAGAGCAGAAAATAACAAAGCTCATTTTCCCCAATGTTAGCGCTTGAATGCAAGATTCCCTTAGTTCCACATCGCCAGGATTGTATCAGGGTCCACAGGAGACCTGTAATGTGAGAAGAGAAAAGAGAGGCAATGATAACAAAGCTCTTGTTCCCCAATGTTACTGCTTAAAGACACGATTCACTTAGTACCACATCTCCAGGACTGTATCAGGGTCCGCGGGAGACCTGTAAAGTGGGAAGAGAAAAGAGAGTGGAACATAACAAAGCTCTTGTTCCCCATTGTTAGTGCTTGAAGACACGATTCATTAATTTCCACATCTCCGGGACTGTATCAGGGTCCACGGGAGACCTGTAATGTGAGAAAAGAGAGGGGACGAAAACAAAGCTCTTGTTTCCCAATGTTAGCGCTTGACGACATGATTCAGTTAGTTCCACATCTCCAGGACTGTATAAGGGTCCACGGGAGACCTGTAATATGAGAAGAGAAAGGAGATGCGACGATTACAAAGCTCTAGTTCCCCAATGTTAGTGCTTGAAGACACGATTCACTTAGTAGCACATCTCCAGGGCTGTATCAGGTTCCACGGGAGACCTGTAAAGTGAGAAGAGTAAAGAGAGCGGAAGATAACAAAGCTCTTGTTCCCCGATGTTAGTGCTTGAAGACACGATTCAATTAGTTCCACATCTCCTGGATTGTATCAGGGTCCATGGGAGACCTGTAATGTGAGAAGAGAAAAGAGAGGGGACGATAACACAGCTCTTGTTCCCCAATGTTAGCGCTTGAAGACACGATTCACTTAGTTCCACATCTCGAGGACTGTATCAGGGTCCACGGGAGACCTGTAATGTGAGAACAGAGAGCGGACGAAAACAAAGGTCTTCTTTCCCAATGTTAGTGCTTGAAGGCACTATTCATTTAGTTCCACATCTCCAGGACTGTATAAGGGTCCACGGTAGAGGTGTAAGGTGAGAAGAGAAAAGGGAGTGGACGATAACAAAGCTCTTGATCCCCAATGGTATCGCTTTAAGACACGATTCACTTAGTTCCACATCTGTAGGACAGTATCAGGGTCCACTGGAGACCTGTAAAGTGAGACGAGAAAGGAGAGCGGAAGATAACAAAGCTCTTGTTCCCCAATGTTAACGCTTGAAGACATGATTCACATAGTTCCTCATCTCCAGGACTGTATCAGGGTCTACGGGAGACCTGTAATGTGAGAAGAGAAAAGAGAGGCGACAATAACAAAGCTCTTGTTCCCCAATGTTAGTGCTTGAAGACAAGATTCACTTAGTTCCAAATCTCAGGAGTGTATCAGGGTCCACGGGAGACCTGCAAAGTGAGAAGAGAAAAGAGAGCGGAAGGTAACAAAGCTCTAGTTCTCCAATGTTAGCGCTTCAAGACACGATTCATTAAGTTCCATATCTCCAGGACTGTATCAGGGTCCAGGGGAGACATGTTAAGTGAGAAGAGAAAAGAGAGCGGAAGATAACAAAGCTCTTGTTCCCCATTGTTAGCGCTTGAAGACACGATTCATTAAGTTCCACATTTCCAGGACTGTATCAGGGTCCACGGGAGACCTGTAATGTGAGAAAAGAGAGGGGACGAAAACAAAGCTCTTGTTCCCCAATGTTAGTGCTTGAAGACACGATTCAGTTAGTTCCACAACTCCAGGACTGTATCAGGGTCCACGGGAGACCTGTAAAGTGAGAGGAGAAAAGAGAGCAGAAAATAAGAAAGCTCTTGTTCCCCAATGTTAGCGATTGAAGACACGATTCACTTCGTTCCACATCTCCAGGACTGTATCAGGGTCCACGGGAGACCTGTAAAGTGAGAAGAGAAAAGAGAGCGGAAGATAACAAAGCTCTTGTTCCCCAATGTTAGTGCCTGAAGACACGATTCTCTTAGTTCCACATCTCCAGGACTGTATCAGGGTCGACGGGAGACCGGTAATGTGAGAAAAGAGAGGGGACGAAAACAAAGCTCTTTTTCCCCAATGTTAGCGCTTGAAGGCACGATTCACTTAGGTCCATATATGCAGGAATGTATCAGAGTCCATGCGAGACCTGTATAATGAGAAGAGAAAAGAGAGCAGAAAATAACAAAGCTCATTTTCCCCAATGTTAGCGCTTGAATGCAAGATTCCCTTAGTTCCACATCGCCAGGATTGTATCAGGGTCCACAGGAGACCTGTAATGTGAGAAGAGAAAAGAGAGGCAATGATAACAAAGCTCTTGTTCCCCAATGATACTGCTTAAAGACACGATTCACTTAGTACCACATCTCCAGGACTGTATCAGTGTCCGCGGGAGACCTGTAAAGTGGGAAGAGAAAAGAGAGTGGAACATAACAAAGCTCTTGTTCCCCATTGTTAGTGCTTGAAGACACGATTCATTAATTTCCACATCTCCGGGACTGTATCAGGGTCCACGGGAGACCTGTAATGCGAGAAAAGAGAGGGGACGAAAACAAAGCTCTGGTTTCCCAATGTTAGCGCTTGACGACATGATTCAGTTAGTTCCACATCTCCAGGACTGTAAAAGGGTCCACGGGAGACCTGTAATATGAGAAGAGAAAGGAGAGGCGACGATTACAAAGCTCTAGTTCCCCAATGTTAGTGCTTGAAGACACGATTCACTTAGTAGCACATCTCCAGGGCTGTATCAGTTTCCACGGGAGACCTGTAAAGTGAGAAGAGTAAAGAGAGCGGAAGATAACAAAGCTCTTGTTCCCCGATGTTAGTACTTGAAGACACGATTCAATTAGTTCCACATCTCCTGGATTGTATCAGGGTCCATGGGAGACCTGTAATGTGAGAAGAGAAAAGAGAGGGGACGATAACACAGCTCTTGTTCCCCAATGTTAGCGCTTGAAGACACGATTCACTTAGTTCCACATCTCGAGGACTGTATCAGGGTCCACGGGAGACCTGTAATGTGAGAACAGAGAGGGGACGAAAACAAAGGTCTTCTTTCCCAATGTTAGTGCTTGAAGGCACTATTCATTTAGTTCCACATCTCCAGGACTGTATAAGGGTCCACGGTAGAGGTGTAAGGTGAGAAGAGAAAAGGGAGTGTACGATAACAAAGCTCTTGATCCCCAATGGTATCGCTTTAAGACACGATTCACTTAGTTCCACATCTCCAGGACAGTATCAGGGTCCACTGGAGACCTGTAAAGTGAGACGAGAAAGGAGAGCGGAAGATAACAAAGCTCTTGTTCCCAAATGTTAACGCTTGAAGACATGATTCACATAGTTCCTCATCTCCAGGACTGTATCAGGGTCTACGGGAGACCTGTAATGTGAGAAGAGAAAAGAGAGGCGACAATAACAAAGCTCTTGTTCCCCAATGTTAGTGCTTGAAGACAAGATTCACTTAGTTCCAAATCTCAGGAGTGTATCAGGGTCCACGGGAGACCTGCAAAGTGAGAAGAGAAAAGAGAGCGGAAGGTAACAAAGCTCTAGTTCTCCAATGTTAGCGCTTCAAGACACGATTCATTAAGTTCCATATCTCCAGGACTGTATCAGGGTCCAGGGGAGACATGTTAAGTGAGAAGAGAAAAGAGAGCGGAAGATAACAAAGCTCTTCTCCCCAATGTTAGTGCTTGAAGACACAATTCATTTAGTTGCACATCTCCAGGACTTTATCAGGGTCCATGGGAGACCTATAAAGTGAGACGAGAAAAGAGAGCGGAAGATAACAAAGCTCTTGTTCCCCAATGTTAGTGCTTGAAGAGACGATTCATTAATTTCCACATCTCCAGGACTGTATCAGGGTACTCGGGAGACCTGTAATGTGAGAAAAGAGAGGGGACGAAAACAAAGCGCTTGTTGCCCAATGTTAGCACATGAAGACACGATTCACTTATTTCCACATCTCCAGGACTGTATCAGGGTCCACGGGAGAACTGTAAAGTGAGAAGAGAAAAGAGAGCGGAAAATAACAAAGCTTTGTTCCCCAATGTTAGCTCTTGAAGACCCGATTCACTTAGCTCCACATCTCCAGGACTGTATAAGGGTCCACGGGAGACCTGTAATGTGAGAAGAGGAAAGAGAGGCGACGATAACAAAGCTCTTGTTCCCCAATGTTAACACTTGAAGACACGATTCACTTAGTTACACATCTCGAGGACTGAATCAGGGTCCACGGGAGACCTGTAAAGTGAGAAGAGAGAGGGGACGAAAACAAAGGTCTTGTTTCCCAATGATAGTGCTTGAAGGCACTATTCATTTAGTTCCACATTTCCAGGACTGTATAAGGGTCCACGGGCGAAGTGTAATGTGAGAAAGAAAAGAGAGTGGACGATAACAAAGCTCTTGATCCCCAATGGTAGCGCTTGAAGATACGATTCACTTAGTTCCACATCTCCAGGACACTATCAGGGTCAACTGGAGACCTGTAAAGTGAGACGAGAAAAGAGAGCGGAAGGTTACAAAGCTCTTGTTCCCGAATATTAGCGCTTGAGGACACGATTCATTTAATTCCACATCTCCAGGACTGTATCAGGGTCCACGGGAGACCTGTAAAGTGAGAAGAGAAAAGAGAGCGGAAAATAACAAAGCTCTTCTTCCCCAATGTTAGCGCTTGAAGACACGATTCATAGTTCTTCGTCTCCAGGACTGTATCCGGATCAACGGGAGACCTTTAAAGTGAGAAGAGAAAAGAGAGCGGAAGATAACAAAGCTCTTTTTCCCCAATGTTAGCGCTTGAAGACATGATTCACTTAGCTCCACATCTCCAGGACTGTATCAGGGTCCACGGGAGCCCTGTAATGTGTGAAATGCGAGGGGACGAAAACAAAGCTCTTGTTCCCCAATGTTAGAGCTTGAAGACACGATTCATTTAATTCCACATCTCCAGTACTGTATCAGGGTCCACGGGAGACCTGTAAATTGAGAAGAGAAAAGAGAGCGGAAAATAACAAAGCTCTTGTTCCCCAAAGTTAGCGCTTGAAGATACGATTCACTTAATTCCACATCTCCAGGACTGTAGCAGGGTCCACGGGAGACCTCTAATGTGAGAAGAGAAAAGAGAGGCGACGATAACAAAACTCTTGTTCACCAATATTACTGCTTAAAGACACGATTCAGTTAGTTCCACATCTCAAGGATTGTATCAGGGTCCACGGGAGACTGGTAAAGTGAGAAGAGAAAAGAGAGTGGAAGATAACTAAGCTCTTGTTCCATAAGGTTAGCGCTTGAAGACACGATTCACTTAGTTCCACATCTCCAGGACTGTATCAGGGTCCACGGGAGACCTGTGATGTGAGAAAAGAGAGGGGACGAAAAGAAAGCTCTTGTTCCCTAATGTTAGCGCTTGAAGACACGATTCATTTAATTCCACATCTCCAGGACTGTATAAGGGTCCACGGGAGACCTGTAATATGAGAAGAGAAAGGAGAGGCGACGTTTACAAAGCTGTAGTTCCCCAATGTTAGTGCTTGAAGACACGATTCACTTAGTACCACATCTCCAGGACTGTATCAGGTTCCACGGGAGACCTGTAAAGTGAGAAGAGAAAAGAGAGCGGAAGAAAACAAAGGTCTTGTTCCCCGATGTTAGTGCTTGAAGACACGATTCAATTAGTTCCACATCTCCTGGATTGTATCAGGGTCCACGGGAGACCTGTAATGTGAGAAGAGAAAAGAGAGGGGACGATAACAAAGCTCTTGATCCCCAATGGTATCGCTTGAAGACACGATTCACTTAGTTCCACATCTCCAGGACAGTATCAGGGTCCACTGGAGACCTGTAAAGTGAGACGAGAAAAGAGAGCAGAAGATAACAAAGCTCTTGTTCCCCAATGTTAGCGCTTGAAGACACGATTCACTTAATTCCACGTCTCCAGGACTGTATCAGCGTCCACGGGAGACCTGTAAAGTGAGAAGAGAAAAGAGAGCGGAAAATAACAAAGCTCTTTTTCCCCAGTGTTAGCGCTTGAAGACACGATTCACTTAGTTCTACATCTCCAGGACTGTATCCGGATCAACGGGAGACCTGTAAAGTGAGAAGAGAAAAGAGAGCGGAAGATAACAAAGCTCTTTTTCCCCAATGTTAGCACTTGAAGACATGATTCACTTAGCTCCACATTTCCAGGACTGTATCAGGGTCCACGGGAGCCCTGTAATGTGTGAAAAGCGAGAGGACGAAAACAAAGCTCTTGTTCCCCAATGTTAGAGCTTGAAGACACGATTCCCTTAGTTCCACATCTCCAAGACTGTATCAGGGTCCACGGGAGACCTGTAAAGTGAGAAGAGAAAAGAGAGCAGAAAATAACAAAGCTCTTGTTCCCCAGATTTAGCGCTTGAAGACACGATTCACTTAGTTCCACATCTCCAGAATTGTAGCAGGGTCCACTGGAGACCTGTAACGTGAGAAGAGAAAAGAGAGCGGAAAATAACAAAGCTCTTTTTCCCCAATGTTAGCGCTTGAAGACATGATTCTCTTAGCTCCACATCTCCAGGATTGTATCAGGGTCCACGGGAGCCCTGTAATGTGTGAAAAGCCAGGGGACGAAAACAAAGCTCTTGTTCACCAATGTTAGAGCTTGAAGACACGATTCACTTAGTTCCACATCTCCAGGACTGTATCAGGGTCTACGGGAGACCTGTAATGTGAGAAGAGAAAAGAGAGGCGACAATAACAAAGCTCTTGTTCCCCAATGTTACTGCTTAAAGACATGATTCAGTTAGTTCCACATCTCAAGGATGGTATCAGGGTCCACGTGAGACCTGTAAAGTGAGAAGAGAAAAGAGAGTGGAAGATAACAAAGTTCTTGTTCCCCAATGTTAGTGCTTGAAGAGACGATTCATTAATTTCCACATCTCTAGGACTGTATCAGGGTACACGGGAGACCTGTAATGTGAGAATAGAGAGGGGACGAAAACAAAGCGCTTGTTGCATAATGTTAGCACTTGAAGACACGATTCACTTAGTTCCACATCTCGAGGACTGTATCAGGGTTCACGGGAGACATGTAATTTGAGAAAAGAGAGGGGACGAAAACAAAGCTCTTTTTTCCCAATGTTACTGCTTGAAGGCATTATTCATTTAGTTCCACATCTCCAGGACTGTATAAGGGTCCACGGGAGAGCTGTAAAGTGAGAAGAGAAAATAGAGTGGAGGATAACAAAGCTCTTGATCCCCAATGGTAGTGCTTGAAGACACGATTCATTTAATTCCACATCTCCAGGACTGTATCAGGGTCCACGGGAGACCTGTAAAGTGAGAAGAGAAAAGAGAGCGGAAGATAACAAAGCTTTTGTTCCCCAATGTTTCTGCCTGAAGACACGAATCACTTAGTTCCACATCTCCAGGACTGTATCCGGGTCCACGGGAGACCGGTAAATTGAGAAGAGAAAAGAGAGTGGAAGATAACAAAGCTCTTGTTCCCCAATGTTTGCGCTTGAAGATACGAATCACTTAGTTCTACATCTCCAGGACTGTATCAGGGTCCACGGGAGACGTGTAAAGTGAGAAGAGAAAAGAGAGCGGAAGATAACAAAGCTCTTGTTCCCCAATGTTAGCGCTTGAAGACATGATTCACTTAGTTCCACATCTCTAGGACGGTATCAGGGTCCACGGGAGACCTGTAATGTGAGAAGAGAGCAGAGAGGGGACGATAACAAAGCTCTTGTTCCCCAATGTTAGCACTTGAAGACACGATTCACTTAGTTCCACATCTCCAGGATAGTATTAGGGTACACAGGAAACCTGTAATGTGAGAAGAGAAAAGAGAGGGGACGAAAACAAAGCTCTTGTTCCCCAATGTTAGTGTTTGAAGGCACTAGTCATTTAGTTCCACATCTCCAGGACTGTATCAGGGTCCACGGGAAACCTGTAATGTGAGAAGAGAAAAGCGAGGGGACGAGAACAAAGCTCTTTTCCCCAATGTTAGCGCTTGAAGACACGATGCATTAGTTCCACATTTTCAGTACTGTATCAGGGTCCACGGGAGACTTGTAAAGTGAGAAGACAAAAGAGAGTGGAAGATAACAAAGCTCTTGTACCCCAATGTTAGCGCTTGAAGACACGATTCACTTAGTTCCACATCTCCAGGACTGTATCAGGGTCCACGGGAGACCTGTAAAGTGAGAACAGAAAAGAGAGCGGAAAATAACACAGCTTTTGCTCCCCAATGTTAGTGCTTGAAAACCAGATTCATTTAGTTCCACATCCCCAGGACTGTATCTGGGTCCACTGGAGACCTGTAAAGTGAGAAGAGAAAAGAGAGGGGAAAATAACAAAGGTCTTGTTCCGCAATGTTTGTGCTTGAAGACAAGATTCACTTAGTTCTACACCTCCAGGACTGTATCAGGGTCCACGGGAGACCTATAAAGTGAGAAGAGAAAAGAGAGTGGAATATAACAAAGGTCTTGTTCCCCTATGTTAGCGCTTGAAGACATGATTCACATAGTTCCACATCTCCAGGACTGCATCAGGGTCCACGGGAGACCTGTAATGTGAGAAAAGAGAGTGGACGAAAACAAAGCTCTAGTTCCCCAATGTTAGCACTTGAAGACACGATTCACTTAGTTCCACATCTCCAGGGCTGTATCAGGGTCCACGGGAGACCTGTAAACTGAGAAGAGAAAAGAGAGCGGAAGATAACAAAGCTCTTGTTCCCAAATGTTAGCGCTTGAAGACACGATTCACTTAGTTCCACATCTCCAGGAGTGTATCAGGGTCCACGGGAAACTTGTAATGTGAGAAGAGAAAAGAGAGGGGATGAAAACAAAGCTCTTGTTCCCCAATATTAGTGCTTGAAGGCACTATTTATTTAGTTCCACATCTCCAGGACTGTATCAGGGTCCACGGGAAAGTTGTAATGTGAGAAGAAAAAAGAGAGGGGACGATAACAAAGCTCTTGTTCCCAATGTTAGCGCCTGAAGACACGATTCACTTAGTTCCACATCTCCAGGACTGTATCAGGGTCTACTGGACACCTGTAAAGTGAGAAGAGAAAAGAGAGCAGAAAATAACAAAGCTCGTGTTCCCCAATGTTAGCGCTTGAAGATACGATTCACTTAGTCCCACATCTCCAGGACTGTATTAGGGTCCACGGCAGACCAGTAATGTGAGAAGAGAAAAGAGAGGCGATGATAACAAAGCTCTTGTTCTCCAATTTTAGTGCTTGAAGACACGATTCACTTAGTTCCACATTTCCAGGACTGTATCAGGGTCCACGGGAGACCTGTAAAGTGAGAAGAGAAAAGAGAGCGCGGAAGATATCAAAGCTCTTGTTCCCCAATGTTAGCGCTTGAAGACACGATTCACTTAGTTCCACGTCTCCAGGACTGTATCAGGGTCCACGGGAGACCTGTAAAATGAGAAGAGAAAAGAGAGCAGAAGATAACAGACACATGTTCCCCAATGTTAGCGCTTGAAGACAGGATTCATTTAGCTCCACATCTTCAGGACTGTATTCGGGTCCACGGGATACCTGTAAAGTGACAAGAGAAAAGATAGCGGAAGATAACAAAGCTCTTTTTCCCCAATGTTAGCGATAGAAGACAAGAATCATTAGTTCCACATCTCCAGAACTGTATCAGTGTTCACGGGAAACCTGTAAAGTGAGAAGAGAAAAGAGACCGGAAGATAACAAAGTTCTTGTTTCCTAACGTTAGTGCTTGAAGACACGATTCACTTAGTTCCACATCTCCAGGACTGTATCAGGATCCACGGGAGACGTGTAATGTGAGAAAAGAGAGGGGACGATAACAAAGTTCCTGTTTCACAATGTTAGCACTTGAAGACACGATTCACTTAGTTCAACATCTCCAGGACTGTATCACGGTCCATGGGAGACCTGTAAAGTGAGAAGAGAAAAGAGAGCGGAAGATAACAAAGCTCTTGTTCCCCAATGTTAGCGCTTCAAGACAGGATTCATTTATTTCCACATCTCCAGGACTGTATCAGGGTCCACGGGAGACCTGTAAAGTGAGAAGAGAAAAGAGAGCGGAAGATAACAAAGTAATTGCTCCCCAATGTTAGCGCTTGAAGACACGATTCACTTAGTTCCACATCTCCTGGACTGTATCAGGGTCCAGAGGAGACCTGCAATGTGAGAAGAGAAAAGAGAGGGGACGATAACAAAGTTCTTGTTTCGTAATGTTAGTGCTTGAAGACACGATTCACTTAGCTCCACATCTCCAGGACTGTGTCCGGGTCCACTGGAGACGTGTAAAATGAGAAGAGAAAAGAGAGCAGAAGATAACAAAGCTCTAGTTCCCCAATGTTAGCGCTTGACGACACGATTCATTAAGTTCCACATCTCCAGGACTGTAGCAGGGTCCACGGGAGACCTGTAATGTGAGAAGAGAAAAGAGAGCGGAAGACAACAAAGCTCTTGTTCCCCAATGTTAGTGCTTGAAGATACGATTCATTTAGTTCCACATATCCAGGACTGTATCAGTGTCCATGGGAGACCTTTCAAGTGAGAAGAGAAAAGAGAGCGGAAGATAACGAAGCTCTTCTTCCCCAATGTTAGCGCTTGAAGACAGGATTCATTAGTTCCACATCTCCAGGAAATTATCAGTGTCCACGGGAGACCTGTACAGTGAGAAGAGGAAAGAGAGCGGAAGATAACAAAGCTCCTGTTCCCTAATGTTAGTGCTTGAAGACACGATTCACTTAGTTCCACATCTCCAGGACTGTATCAGGGTCCAAGGGAGACCTGTAATGTGAGAAGAGAGCAGAGAGGGGATGATAAGAAAGCTCTTGTTCCCCAATGTTGGCGCTTGAAGACACGATTCAGTTAGTTCCACATCTCCAGGACTGTATCAGTATCCACAGGAGACCTGTAATGTGAGAAGAGAAAACAGAGGGGACGAAAACAAAGCTCTTGTTCCCCAATGTTCGTGCTTCAAGGCACTATTCATTTATTTCCACATCTCTAGGACTGTATCAGTGTCCACGGGAAACCTGTAAAGTGAGAAGGGAAAAGAGAGTGGACGATAACAAAGCTCTTGTTCCCCAATGTTAGGGCTTGAAGACACGATTCACTTAGTTCCACATCTACAGGACTGTATCAGGGTCTACGGGAGACTTGTAAAGTGAGAAGAGAAAAGAGAAGGGACGATAACAAAGCTCTTGTTCCCCAATGTTATCGCTTGAAGTCACGATTCATTTACTTCCACATCTCCAGGAGTGTATCAGGGTCCACGGGAGACCTGTAAAGTGAGAAGCGAAAAGAGAGCAGAAGATAACAAAGTTCTTGTTCCCCAATGTTAGCGCTTGAAGACACGATTCATTTAGCTCCACATCTACAGGACTATATCAGGGTCCACGGGAGATCTGTAAAGTGAGAAGAGAAAACAGAGTGGAAGATAACAATGCTCTTGTTCCCCAATGTTAGTGCTTGAAGGCACTATTCATTTAGTTCCACATCTCCAGGACTGTATCAGGGTACACGGGAGATCTGTAATGTGAGAAAAGAGAGGGGACGAAAACAGAGCTCTTGTTCCCCAATGTTAGTGCTTGAAGGCACTATTCATTTAGTTCCACATCTCCAGGACTGTATCAGGGTCCACGGGCGACCTGTAAAGTGAGAAGAGAGAAGAGAGCGGAAAATAACAAAGCTCTTGTTCCCCAATATTAGCGCTTGAAGACACGACTCACTTGGTTCCACATCTCCAGGACTGTATCAGGATCCACGGGAGACCTCTAATGTGAGAAGAGAACAGAGAGGGGACGATAACAAAGCTCTTGTTCCCCATTGTTAGCACTTGAAGACACGATTCACTTAGTTCAACATCTCCAGGACCTTATCAGGGTCCAAGGGAGACCTGTATTGTGAGAAAAGGGAGGGGACGAAAACAATGCTCTTGTTCCCCAATGTTAGTGCTTGAAGGCACTATTCATTTAGTTCCACATCTCCAGGACTGTATCAGGATCCACGGGAGACGTGTAATGTGAGAAAAGAGAGGGGACGATAACAAAGCTCTTGTTCCCCAATGTTAGCACATGAAGACACGTTTCACTTAGTTCCACATCTCCAGGACTGTATCAGGGTCCACGGGAGACCTGTAATATGTGAAGAGAAAGGAGAGGCGACGATTACAAAGCTCTAGTTCCCCAATGTTAGTGCTTGAAGACACGATTCACTTAGTACCACATCTCCAGGACTGTATCAGGTTCCATGGGAGACCTGTAAAGTGAGAAGAGAAAAGAGAGCGGAAGATAACAAAGCTCTTGTTCCCCGATGTTATTGCTTGAAGGCACTATTCATGTAGTTCCACATCTCCAGGACTGTATAAGGGTCCACGGTAGAGGTGTAATGTGAGAAGAGAAAAGAGAGTGGACGATAACAAAGCTCTTGTTCCCCAATGTTAGCGCTTGAAGACACGATTCATTAAGTTCCACATCTCCAGGACTGTATCAGGGTCCACGGGAGACCTGTAATGTGAGAAAAGAGAGGGGACGAAAACAAAGCTCTTGTTCTCCAATGTTAGCGCTTGAAGGCACGATTCACTTAGTTCCATATCAGCAGGAATGCATCAGAGTCCATGGGAGACCTGTATAATGAGAAGAGAAAAGAGAGCAGAAAATAACAAAGCTCATTTTCCCCAATGTTAGCGCTTGAATGCAAGATTCCCTTAGTTCCACATCGCCAGGACTGTATCAGGGTCCACAGGAGACCTGTAATGTGAGAAGAGAAAAGAGAGGCAATGATAACAAAGCTCTTGTTCCCCAATGTTACTGCTTAAAGACACGATTCACTTAGTACCACATCTCCAGGACTGCATTAGGGTCCGCGGGAGACCTGTAAAGTGGGAAGGCAAAAGAGAGTGGAACATACCAAAGCTCTTGTTCCCCATTGTTAGCGCTTGAAGACACGATTCATTAATTTCCACATCTCCGGGACTGTATCAGGGACCACGGGAGACCTGTAATGTGAGAAAAGAGATGGGACGAAAACAAAGCTCTTGGTCCCCAATGTTAGCGTTTGAAGACACGATTCACTTAGTTCCACAACTCCAGGACTGTATCAGGGTCCACGGGAGACCTGTAAAGTGAGAAGAGAAAAGAGAGCGGAAGATAACAAAGCTTTTGTTCCCCAATGTTTCTGCCTGAAGACACGAATCACTTAGTTCCACATCTCCAGGACTGTATCCGGGTCCACGGGAGACCGGTAAATTGAGAAGAGAAAAGAGAGTGGAAGATAACAAAGCTCTTGTTCCCCAATGTTTGCGCTTGAAGATACGAATCACTTAGTTCTACATCTCCAGGACTGTATCAGGGTCCACGGGAGACGTGTAAAGTGAGAAGAGAAAAGAGAGCGGAAGATAACAAAGCTCTTGTTCCCCAATGTTAGCGCTTGAAGACATGATTCACTTAGTTCCACATCTCTAGGACGGTATCAGGGTCCACGGGAGACCTGTAATGTGAGAAGAGAGCAGAGAGGGGACGATAACAAAGCTCTTGTTCCCCAATGTTAGCACTTGAAGACACGATTCACTTAGTTCCACATCTCCAGGATAGTATTAGGGTACACAGGAAACCTGTAATGTGAGAAGAGAAAAGAGAGGGGACGAAAACAAAGCTCTTGTTCCCCAATGTTAGTGTTTGAAGGCACTAGTCATTTAGTTCCACATCTCCAGGACTGTATCAGGGTCCACGGGAAACCTGTAATGTGAGAAGAGAAAAGCGAGGGGACGAGAACAAAGCTCTTTTCCCCAATGTTAGCGCTTGAAGACACGATGCATTAGTTCCACATTTTCAGTACTGTATCAGGGTCCACGGGAGACTTGTAAAGTGAGAAGACAAAAGAGAGTGGAAGATAACAAAGCTCTTGTACCCCAATGTTAGCGCTTGAAGACACGATTCACTTAGTTCCACATCTCCAGGACTGTATCAGGGTCCACGGGAGACCTGTAAAGTGAGAACAGAAAAGAGAGCGGAAAATAACACAGCTTTTGCTCCCCAATGTTAGTGCTTGAAAACCAGATTCATTTAGTTCCACATCCCCAGGACTGTATCTGGGTCCACTGGAGACCTGTAAAGTGAGAAGAGAAAAGAGAGGGGAAAATAACAAAGGTCTTGTTCCGCAATGTTTGTGCTTGAAGACAAGATTCACTTAGTTCTACACCTCCAGGACTGTATCAGGGTCCACGGGAGACCTATAAAGTGAGAAGAGAAAAGAGAGTGGAATATAACAAAGGTCTTGTTCCCCTATGTTAGCGCTTGAAGACATGATTCACATAGTTCCACATCTCCAGGACTGCATCAGGGTCCACGGGAGACCTGTAATGTGAGAAAAGAGAGTGGACGAAAACAAAGCTCTAGTTCCCCAATGTTAGCACTTGAAGACACGATTCACTTAGTTCCACATCTCCAGGGCTGTATCAGGGTCCACGGGAGACCTGTAAACTGAGAAGAGAAAAGAGAGCGGAAGATAACAAAGCTCTTGTTCCCAAATGTTAGCGCTTGAAGACACGATTCACTTAGTTCCACATCTCCAGGAGTGTATCAGGGTCCACGGGAAACTTGTAATGTGAGAAGAGAAAAGAGAGGGGATGAAAACAAAGCTCTTGTTCCCCAATATTAGTGCTTGAAGGCACTATTTATTTAGTTCCACATCTCCAGGACTGTATCAGGGTCCACGGGAAAGTTGTAATGTGAGAAGAAAAAAGAGAGGGGACGATAACAAAGCTCTTGTTCCCAATGTTAGCGCCTGAAGACACGATTCACTTAGTTCCACATCTCCAGGACTGTATCAGGGTCTACTGGACACCTGTAAAGTGAGAAGAGAAAAGAGAGCAGAAAATAACAAAGCTCGTGTTCCCCAATGTTAGCGCTTGAAGATACGATTCACTTAGTCCCACATCTCCAGGACTGTATTAGGGTCCACGGCAGACCAGTAATGTGAGAAGAGAAAAGAGAGGCGATGATAACAAAGCTCTTGTTCTCCAATTTTAGTGCTTGAAGACACGATTCACTTAGTTCCACATTTCCAGGACTGTATCAGGGTCCACGGGAGACCTGTAAAGTGAGAAGAGAAAAGAGAGCGCGGAAGATATCAAAGCTCTTGTTCCCCAATGTTAGCGCTTGAAGACACGATTCACTTAGTTCCACGTCTCCAGGACTGTATCAGGGTCCACGGGAGACCTGTAAAATGAGAAGAGAAAAGAGAGCAGAAGATAACAGACACATGTTCCCCAATGTTAGCGCTTGAAGACAGGATTCATTTAGCTCCACATCTTCAGGACTGTATTCGGGTCCACGGGATACCTGTAAAGTGACAAGAGAAAAGATAGCGGAAGATAACAAAGCTCTTTTTCCCCAATGTTAGCGATAGAAGACAAGAATCATTAGTTCCACATCTCCAGAACTGTATCAGTGTTCACGGGAAACCTGTAAAGTGAGAAGAGAAAAGAGACCGGAAGATAACAAAGTTCTTGTTTCCTAACGTTAGTGCTTGAAGACACGATTCACTTAGTTCCACATCTCCAGGACTGTATCAGGATCCACGGGAGACGTGTAATGTGAGAAAAGAGAGGGGACGATAACAAAGTTCCTGTTTCACAATGTTAGCACTTGAAGACACGATTCACTTAGTTCAACATCTCCAGGACTGTATCACGGTCCATGGGAGACCTGTAAAGTGAGAAGAGAAAAGAGAGCGGAAGATAACAAAGCTCTTGTTCCCCAATGTTAGCGCTTCAAGACAGGATTCATTTATTTCCACATCTCCAGGACTGTATCAGGGTCCACGGGAGACCTGTAAAGTGAGAAGAGAAAAGAGAGCGGAAGATAACAAAGTAATTGCTCCCCAATGTTAGCGCTTGAAGACACGATTCACTTAGTTCCACATCTCCTGGACTGTATCAGGGTCCAGAGGAGACCTGCAATGTGAGAAGAGAAAAGAGAGGGGACGATAACAAAGTTCTTGTTTCGTAATGTTAGTGCTTGAAGACACGATTCACTTAGCTCCACATCTCCAGGACTGTGTCCGGGTCCACTGGAGACGTGTAAAATGAGAAGAGAAAAGAGAGCAGAAGATAACAAAGCTCTAGTTCCCCAATGTTAGCGCTTGACGACACGATTCATTAAGTTCCACATCTCCAGGACTGTAGCAGGGTCCACGGGAGACCTGTAATGTGAGAAGAGAAAAGAGAGCGGAAGACAACAAAGCTCTTGTTCCCCAATGTTAGTGCTTGAAGATACGATTCATTTAGTTCCACATATCCAGGACTGTATCAGTGTCCATGGGAGACCTTTCAAGTGAGAAGAGAAAAGAGAGCGGAAGATAACGAAGCTCTTCTTCCCCAATGTTAGCGCTTGAAGACAGGATTCATTAGTTCCACATCTCCAGGAAATTATCAGTGTCCACGGGAGACCTGTACAGTGAGAAGAGGAAAGAGAGCGGAAGATAACAAAGCTCCTGTTCCCTAATGTTAGTGCTTGAAGACACGATTCACTTAGTTCCACATCTCCAGGACTGTATCAGGGTCCAAGGGAGACCTGTAATGTGAGAAGAGAGCAGAGAGGGGATGATAAGAAAGCTCTTGTTCCCCAATGTTGGCGCTTGAAGACACGATTCAGTTAGTTCCACATCTCCAGGACTGTATCAGTATCCACAGGAGACCTGTAATGTGAGAAGAGAAAACAGAGGGGACGAAAACAAAGCTCTTGTTCCCCAATGTTCGTGCTTCAAGGCACTATTCATTTATTTCCACATCTCTAGGACTGTATCAGTGTCCACGGGAAACCTGTAAAGTGAGAAGGGAAAAGAGAGTGGACGATAACAAAGCTCTTGTTCCCCAATGTTAGGGCTTGAAGACACGATTCACTTAGTTCCACATCTACAGGACTGTATCAGGGTCTACGGGAGACTTGTAAAGTGAGAAGAGAAAAGAGAAGGGACGATAACAAAGCTCTTGTTCCCCAATGTTATCGCTTGAAGTCACGATTCATTTACTTCCACATCTCCAGGAGTGTATCAGGGTCCACGGGAGACCTGTAAAGTGAGAAGCGAAAAGAGAGCAGAAGATAACAAAGTTCTTGTTCCCCAATGTTAGCGCTTGAAGACACGATTCATTTAGCTCCACATCTACAGGACTATATCAGGGTCCACGGGAGATCTGTAAAGTGAGAAGAGAAAACAGAGTGAAAGATAACAATGCTCTTGTTCCCCAATGTTAGTGCTTGAAGGCACTATTCATTTAGTTCCACATCTCCAGGACTGTATCAGGGTACACGGGAGATCTGTAATGTGAGAAAAGAGAGGGGACGAAAACAGAGCTCTTGTTCCCCAATGTTAGTGCTTGAAGGCACTATTCATTTAGTTCCACATCTCCAGGACTGTATCAGGGTCCACGGGCGACCTGTAAAGTGAGAAGAGAGAAGAGAGCGGAAAATAACAAAGCTCTTGTTCCCCAATATTAGCGCTTGAAGACACGACTCACTTGGTTCCACATCTCCAGGACTGTATCAGGATCCACGGGAGACCTCTAATGTGAGAAGAGAACAGAGAGGGGACGATAACAAAGCTCTTGTTCCCCATTGTTAGCACTTGAAGACACGATTCACTTAGTTCAACATCTCCAGGACCTTATCAGGGTCCAAGGGAGACCTGTATTGTGAGAAAAGGGAGGGGACGAAAACAATGCTCTTGTTCCCCAATGTTAGTGCTTGAAGGCACTATTCATTTAGTTCCACATCTCCAGGACTGTATCAGGATCCACGGGAGACGTGTAATGTGAGAAAAGAGAGGGGACGATAACAAAGCTCTTGTTCCCCAATGTTAGCACATGAAGACACGTTTCACTTAGTTCCACATCTCCAGGACTGTATCAGGGTCCACGGGAGACCTGTAATATGTGAAGAGAAAGGAGAGGCGACGATTACAAAGCTCTAGTTCCCCAATGTTAGTGCTTGAAGACACGATTCACTTAGTACCACATCTCCAGGACTGTATCAGGTTCCATGGGAGACCTGTAAAGTGAGAAGAGAAAAGAGAGCGGAAGATAACAAAGCTCTTGTTCCCCGATGTTATTGCTTGAAGGCACTATTCATGTAGTTCCACATCTCCAGGACTGTATAAGGGTCCACGGTAGAGGTGTAATGTGAGAAGAGAAAAGAGAGTGGACGATAACAAAGCTCTTGTTCCCCAATGTTAGCGCTTGAAGACACGATTCATTAAGTTCCACATCTCCAGGACTGTATCAGGGTCCACGGGAGACCTGTAATGTGAGAAAAGAGAGGGGACGAAAACAAAGCTCTTGTTCTCCAATGTTAGCGCTTGAAGGCACGATTCACTTAGTTCCATATCAGCAGGAATGCATCAGAGTCCATGGGAGACCTGTATAATGAGAAGAGAAAAGAGAGCAGAAAATAACAAAGCTCATTTTCCCCAATGTTAGCGCTTGAATGCAAGATTCCCTTAGTTCCACATCGCCAGGACTGTATCAGGGTCCACAGGAGACCTGTAATGTGAGAAGAGAAAAGAGAGGCAATGATAACAAAGCTCTTGTTCCCCAATGTTACTGCTTAAAGACACGATTCACTTAGTACCACATCTCCAGGACTGCATTAGGGTCCGCGGGAGACCTGTAAAGTGGGAAGGCAAAAGAGAGTGGAACATACCAAAGCTCTTGTTCCCCATTGTTAGCGCTTGAAGACACGATTCATTAATTTCCACATCTCCGGGACTGTATCAGGGACCACGGGAGACCTGTAATGTGAGAAAAGAGATGGGACGAAAACAAAGCTCTTGGTCCCCAATGTTAGCGTTTGAAGACACGATTCACTTAGTTCCACAACTCCAGGACTGTATCAGGGTCCACGGGAGACCTGTAAACTGAGAAGAGAAAAGAGAGCGGAAAATAACACAGCTCTTGTTCCCAATTATTAGTGCTTAAAGACACGATTCATTTAGTTCCTCATGCCCAGGACTGTATCAGGGTCCACTGGAGACCTGTAAAGTGAGAAGAGAAAAGAGAGGCGAAAATAACAAAGCTCTTGTTCCCCAATGTTAGCGCTTGAAGACACGATTCTCTTAGTTCCACATCTCCAGGACTGTATTTCAGTCCACGGGAGACCTCTAATGTGAGAAGAAAAAAGAGAGAGGAAAGTAACACAGCTCTTGTTCCCCTACGTTAGTGCTTTAAGACACGATTCATTTAGTTCCACATCTCCTGGACTGTATCAGGGCCCACTGGTGACCTGTAAAGTGACAAGAGAAAAGAGAGGGGAAAATAACAAAGCTCTTTTCCCCCAATGTTAGCGCTTGAAGACACGATTCACTTAGTTCCACATCGCCAGGACTGTATCAGGGTCCACGGGAGACTTGTAAAATGAGAAGAGAAAAGAGAGCAGAGAATAACAAGGCTCTTTTTCCCCAATGTTAGCACTTGAAGACACGATTCACTTAGTACCACATCTCCAGGACTGTATCACGGTCCACGGGAGACCTGTAAAGTGAGAAGAGAAAAGAGAGCGGAAGATAAGAAATCTCTTGTTCCCCAACGATAGCGCTTGAAGACACGATTCATTAAGTTCCACATCTCCAGGACTGTATCAGTGTCCACGGGAAACCTGTAATGTGAGAAGAGAAAAGACAGGGGAAGAAAACAAAGCTCTTGTTCCCCAATGTTAGTGCTTGAAGGCACTATTCATTTAGTTCAACAACTCCAGGCCTGTATCAGGGTCCACGGGAAACCTGTAATTTGAGACGAGAAAAGAGAGGGGACGATAACTAACCTCTTGTTCCCCAAAGTTAGCGACTGAAGACACGATTCACTTAGTTCCACATCTCCAGATACGTATCAGGATCCACAGGATACTTGTAATGTGAGAAAAGAGAGGGGACGATAACAAAGCTCTTGTTCCCCAATGTTAGCGCTTGAAGATACAATTGATTTAATTCCACAGTTCCAGGACTGTATCAGGGTCCACGGGAGACCTGTAGACTGAGAAGAGAAAAGAGAGGAGAAGATAACAAAGCTCTTGTTCCCCAATGTTAGTGCTTGATGAAACGATTCACTTAGTTCCACATCTACAGGACTGTATCAGAGTCCACGGGAGACCTGTAAAGTGAGACGACAAAAGAGAGCGGAAGATAACAAAGCTCTTGTTCCCCAATGTTAGCGCTTGAAGATACAATTGATTTAATTCCACAGTTCCAGGACTGTATCAGGGTCCACGGGAGACCTGTAGACTGAGAAGAGAAAAGAGAGGAGAAGATAACAAAGCTCTTGTTCCCCAATATTAGCGCTTGAAGACACGATTCATTTAGTTCCACATCTCCAGGACGGTATCAGGGTCCACGGGAGGCCTGTAAAGTGAGAAGAGAAAAGAGAGAGGAAGATAACAAATCTCTTGTTCCCCAATATTTGCGCTTTAAGACACGATTCATTTAGTTCCACATCTCCAGGACTGTATCAGGATCTACGGGAGACCTGTAATGTGAGAAGAGAGCAGAGAGGGGACGATAACAAAGCTCTTGTTCCCCAATGTTAGCGCTTGAAGACACGATTCACTTAGTTCCACATCTCCACGACAATATCAGTGTCCACGGGAAACCTGTAATGTGAGAAGAGAAAAGAGAGGGGACGATAACAAAGCTCTTTTTCCCCAATGTTAGTGCTTGAAGACACGATTCACTTAGTACCACATCTCCAGGACTGTATCAGGGTCCACGTGAGACCTGTAAAGTGAGAAGAGGAAAGAGAGCGGAAGATAACAAAGCTCTTGTTCCCCATTGTTAGCGCTTGAAGACTCGATTCATTAAGTTCCACATTTCCAGGACTGTATCAGGGTCCACGGGAGACCTGTAAAGTGAGAAGAGAAAAGAGAGCGGAAGATAACAAAGTAATTGCTCCCCAATGTTAGCGCTTGAAGACACGATTCACTTAGTTCCACATCTCCTGGACTGTATCAGGGTCCAGAGGAGACCTGCAATGTGAGAAGAGAAAAGAGAGGGGACGATAACAAAGTTCTTGTTTCGTAATGTTAGTGCTTGAAGACACGATTCACTTAGCTCCACATCTCCAGGACTGTGTCCGGGTCCACTGGAGACGTGTAAAATGAGAAGAGAAAAGAGAGCAGAAGATAACAAAGCTCTAGTTCCCCAATGTTAGCGCTTGACGACACGATTCATTAAGTTCCACATCTCCAGGACTGTAGCAGGGTCCACGGGAGACCTGTAATGTGAGAAGAGAAAAGAGAGCGGAAGACAACAAAGCTCTTGTTCCCCAATGTTAGTGCTTGAAGATACGATTCATTTAGTTCCACATATCCAGGACTGTATCAGTGTCCATGGGAGACCTTTCAAGTGAGAAGAGAAAAGAGAGCGGAAGATAACGAAGCTCTTCTTCCCCAATGTTAGCGCTTGAAGACAGGATTCATTAGTTCCACATCTCCAGGAAATTATCAGTGTCCACGGGAGACCTGTACAGTGAGAAGAGGAAAGAGAGCGGAAGATAACAAAGCTCCTGTTCCCTAATGTTAGTGCTTGAAGACACGATTCACTTAGTTCCACATCTCCAGGACTGTATCAGGGTCCAAGGGAGACCTGTAATGTGAGAAGAGAGCAGAGAGGGGATGATAAGAAAGCTCTTGTTCCCCAATGTTGGCGCTTGAAGACACGATTCAGTTAGTTCCACATCTCCAGGACTGTATCAGTATCCACAGGAGACCTGTAATGTGAGAAGAGAAAACAGAGGGGACGAAAACAAAGCTCTTGTTCCCCAATGTTCGTGCTTCAAGGCACTATTCATTTATTTCCACATCTCTAGGACTGTATCAGTGTCCACGGGAAACCTGTAAAGTGAGAAGGGAAAAGAGAGTGGACGATAACAAAGCTCTTGTTCCCCAATGTTAGGGCTTGAAGACACGATTCACTTAGTTCCACATCTACAGGACTGTATCAGGGTCTACGGGAGACTTGTAAAGTGAGAAGAGAAAAGA
Organism: Eschrichtius robustus; assembly: GCF_028021215.1. Taxonomy (NCBI): domain Eukaryota; kingdom Metazoa; phylum Chordata; class Mammalia; order Artiodactyla; family Eschrichtiidae; genus Eschrichtius; species Eschrichtius robustus. Next base: position 245,374 of record NW_027175388.1, on the reverse strand, counting down.
GAAGGGACGATAACAAAGCTCTTGTTCCCCAATGTTATCGCTTGAAGTCACGATTCATTTACTTCCACATCTCCAGGAGTGTATCAGGGTCCACGGGAGACCTGTAAAGTGAGAAGCGAAAAGAGAGCAGAAGATAACAAAGTTCTTGTTCCCCAATGTTAGCGCTTGAAGACACGATTCATTTAGCTCCACATCTACAGGACTATATCAGGGTCCACGGGAGATCTGTAAAGTGAGAAGAGAAAACAGAGTGGAAGATAACAATGCTCTTGTTCCCCAATGTTAGTGCTTGAAGGCACTATTCATTTAGTTCCACATCTCCAGGACTGTATCAGGGTACACGGGAGATCTGTAATGTGAGAAAAGAGAGGGGACGAAAACAGAGCTCTTGTTCCCCAATGTTAGTGCTTGAAGGCACTATTCATTTAGTTCCACATCTCCAGGACTGTATCAGGGTCCACGGGCGACCTGTAAAGTGAGAAGAGAGAAGAGAGCGGAAAATAACAAAGCTCTTGTTCCCCAATATTAGCGCTTGAAGACACGACTCACTTGGTTCCACATCTCCAGGACTGTATCAGGATCCACGGGAGACCTCTAATGTGAGAAGAGAACAGAGAGGGGACGATAACAAAGCTCTTGTTCCCCATTGTTAGCACTTGAAGACACGATTCACTTAGTTCAACATCTCCAGGACCTTATCAGGGTCCAAGGGAGACCTGTATTGTGAGAAAAGGGAGGGGACGAAAACAATGCTCTTGTTCCCCAATGTTAGTGCTTGAAGGCACTATTCATTTAGTTCCACATCTCCAGGACTGTATCAGGATCCACGGGAGACGTGTAATGTGAGAAAAGAGAGGGGACGATAACAAAGCTCTTGTTCCCCAATGTTAGCACATGAAGACACGATTCACTTAGTTCCACATCTCCAGGACTGTATCAGGGTCCACGGGAGACCTGTAATATGTGAAGAGAAAGGAGAGGCGACGATTACAAAGCTCTAGTTCCCCAATGTTAGTGCTTGAAGACACGATTCACTTAGTACCACATCTCCAGGACTGTATCAGGTTCCATGGGAGACCTGTAAAGTGAGAAGAGAAAAGAGAGCGGAAGATAACAAAGCTCTTGTTCCCCGATGTTATTGCTTGAAGGCACTATTCATGTAGTTCCACATCTCCAGGACTGTATAAGGGTCCACGGTAGAGGTGTAATGTGAGAAGAGAAAAGAGAGTGGACGATAACAAAGCTCTTGTTCCCCAATGTTAGCGCTTGAAGACACGATTCATTAAGTTCCACATCTCCAGGACTGTATCAGGGTCCACGGGAGACCTGTAATGTGAGAAAAGAGAGGGGACGAAAACAAAGCTCTTGTTCTCCAATGTTAGCGCTTGAAGGCACGATTCACTTAGTTCCATATCAGCAGGAATGCATCAGAGTCCATGGGAGACCTGTATAATGAGAAGAGAAAAGAGAGCAGAAAATAACAAAGCTCATTTTCCCCAATGTTAGCGCTTGAATGCAAGATTCCCTTAGTTCCACATCGCCAGGACTGTATCAGGGTCCACAGGAGACCTGTAATGTGAGAAGAGAAAAGAGAGGCAATGATAACAAAGCTCTTGTTCCCCAATGTTACTGCTTAAAGACACGATTCACTTAGTACCACATCTCCAGGACTGCATTAGGGTCCGCGGGAGACCTGTAAAGTGGGAAGGCAAAAGAGAGTGGAACATACCAAAGCTCTTGTTCCCCATTGTTAGCGCTTGAAGACACGATTCATTAATTTCCACATCTCCGGGACTGTATCAGGGACCACGGGAGACCTGTAATGTGAGAAAAGAGATGGGACGAAAACAAAGCTCTTGGTCCCCAATGTTAGCGTTTGAAGACACGATTCACTTAGTTCCACAACTCCAGGACTGTATCAGGGTCCACGGGAGACCTGTAAACTGAGAAGAGAAAAGAGAGCGGAAAATAACACAGCTCTTGTTCCCAATTATTAGTGCTTAAAGACACGATTCATTTAGTTCCTCATGCCCAGGACTGTATCAGGGTCCACTGGAGACCTGTAAAGTGAGAAGAGAAAAGAGAGGCGAAAATAACAAAGCTCTTGTTCCCCAATGTTAGCGCTTGAAGACACGATTCTCTTAGTTCCACATCTCCAGGACTGTATTTCAGTCCACGGGAGACCTCTAATGTGAGAAGAAAAAAGAGAGAGGAAAGTAACACAGCTCTTGTTCCCCTACGTTAGTGCTTTAAGACACGATTCATTTAGTTCCACATCTCCTGGACTGTATCAGGGCCCACTGGTGACCTGTAAAGTGACAAGAGAAAAGAGAGGGGAAAATAACAAAGCTCTTTTCCCCCAATGTTAGCGCTTGAAGACACGATTCACTTAGTTCCACATCGCCAGGACTGTATCAGGGTCCACGGGAGACTTGTAAAATGAGAAGAGAAAAGAGAGCAGAGAATAACAAGGCTCTTTTTCCCCAATGTTAGCACTTGAAGACACGATTCACTTAGTACCACATCTCCAGGACTGTATCACGGTCCACGGGAGACCTGTAAAGTGAGAAGAGAAAAGAGAGCGGAAGATAAGAAATCTCTTGTTCCCCAACGATAGCGCTTGAAGACACGATTCATTAAGTTCCACATCTCCAGGACTGTATCAGTGTCCACGGGAAACCTGTAATGTGAGAAGAGAAAAGACAGGGGAAGAAAACAAAGCTCTTGTTCCCCAATGTTAGTGCTTGAAGGCACTATTCATTTAGTTCAACAACTCCAGGCCTGTATCAGGGTCCACGGGAAACCTGTAATTTGAGACGAGAAAAGAGAGGGGACGATAACTAACCTCTTGTTCCCCAAAGTTAGCGACTGAAGACACGATTCACTTAGTTCCACATCTCCAGATACGTATCAGGATCCACAGGATACTTGTAATGTGAGAAAAGAGAGGGGACGATAACAAAGCTCTTGTTCCCCAATGTTAGCGCTTGAAGATACAATTGATTTAATTCCACAGTTCCAGGACTGTATCAGGGTCCACGGGAGACCTGTAGACTGAGAAGAGAAAAGAGAGGAGAAGATAACAAAGCTCTTGTTCCCCAATGTTAGTGCTTGATGAAACGATTCACTTAGTTCCACATCTACAGGACTGTATCAGAGTCCACGGGAGACCTGTAAAGTGAGACGACAAAAGAGAGCGGAAGATAACAAAGCTCTTGTTCCCCAATGTTAGCGCTTGAAGATACAATTGATTTAATTCCACAGTTCCAGGACTGTATCAGGGTCCACGGGAGACCTGTAGACTGAGAAGAGAAAAGAGAGGAGAAGATAACAAAGCTCTTGTTCCCCAATATTAGCGCTTGAAGACACGATTCATTTAGTTCCACATCTCCAGGACGGTATCAGGGTCCACGGGAGGCCTGTAAAGTGAGAAGAGAAAAGAGAGAGGAAGATAACAAATCTCTTGTTCCCCAATATTTGCGCTTTAAGACACGATTCATTTAGTTCCACATCTCCAGGACTGTATCAGGATCTACGGGAGACCTGTAATGTGAGAAGAGAGCAGAGAGGGGACGATAACAAAGCTCTTGTTCCCCAATGTTAGCGCTTGAAGACACGATTCACTTAGTTCCACATCTCCACGACAATATCAGTGTCCACGGGAAACCTGTAATGTGAGAAGAGAAAAGAGAGGGGACGATAACAAAGCTCTTTTTCCCCAATGTTAGTGCTTGAAGACACGATTCACTTAGTACCACATCTCCAGGACTGTATCAGGGTCCACGTGAGACCTGTAAAGTGAGAAGAGGAAAGAGAGCGGAAGATAACAAAGCTCTTGTTCCCCATTGTTAGCGCTTGAAGACTCGATTCATTAAGTTCCACATTTCCAGGACTGTATCAGGGTCCACGGGAGACCTGTAATGTGAGAAAAGAGAGGGGACGAAAACAAAGCTCTTGTTCCCCAATGTTAGCGCTTGAAGACACGATTCAGTTAGTTCCACAACTCCAGGACTGTATCAGGGTCCACGGGAGACCTGTAAAGTGAGAGGAGAAAAGAGAGCAGAAAATAAGAAAGCTCTTGTTCCCCAATGTTAGCGATTGAAGACACGATTCACTTCGTTCCACATCTCCAGGACTGTATCAGGGTCCACGGGAGACCTGTAAAGTGAGAAGAGAAAAGAGAGCGGAAGATAACAAAGCTCTTGTTCCCCAATGTTAGTGCCTGAAGACACGATTCTCTTAGTTCCACATCTCCAGGACTGTATCAGGGTCGACGGGAGACCGGTAATGTGAGAAAAGAGAGGGGACGAAAACAAAGCTCTTTTTCCCCAATGTTAGCGCTTGAAGGCACGATTCACTTAGTTCCATATATGCAGGAATGTATCAGAGTCCATGGGAGACCTGTATAATGAGAAGAGAAAAGAGAGCAGAAAATAACAAAGCTCATTTTCCCCAATGTTAGCGCTTGAATGCAAGATTCCCTTAGTTCCACATCGCCAGGATTGTATCAGGGTCCACAGGAGACCTGTAATGTGAGAAGAGAAAAGAGAGGCAATGATAACAAAGCTCTTGTTCCCCAATGTTACTGCTTAAAGACACGATTCACTTAGTACCACATCTCCAGGACTGTATCAGGGTCCGCGGGAGACCTGTAAAGTGGGAAGAGAAAAGAGAGTGGAACATAACAAAGCTCTTGTTCCCCATTGTTAGTGCTTGAAGACACGATTCATTAATTTCCACATCTCCGGGACTGTATCAGGGTCCACGGGAGACCTGTAATGTGAGAAAAGAGAGGGGACGAAAACAAAGCTCTTGTTTCCCAATGTTAGCGCTTGACGACATGATTCAGTTAGTTCCACATCTCCAGGACTGTATAAGGGTCCACGGGAGACCTGTAATATGAGAAGAGAAAGGAGATGCGACGATTACAAAGCTCTAGTTCCCCAATGTTAGTGCTTGAAGACACGATTCACTTAGTAGCACATCTCCAGGGCTGTATCAGGTTCCACGGGAGACCTGTAAAGTGAGAAGAGTAAAGAGAGCGGAAGATAACAAAGCTCTTGTTCCCCGATGTTAGTGCTTGAAGACACGATTCAATTAGTTCCACATCTCCTGGATTGTATCAGGGTCCATGGGAGACCTGTAATGTGAGAAGAGAAAAGAGAGGGGACGATAACACAGCTCTTGTTCCCCAATGTTAGCGCTTGAAGACACGATTCACTTAGTTCCACATCTCGAGGACTGTATCAGGGTCCACGGGAGACCTGTAATGTGAGAACAGAGAGCGGACGAAAACAAAGGTCTTCTTTCCCAATGTTAGTGCTTGAAGGCACTATTCATTTAGTTCCACATCTCCAGGACTGTATAAGGGTCCACGGTAGAGGTGTAAGGTGAGAAGAGAAAAGGGAGTGGACGATAACAAAGCTCTTGATCCCCAATGGTATCGCTTTAAGACACGATTCACTTAGTTCCACATCTGTAGGACAGTATCAGGGTCCACTGGAGACCTGTAAAGTGAGACGAGAAAGGAGAGCGGAAGATAACAAAGCTCTTGTTCCCCAATGTTAACGCTTGAAGACATGATTCACATAGTTCCTCATCTCCAGGACTGTATCAGGGTCTACGGGAGACCTGTAATGTGAGAAGAGAAAAGAGAGGCGACAATAACAAAGCTCTTGTTCCCCAATGTTAGTGCTTGAAGACAAGATTCACTTAGTTCCAAATCTCAGGAGTGTATCAGGGTCCACGGGAGACCTGCAAAGTGAGAAGAGAAAAGAGAGCGGAAGGTAACAAAGCTCTAGTTCTCCAATGTTAGCGCTTCAAGACACGATTCATTAAGTTCCATATCTCCAGGACTGTATCAGGGTCCAGGGGAGACATGTTAAGTGAGAAGAGAAAAGAGAGCGGAAGATAACAAAGCTCTTGTTCCCCATTGTTAGCGCTTGAAGACACGATTCATTAAGTTCCACATTTCCAGGACTGTATCAGGGTCCACGGGAGACCTGTAATGTGAGAAAAGAGAGGGGACGAAAACAAAGCTCTTGTTCCCCAATGTTAGTGCTTGAAGACACGATTCAGTTAGTTCCACAACTCCAGGACTGTATCAGGGTCCACGGGAGACCTGTAAAGTGAGAGGAGAAAAGAGAGCAGAAAATAAGAAAGCTCTTGTTCCCCAATGTTAGCGATTGAAGACACGATTCACTTCGTTCCACATCTCCAGGACTGTATCAGGGTCCACGGGAGACCTGTAAAGTGAGAAGAGAAAAGAGAGCGGAAGATAACAAAGCTCTTGTTCCCCAATGTTAGTGCCTGAAGACACGATTCTCTTAGTTCCACATCTCCAGGACTGTATCAGGGTCGACGGGAGACCGGTAATGTGAGAAAAGAGAGGGGACGAAAACAAAGCTCTTTTTCCCCAATGTTAGCGCTTGAAGGCACGATTCACTTAGGTCCATATATGCAGGAATGTATCAGAGTCCATGCGAGACCTGTATAATGAGAAGAGAAAAGAGAGCAGAAAATAACAAAGCTCATTTTCCCCAATGTTAGCGCTTGAATGCAAGATTCCCTTAGTTCCACATCGCCAGGATTGTATCAGGGTCCACAGGAGACCTGTAATGTGAGAAGAGAAAAGAGAGGCAATGATAACAAAGCTCTTGTTCCCCAATGATACTGCTTAAAGACACGATTCACTTAGTACCACATCTCCAGGACTGTATCAGTGTCCGCGGGAGACCTGTAAAGTGGGAAGAGAAAAGAGAGTGGAACATAACAAAGCTCTTGTTCCCCATTGTTAGTGCTTGAAGACACGATTCATTAATTTCCACATCTCCGGGACTGTATCAGGGTCCACGGGAGACCTGTAATGCGAGAAAAGAGAGGGGACGAAAACAAAGCTCTGGTTTCCCAATGTTAGCGCTTGACGACATGATTCAGTTAGTTCCACATCTCCAGGACTGTAAAAGGGTCCACGGGAGACCTGTAATATGAGAAGAGAAAGGAGAGGCGACGATTACAAAGCTCTAGTTCCCCAATGTTAGTGCTTGAAGACACGATTCACTTAGTAGCACATCTCCAGGGCTGTATCAGTTTCCACGGGAGACCTGTAAAGTGAGAAGAGTAAAGAGAGCGGAAGATAACAAAGCTCTTGTTCCCCGATGTTAGTACTTGAAGACACGATTCAATTAGTTCCACATCTCCTGGATTGTATCAGGGTCCATGGGAGACCTGTAATGTGAGAAGAGAAAAGAGAGGGGACGATAACACAGCTCTTGTTCCCCAATGTTAGCGCTTGAAGACACGATTCACTTAGTTCCACATCTCGAGGACTGTATCAGGGTCCACGGGAGACCTGTAATGTGAGAACAGAGAGGGGACGAAAACAAAGGTCTTCTTTCCCAATGTTAGTGCTTGAAGGCACTATTCATTTAGTTCCACATCTCCAGGACTGTATAAGGGTCCACGGTAGAGGTGTAAGGTGAGAAGAGAAAAGGGAGTGTACGATAACAAAGCTCTTGATCCCCAATGGTATCGCTTTAAGACACGATTCACTTAGTTCCACATCTCCAGGACAGTATCAGGGTCCACTGGAGACCTGTAAAGTGAGACGAGAAAGGAGAGCGGAAGATAACAAAGCTCTTGTTCCCAAATGTTAACGCTTGAAGACATGATTCACATAGTTCCTCATCTCCAGGACTGTATCAGGGTCTACGGGAGACCTGTAATGTGAGAAGAGAAAAGAGAGGCGACAATAACAAAGCTCTTGTTCCCCAATGTTAGTGCTTGAAGACAAGATTCACTTAGTTCCAAATCTCAGGAGTGTATCAGGGTCCACGGGAGACCTGCAAAGTGAGAAGAGAAAAGAGAGCGGAAGGTAACAAAGCTCTAGTTCTCCAATGTTAGCGCTTCAAGACACGATTCATTAAGTTCCATATCTCCAGGACTGTATCAGGGTCCAGGGGAGACATGTTAAGTGAGAAGAGAAAAGAGAGCGGAAGATAACAAAGCTCTTCTCCCCAATGTTAGTGCTTGAAGACACAATTCATTTAGTTGCACATCTCCAGGACTTTATCAGGGTCCATGGGAGACCTATAAAGTGAGACGAGAAAAGAGAGCGGAAGATAACAAAGCTCTTGTTCCCCAATGTTAGTGCTTGAAGAGACGATTCATTAATTTCCACATCTCCAGGACTGTATCAGGGTACTCGGGAGACCTGTAATGTGAGAAAAGAGAGGGGACGAAAACAAAGCGCTTGTTGCCCAATGTTAGCACATGAAGACACGATTCACTTATTTCCACATCTCCAGGACTGTATCAGGGTCCACGGGAGAACTGTAAAGTGAGAAGAGAAAAGAGAGCGGAAAATAACAAAGCTTTGTTCCCCAATGTTAGCTCTTGAAGACCCGATTCACTTAGCTCCACATCTCCAGGACTGTATAAGGGTCCACGGGAGACCTGTAATGTGAGAAGAGGAAAGAGAGGCGACGATAACAAAGCTCTTGTTCCCCAATGTTAACACTTGAAGACACGATTCACTTAGTTACACATCTCGAGGACTGAATCAGGGTCCACGGGAGACCTGTAAAGTGAGAAGAGAGAGGGGACGAAAACAAAGGTCTTGTTTCCCAATGATAGTGCTTGAAGGCACTATTCATTTAGTTCCACATTTCCAGGACTGTATAAGGGTCCACGGGCGAAGTGTAATGTGAGAAAGAAAAGAGAGTGGACGATAACAAAGCTCTTGATCCCCAATGGTAGCGCTTGAAGATACGATTCACTTAGTTCCACATCTCCAGGACACTATCAGGGTCAACTGGAGACCTGTAAAGTGAGACGAGAAAAGAGAGCGGAAGGTTACAAAGCTCTTGTTCCCGAATATTAGCGCTTGAGGACACGATTCATTTAATTCCACATCTCCAGGACTGTATCAGGGTCCACGGGAGACCTGTAAAGTGAGAAGAGAAAAGAGAGCGGAAAATAACAAAGCTCTTCTTCCCCAATGTTAGCGCTTGAAGACACGATTCATAGTTCTTCGTCTCCAGGACTGTATCCGGATCAACGGGAGACCTTTAAAGTGAGAAGAGAAAAGAGAGCGGAAGATAACAAAGCTCTTTTTCCCCAATGTTAGCGCTTGAAGACATGATTCACTTAGCTCCACATCTCCAGGACTGTATCAGGGTCCACGGGAGCCCTGTAATGTGTGAAATGCGAGGGGACGAAAACAAAGCTCTTGTTCCCCAATGTTAGAGCTTGAAGACACGATTCATTTAATTCCACATCTCCAGTACTGTATCAGGGTCCACGGGAGACCTGTAAATTGAGAAGAGAAAAGAGAGCGGAAAATAACAAAGCTCTTGTTCCCCAAAGTTAGCGCTTGAAGATACGATTCACTTAATTCCACATCTCCAGGACTGTAGCAGGGTCCACGGGAGACCTCTAATGTGAGAAGAGAAAAGAGAGGCGACGATAACAAAACTCTTGTTCACCAATATTACTGCTTAAAGACACGATTCAGTTAGTTCCACATCTCAAGGATTGTATCAGGGTCCACGGGAGACTGGTAAAGTGAGAAGAGAAAAGAGAGTGGAAGATAACTAAGCTCTTGTTCCATAAGGTTAGCGCTTGAAGACACGATTCACTTAGTTCCACATCTCCAGGACTGTATCAGGGTCCACGGGAGACCTGTGATGTGAGAAAAGAGAGGGGACGAAAAGAAAGCTCTTGTTCCCTAATGTTAGCGCTTGAAGACACGATTCATTTAATTCCACATCTCCAGGACTGTATAAGGGTCCACGGGAGACCTGTAATATGAGAAGAGAAAGGAGAGGCGACGTTTACAAAGCTGTAGTTCCCCAATGTTAGTGCTTGAAGACACGATTCACTTAGTACCACATCTCCAGGACTGTATCAGGTTCCACGGGAGACCTGTAAAGTGAGAAGAGAAAAGAGAGCGGAAGAAAACAAAGGTCTTGTTCCCCGATGTTAGTGCTTGAAGACACGATTCAATTAGTTCCACATCTCCTGGATTGTATCAGGGTCCACGGGAGACCTGTAATGTGAGAAGAGAAAAGAGAGGGGACGATAACAAAGCTCTTGATCCCCAATGGTATCGCTTGAAGACACGATTCACTTAGTTCCACATCTCCAGGACAGTATCAGGGTCCACTGGAGACCTGTAAAGTGAGACGAGAAAAGAGAGCAGAAGATAACAAAGCTCTTGTTCCCCAATGTTAGCGCTTGAAGACACGATTCACTTAATTCCACGTCTCCAGGACTGTATCAGCGTCCACGGGAGACCTGTAAAGTGAGAAGAGAAAAGAGAGCGGAAAATAACAAAGCTCTTTTTCCCCAGTGTTAGCGCTTGAAGACACGATTCACTTAGTTCTACATCTCCAGGACTGTATCCGGATCAACGGGAGACCTGTAAAGTGAGAAGAGAAAAGAGAGCGGAAGATAACAAAGCTCTTTTTCCCCAATGTTAGCACTTGAAGACATGATTCACTTAGCTCCACATTTCCAGGACTGTATCAGGGTCCACGGGAGCCCTGTAATGTGTGAAAAGCGAGAGGACGAAAACAAAGCTCTTGTTCCCCAATGTTAGAGCTTGAAGACACGATTCCCTTAGTTCCACATCTCCAAGACTGTATCAGGGTCCACGGGAGACCTGTAAAGTGAGAAGAGAAAAGAGAGCAGAAAATAACAAAGCTCTTGTTCCCCAGATTTAGCGCTTGAAGACACGATTCACTTAGTTCCACATCTCCAGAATTGTAGCAGGGTCCACTGGAGACCTGTAACGTGAGAAGAGAAAAGAGAGCGGAAAATAACAAAGCTCTTTTTCCCCAATGTTAGCGCTTGAAGACATGATTCTCTTAGCTCCACATCTCCAGGATTGTATCAGGGTCCACGGGAGCCCTGTAATGTGTGAAAAGCCAGGGGACGAAAACAAAGCTCTTGTTCACCAATGTTAGAGCTTGAAGACACGATTCACTTAGTTCCACATCTCCAGGACTGTATCAGGGTCTACGGGAGACCTGTAATGTGAGAAGAGAAAAGAGAGGCGACAATAACAAAGCTCTTGTTCCCCAATGTTACTGCTTAAAGACATGATTCAGTTAGTTCCACATCTCAAGGATGGTATCAGGGTCCACGTGAGACCTGTAAAGTGAGAAGAGAAAAGAGAGTGGAAGATAACAAAGTTCTTGTTCCCCAATGTTAGTGCTTGAAGAGACGATTCATTAATTTCCACATCTCTAGGACTGTATCAGGGTACACGGGAGACCTGTAATGTGAGAATAGAGAGGGGACGAAAACAAAGCGCTTGTTGCATAATGTTAGCACTTGAAGACACGATTCACTTAGTTCCACATCTCGAGGACTGTATCAGGGTTCACGGGAGACATGTAATTTGAGAAAAGAGAGGGGACGAAAACAAAGCTCTTTTTTCCCAATGTTACTGCTTGAAGGCATTATTCATTTAGTTCCACATCTCCAGGACTGTATAAGGGTCCACGGGAGAGCTGTAAAGTGAGAAGAGAAAATAGAGTGGAGGATAACAAAGCTCTTGATCCCCAATGGTAGTGCTTGAAGACACGATTCATTTAATTCCACATCTCCAGGACTGTATCAGGGTCCACGGGAGACCTGTAAAGTGAGAAGAGAAAAGAGAGCGGAAGATAACAAAGCTTTTGTTCCCCAATGTTTCTGCCTGAAGACACGAATCACTTAGTTCCACATCTCCAGGACTGTATCCGGGTCCACGGGAGACCGGTAAATTGAGAAGAGAAAAGAGAGTGGAAGATAACAAAGCTCTTGTTCCCCAATGTTTGCGCTTGAAGATACGAATCACTTAGTTCTACATCTCCAGGACTGTATCAGGGTCCACGGGAGACGTGTAAAGTGAGAAGAGAAAAGAGAGCGGAAGATAACAAAGCTCTTGTTCCCCAATGTTAGCGCTTGAAGACATGATTCACTTAGTTCCACATCTCTAGGACGGTATCAGGGTCCACGGGAGACCTGTAATGTGAGAAGAGAGCAGAGAGGGGACGATAACAAAGCTCTTGTTCCCCAATGTTAGCACTTGAAGACACGATTCACTTAGTTCCACATCTCCAGGATAGTATTAGGGTACACAGGAAACCTGTAATGTGAGAAGAGAAAAGAGAGGGGACGAAAACAAAGCTCTTGTTCCCCAATGTTAGTGTTTGAAGGCACTAGTCATTTAGTTCCACATCTCCAGGACTGTATCAGGGTCCACGGGAAACCTGTAATGTGAGAAGAGAAAAGCGAGGGGACGAGAACAAAGCTCTTTTCCCCAATGTTAGCGCTTGAAGACACGATGCATTAGTTCCACATTTTCAGTACTGTATCAGGGTCCACGGGAGACTTGTAAAGTGAGAAGACAAAAGAGAGTGGAAGATAACAAAGCTCTTGTACCCCAATGTTAGCGCTTGAAGACACGATTCACTTAGTTCCACATCTCCAGGACTGTATCAGGGTCCACGGGAGACCTGTAAAGTGAGAACAGAAAAGAGAGCGGAAAATAACACAGCTTTTGCTCCCCAATGTTAGTGCTTGAAAACCAGATTCATTTAGTTCCACATCCCCAGGACTGTATCTGGGTCCACTGGAGACCTGTAAAGTGAGAAGAGAAAAGAGAGGGGAAAATAACAAAGGTCTTGTTCCGCAATGTTTGTGCTTGAAGACAAGATTCACTTAGTTCTACACCTCCAGGACTGTATCAGGGTCCACGGGAGACCTATAAAGTGAGAAGAGAAAAGAGAGTGGAATATAACAAAGGTCTTGTTCCCCTATGTTAGCGCTTGAAGACATGATTCACATAGTTCCACATCTCCAGGACTGCATCAGGGTCCACGGGAGACCTGTAATGTGAGAAAAGAGAGTGGACGAAAACAAAGCTCTAGTTCCCCAATGTTAGCACTTGAAGACACGATTCACTTAGTTCCACATCTCCAGGGCTGTATCAGGGTCCACGGGAGACCTGTAAACTGAGAAGAGAAAAGAGAGCGGAAGATAACAAAGCTCTTGTTCCCAAATGTTAGCGCTTGAAGACACGATTCACTTAGTTCCACATCTCCAGGAGTGTATCAGGGTCCACGGGAAACTTGTAATGTGAGAAGAGAAAAGAGAGGGGATGAAAACAAAGCTCTTGTTCCCCAATATTAGTGCTTGAAGGCACTATTTATTTAGTTCCACATCTCCAGGACTGTATCAGGGTCCACGGGAAAGTTGTAATGTGAGAAGAAAAAAGAGAGGGGACGATAACAAAGCTCTTGTTCCCAATGTTAGCGCCTGAAGACACGATTCACTTAGTTCCACATCTCCAGGACTGTATCAGGGTCTACTGGACACCTGTAAAGTGAGAAGAGAAAAGAGAGCAGAAAATAACAAAGCTCGTGTTCCCCAATGTTAGCGCTTGAAGATACGATTCACTTAGTCCCACATCTCCAGGACTGTATTAGGGTCCACGGCAGACCAGTAATGTGAGAAGAGAAAAGAGAGGCGATGATAACAAAGCTCTTGTTCTCCAATTTTAGTGCTTGAAGACACGATTCACTTAGTTCCACATTTCCAGGACTGTATCAGGGTCCACGGGAGACCTGTAAAGTGAGAAGAGAAAAGAGAGCGCGGAAGATATCAAAGCTCTTGTTCCCCAATGTTAGCGCTTGAAGACACGATTCACTTAGTTCCACGTCTCCAGGACTGTATCAGGGTCCACGGGAGACCTGTAAAATGAGAAGAGAAAAGAGAGCAGAAGATAACAGACACATGTTCCCCAATGTTAGCGCTTGAAGACAGGATTCATTTAGCTCCACATCTTCAGGACTGTATTCGGGTCCACGGGATACCTGTAAAGTGACAAGAGAAAAGATAGCGGAAGATAACAAAGCTCTTTTTCCCCAATGTTAGCGATAGAAGACAAGAATCATTAGTTCCACATCTCCAGAACTGTATCAGTGTTCACGGGAAACCTGTAAAGTGAGAAGAGAAAAGAGACCGGAAGATAACAAAGTTCTTGTTTCCTAACGTTAGTGCTTGAAGACACGATTCACTTAGTTCCACATCTCCAGGACTGTATCAGGATCCACGGGAGACGTGTAATGTGAGAAAAGAGAGGGGACGATAACAAAGTTCCTGTTTCACAATGTTAGCACTTGAAGACACGATTCACTTAGTTCAACATCTCCAGGACTGTATCACGGTCCATGGGAGACCTGTAAAGTGAGAAGAGAAAAGAGAGCGGAAGATAACAAAGCTCTTGTTCCCCAATGTTAGCGCTTCAAGACAGGATTCATTTATTTCCACATCTCCAGGACTGTATCAGGGTCCACGGGAGACCTGTAAAGTGAGAAGAGAAAAGAGAGCGGAAGATAACAAAGTAATTGCTCCCCAATGTTAGCGCTTGAAGACACGATTCACTTAGTTCCACATCTCCTGGACTGTATCAGGGTCCAGAGGAGACCTGCAATGTGAGAAGAGAAAAGAGAGGGGACGATAACAAAGTTCTTGTTTCGTAATGTTAGTGCTTGAAGACACGATTCACTTAGCTCCACATCTCCAGGACTGTGTCCGGGTCCACTGGAGACGTGTAAAATGAGAAGAGAAAAGAGAGCAGAAGATAACAAAGCTCTAGTTCCCCAATGTTAGCGCTTGACGACACGATTCATTAAGTTCCACATCTCCAGGACTGTAGCAGGGTCCACGGGAGACCTGTAATGTGAGAAGAGAAAAGAGAGCGGAAGACAACAAAGCTCTTGTTCCCCAATGTTAGTGCTTGAAGATACGATTCATTTAGTTCCACATATCCAGGACTGTATCAGTGTCCATGGGAGACCTTTCAAGTGAGAAGAGAAAAGAGAGCGGAAGATAACGAAGCTCTTCTTCCCCAATGTTAGCGCTTGAAGACAGGATTCATTAGTTCCACATCTCCAGGAAATTATCAGTGTCCACGGGAGACCTGTACAGTGAGAAGAGGAAAGAGAGCGGAAGATAACAAAGCTCCTGTTCCCTAATGTTAGTGCTTGAAGACACGATTCACTTAGTTCCACATCTCCAGGACTGTATCAGGGTCCAAGGGAGACCTGTAATGTGAGAAGAGAGCAGAGAGGGGATGATAAGAAAGCTCTTGTTCCCCAATGTTGGCGCTTGAAGACACGATTCAGTTAGTTCCACATCTCCAGGACTGTATCAGTATCCACAGGAGACCTGTAATGTGAGAAGAGAAAACAGAGGGGACGAAAACAAAGCTCTTGTTCCCCAATGTTCGTGCTTCAAGGCACTATTCATTTATTTCCACATCTCTAGGACTGTATCAGTGTCCACGGGAAACCTGTAAAGTGAGAAGGGAAAAGAGAGTGGACGATAACAAAGCTCTTGTTCCCCAATGTTAGGGCTTGAAGACACGATTCACTTAGTTCCACATCTACAGGACTGTATCAGGGTCTACGGGAGACTTGTAAAGTGAGAAGAGAAAAGAGAAGGGACGATAACAAAGCTCTTGTTCCCCAATGTTATCGCTTGAAGTCACGATTCATTTACTTCCACATCTCCAGGAGTGTATCAGGGTCCACGGGAGACCTGTAAAGTGAGAAGCGAAAAGAGAGCAGAAGATAACAAAGTTCTTGTTCCCCAATGTTAGCGCTTGAAGACACGATTCATTTAGCTCCACATCTACAGGACTATATCAGGGTCCACGGGAGATCTGTAAAGTGAGAAGAGAAAACAGAGTGGAAGATAACAATGCTCTTGTTCCCCAATGTTAGTGCTTGAAGGCACTATTCATTTAGTTCCACATCTCCAGGACTGTATCAGGGTACACGGGAGATCTGTAATGTGAGAAAAGAGAGGGGACGAAAACAGAGCTCTTGTTCCCCAATGTTAGTGCTTGAAGGCACTATTCATTTAGTTCCACATCTCCAGGACTGTATCAGGGTCCACGGGCGACCTGTAAAGTGAGAAGAGAGAAGAGAGCGGAAAATAACAAAGCTCTTGTTCCCCAATATTAGCGCTTGAAGACACGACTCACTTGGTTCCACATCTCCAGGACTGTATCAGGATCCACGGGAGACCTCTAATGTGAGAAGAGAACAGAGAGGGGACGATAACAAAGCTCTTGTTCCCCATTGTTAGCACTTGAAGACACGATTCACTTAGTTCAACATCTCCAGGACCTTATCAGGGTCCAAGGGAGACCTGTATTGTGAGAAAAGGGAGGGGACGAAAACAATGCTCTTGTTCCCCAATGTTAGTGCTTGAAGGCACTATTCATTTAGTTCCACATCTCCAGGACTGTATCAGGATCCACGGGAGACGTGTAATGTGAGAAAAGAGAGGGGACGATAACAAAGCTCTTGTTCCCCAATGTTAGCACATGAAGACACGTTTCACTTAGTTCCACATCTCCAGGACTGTATCAGGGTCCACGGGAGACCTGTAATATGTGAAGAGAAAGGAGAGGCGACGATTACAAAGCTCTAGTTCCCCAATGTTAGTGCTTGAAGACACGATTCACTTAGTACCACATCTCCAGGACTGTATCAGGTTCCATGGGAGACCTGTAAAGTGAGAAGAGAAAAGAGAGCGGAAGATAACAAAGCTCTTGTTCCCCGATGTTATTGCTTGAAGGCACTATTCATGTAGTTCCACATCTCCAGGACTGTATAAGGGTCCACGGTAGAGGTGTAATGTGAGAAGAGAAAAGAGAGTGGACGATAACAAAGCTCTTGTTCCCCAATGTTAGCGCTTGAAGACACGATTCATTAAGTTCCACATCTCCAGGACTGTATCAGGGTCCACGGGAGACCTGTAATGTGAGAAAAGAGAGGGGACGAAAACAAAGCTCTTGTTCTCCAATGTTAGCGCTTGAAGGCACGATTCACTTAGTTCCATATCAGCAGGAATGCATCAGAGTCCATGGGAGACCTGTATAATGAGAAGAGAAAAGAGAGCAGAAAATAACAAAGCTCATTTTCCCCAATGTTAGCGCTTGAATGCAAGATTCCCTTAGTTCCACATCGCCAGGACTGTATCAGGGTCCACAGGAGACCTGTAATGTGAGAAGAGAAAAGAGAGGCAATGATAACAAAGCTCTTGTTCCCCAATGTTACTGCTTAAAGACACGATTCACTTAGTACCACATCTCCAGGACTGCATTAGGGTCCGCGGGAGACCTGTAAAGTGGGAAGGCAAAAGAGAGTGGAACATACCAAAGCTCTTGTTCCCCATTGTTAGCGCTTGAAGACACGATTCATTAATTTCCACATCTCCGGGACTGTATCAGGGACCACGGGAGACCTGTAATGTGAGAAAAGAGATGGGACGAAAACAAAGCTCTTGGTCCCCAATGTTAGCGTTTGAAGACACGATTCACTTAGTTCCACAACTCCAGGACTGTATCAGGGTCCACGGGAGACCTGTAAAGTGAGAAGAGAAAAGAGAGCGGAAGATAACAAAGCTTTTGTTCCCCAATGTTTCTGCCTGAAGACACGAATCACTTAGTTCCACATCTCCAGGACTGTATCCGGGTCCACGGGAGACCGGTAAATTGAGAAGAGAAAAGAGAGTGGAAGATAACAAAGCTCTTGTTCCCCAATGTTTGCGCTTGAAGATACGAATCACTTAGTTCTACATCTCCAGGACTGTATCAGGGTCCACGGGAGACGTGTAAAGTGAGAAGAGAAAAGAGAGCGGAAGATAACAAAGCTCTTGTTCCCCAATGTTAGCGCTTGAAGACATGATTCACTTAGTTCCACATCTCTAGGACGGTATCAGGGTCCACGGGAGACCTGTAATGTGAGAAGAGAGCAGAGAGGGGACGATAACAAAGCTCTTGTTCCCCAATGTTAGCACTTGAAGACACGATTCACTTAGTTCCACATCTCCAGGATAGTATTAGGGTACACAGGAAACCTGTAATGTGAGAAGAGAAAAGAGAGGGGACGAAAACAAAGCTCTTGTTCCCCAATGTTAGTGTTTGAAGGCACTAGTCATTTAGTTCCACATCTCCAGGACTGTATCAGGGTCCACGGGAAACCTGTAATGTGAGAAGAGAAAAGCGAGGGGACGAGAACAAAGCTCTTTTCCCCAATGTTAGCGCTTGAAGACACGATGCATTAGTTCCACATTTTCAGTACTGTATCAGGGTCCACGGGAGACTTGTAAAGTGAGAAGACAAAAGAGAGTGGAAGATAACAAAGCTCTTGTACCCCAATGTTAGCGCTTGAAGACACGATTCACTTAGTTCCACATCTCCAGGACTGTATCAGGGTCCACGGGAGACCTGTAAAGTGAGAACAGAAAAGAGAGCGGAAAATAACACAGCTTTTGCTCCCCAATGTTAGTGCTTGAAAACCAGATTCATTTAGTTCCACATCCCCAGGACTGTATCTGGGTCCACTGGAGACCTGTAAAGTGAGAAGAGAAAAGAGAGGGGAAAATAACAAAGGTCTTGTTCCGCAATGTTTGTGCTTGAAGACAAGATTCACTTAGTTCTACACCTCCAGGACTGTATCAGGGTCCACGGGAGACCTATAAAGTGAGAAGAGAAAAGAGAGTGGAATATAACAAAGGTCTTGTTCCCCTATGTTAGCGCTTGAAGACATGATTCACATAGTTCCACATCTCCAGGACTGCATCAGGGTCCACGGGAGACCTGTAATGTGAGAAAAGAGAGTGGACGAAAACAAAGCTCTAGTTCCCCAATGTTAGCACTTGAAGACACGATTCACTTAGTTCCACATCTCCAGGGCTGTATCAGGGTCCACGGGAGACCTGTAAACTGAGAAGAGAAAAGAGAGCGGAAGATAACAAAGCTCTTGTTCCCAAATGTTAGCGCTTGAAGACACGATTCACTTAGTTCCACATCTCCAGGAGTGTATCAGGGTCCACGGGAAACTTGTAATGTGAGAAGAGAAAAGAGAGGGGATGAAAACAAAGCTCTTGTTCCCCAATATTAGTGCTTGAAGGCACTATTTATTTAGTTCCACATCTCCAGGACTGTATCAGGGTCCACGGGAAAGTTGTAATGTGAGAAGAAAAAAGAGAGGGGACGATAACAAAGCTCTTGTTCCCAATGTTAGCGCCTGAAGACACGATTCACTTAGTTCCACATCTCCAGGACTGTATCAGGGTCTACTGGACACCTGTAAAGTGAGAAGAGAAAAGAGAGCAGAAAATAACAAAGCTCGTGTTCCCCAATGTTAGCGCTTGAAGATACGATTCACTTAGTCCCACATCTCCAGGACTGTATTAGGGTCCACGGCAGACCAGTAATGTGAGAAGAGAAAAGAGAGGCGATGATAACAAAGCTCTTGTTCTCCAATTTTAGTGCTTGAAGACACGATTCACTTAGTTCCACATTTCCAGGACTGTATCAGGGTCCACGGGAGACCTGTAAAGTGAGAAGAGAAAAGAGAGCGCGGAAGATATCAAAGCTCTTGTTCCCCAATGTTAGCGCTTGAAGACACGATTCACTTAGTTCCACGTCTCCAGGACTGTATCAGGGTCCACGGGAGACCTGTAAAATGAGAAGAGAAAAGAGAGCAGAAGATAACAGACACATGTTCCCCAATGTTAGCGCTTGAAGACAGGATTCATTTAGCTCCACATCTTCAGGACTGTATTCGGGTCCACGGGATACCTGTAAAGTGACAAGAGAAAAGATAGCGGAAGATAACAAAGCTCTTTTTCCCCAATGTTAGCGATAGAAGACAAGAATCATTAGTTCCACATCTCCAGAACTGTATCAGTGTTCACGGGAAACCTGTAAAGTGAGAAGAGAAAAGAGACCGGAAGATAACAAAGTTCTTGTTTCCTAACGTTAGTGCTTGAAGACACGATTCACTTAGTTCCACATCTCCAGGACTGTATCAGGATCCACGGGAGACGTGTAATGTGAGAAAAGAGAGGGGACGATAACAAAGTTCCTGTTTCACAATGTTAGCACTTGAAGACACGATTCACTTAGTTCAACATCTCCAGGACTGTATCACGGTCCATGGGAGACCTGTAAAGTGAGAAGAGAAAAGAGAGCGGAAGATAACAAAGCTCTTGTTCCCCAATGTTAGCGCTTCAAGACAGGATTCATTTATTTCCACATCTCCAGGACTGTATCAGGGTCCACGGGAGACCTGTAAAGTGAGAAGAGAAAAGAGAGCGGAAGATAACAAAGTAATTGCTCCCCAATGTTAGCGCTTGAAGACACGATTCACTTAGTTCCACATCTCCTGGACTGTATCAGGGTCCAGAGGAGACCTGCAATGTGAGAAGAGAAAAGAGAGGGGACGATAACAAAGTTCTTGTTTCGTAATGTTAGTGCTTGAAGACACGATTCACTTAGCTCCACATCTCCAGGACTGTGTCCGGGTCCACTGGAGACGTGTAAAATGAGAAGAGAAAAGAGAGCAGAAGATAACAAAGCTCTAGTTCCCCAATGTTAGCGCTTGACGACACGATTCATTAAGTTCCACATCTCCAGGACTGTAGCAGGGTCCACGGGAGACCTGTAATGTGAGAAGAGAAAAGAGAGCGGAAGACAACAAAGCTCTTGTTCCCCAATGTTAGTGCTTGAAGATACGATTCATTTAGTTCCACATATCCAGGACTGTATCAGTGTCCATGGGAGACCTTTCAAGTGAGAAGAGAAAAGAGAGCGGAAGATAACGAAGCTCTTCTTCCCCAATGTTAGCGCTTGAAGACAGGATTCATTAGTTCCACATCTCCAGGAAATTATCAGTGTCCACGGGAGACCTGTACAGTGAGAAGAGGAAAGAGAGCGGAAGATAACAAAGCTCCTGTTCCCTAATGTTAGTGCTTGAAGACACGATTCACTTAGTTCCACATCTCCAGGACTGTATCAGGGTCCAAGGGAGACCTGTAATGTGAGAAGAGAGCAGAGAGGGGATGATAAGAAAGCTCTTGTTCCCCAATGTTGGCGCTTGAAGACACGATTCAGTTAGTTCCACATCTCCAGGACTGTATCAGTATCCACAGGAGACCTGTAATGTGAGAAGAGAAAACAGAGGGGACGAAAACAAAGCTCTTGTTCCCCAATGTTCGTGCTTCAAGGCACTATTCATTTATTTCCACATCTCTAGGACTGTATCAGTGTCCACGGGAAACCTGTAAAGTGAGAAGGGAAAAGAGAGTGGACGATAACAAAGCTCTTGTTCCCCAATGTTAGGGCTTGAAGACACGATTCACTTAGTTCCACATCTACAGGACTGTATCAGGGTCTACGGGAGACTTGTAAAGTGAGAAGAGAAAAGAGAAGGGACGATAACAAAGCTCTTGTTCCCCAATGTTATCGCTTGAAGTCACGATTCATTTACTTCCACATCTCCAGGAGTGTATCAGGGTCCACGGGAGACCTGTAAAGTGAGAAGCGAAAAGAGAGCAGAAGATAACAAAGTTCTTGTTCCCCAATGTTAGCGCTTGAAGACACGATTCATTTAGCTCCACATCTACAGGACTATATCAGGGTCCACGGGAGATCTGTAAAGTGAGAAGAGAAAACAGAGTGAAAGATAACAATGCTCTTGTTCCCCAATGTTAGTGCTTGAAGGCACTATTCATTTAGTTCCACATCTCCAGGACTGTATCAGGGTACACGGGAGATCTGTAATGTGAGAAAAGAGAGGGGACGAAAACAGAGCTCTTGTTCCCCAATGTTAGTGCTTGAAGGCACTATTCATTTAGTTCCACATCTCCAGGACTGTATCAGGGTCCACGGGCGACCTGTAAAGTGAGAAGAGAGAAGAGAGCGGAAAATAACAAAGCTCTTGTTCCCCAATATTAGCGCTTGAAGACACGACTCACTTGGTTCCACATCTCCAGGACTGTATCAGGATCCACGGGAGACCTCTAATGTGAGAAGAGAACAGAGAGGGGACGATAACAAAGCTCTTGTTCCCCATTGTTAGCACTTGAAGACACGATTCACTTAGTTCAACATCTCCAGGACCTTATCAGGGTCCAAGGGAGACCTGTATTGTGAGAAAAGGGAGGGGACGAAAACAATGCTCTTGTTCCCCAATGTTAGTGCTTGAAGGCACTATTCATTTAGTTCCACATCTCCAGGACTGTATCAGGATCCACGGGAGACGTGTAATGTGAGAAAAGAGAGGGGACGATAACAAAGCTCTTGTTCCCCAATGTTAGCACATGAAGACACGTTTCACTTAGTTCCACATCTCCAGGACTGTATCAGGGTCCACGGGAGACCTGTAATATGTGAAGAGAAAGGAGAGGCGACGATTACAAAGCTCTAGTTCCCCAATGTTAGTGCTTGAAGACACGATTCACTTAGTACCACATCTCCAGGACTGTATCAGGTTCCATGGGAGACCTGTAAAGTGAGAAGAGAAAAGAGAGCGGAAGATAACAAAGCTCTTGTTCCCCGATGTTATTGCTTGAAGGCACTATTCATGTAGTTCCACATCTCCAGGACTGTATAAGGGTCCACGGTAGAGGTGTAATGTGAGAAGAGAAAAGAGAGTGGACGATAACAAAGCTCTTGTTCCCCAATGTTAGCGCTTGAAGACACGATTCATTAAGTTCCACATCTCCAGGACTGTATCAGGGTCCACGGGAGACCTGTAATGTGAGAAAAGAGAGGGGACGAAAACAAAGCTCTTGTTCTCCAATGTTAGCGCTTGAAGGCACGATTCACTTAGTTCCATATCAGCAGGAATGCATCAGAGTCCATGGGAGACCTGTATAATGAGAAGAGAAAAGAGAGCAGAAAATAACAAAGCTCATTTTCCCCAATGTTAGCGCTTGAATGCAAGATTCCCTTAGTTCCACATCGCCAGGACTGTATCAGGGTCCACAGGAGACCTGTAATGTGAGAAGAGAAAAGAGAGGCAATGATAACAAAGCTCTTGTTCCCCAATGTTACTGCTTAAAGACACGATTCACTTAGTACCACATCTCCAGGACTGCATTAGGGTCCGCGGGAGACCTGTAAAGTGGGAAGGCAAAAGAGAGTGGAACATACCAAAGCTCTTGTTCCCCATTGTTAGCGCTTGAAGACACGATTCATTAATTTCCACATCTCCGGGACTGTATCAGGGACCACGGGAGACCTGTAATGTGAGAAAAGAGATGGGACGAAAACAAAGCTCTTGGTCCCCAATGTTAGCGTTTGAAGACACGATTCACTTAGTTCCACAACTCCAGGACTGTATCAGGGTCCACGGGAGACCTGTAAACTGAGAAGAGAAAAGAGAGCGGAAAATAACACAGCTCTTGTTCCCAATTATTAGTGCTTAAAGACACGATTCATTTAGTTCCTCATGCCCAGGACTGTATCAGGGTCCACTGGAGACCTGTAAAGTGAGAAGAGAAAAGAGAGGCGAAAATAACAAAGCTCTTGTTCCCCAATGTTAGCGCTTGAAGACACGATTCTCTTAGTTCCACATCTCCAGGACTGTATTTCAGTCCACGGGAGACCTCTAATGTGAGAAGAAAAAAGAGAGAGGAAAGTAACACAGCTCTTGTTCCCCTACGTTAGTGCTTTAAGACACGATTCATTTAGTTCCACATCTCCTGGACTGTATCAGGGCCCACTGGTGACCTGTAAAGTGACAAGAGAAAAGAGAGGGGAAAATAACAAAGCTCTTTTCCCCCAATGTTAGCGCTTGAAGACACGATTCACTTAGTTCCACATCGCCAGGACTGTATCAGGGTCCACGGGAGACTTGTAAAATGAGAAGAGAAAAGAGAGCAGAGAATAACAAGGCTCTTTTTCCCCAATGTTAGCACTTGAAGACACGATTCACTTAGTACCACATCTCCAGGACTGTATCACGGTCCACGGGAGACCTGTAAAGTGAGAAGAGAAAAGAGAGCGGAAGATAAGAAATCTCTTGTTCCCCAACGATAGCGCTTGAAGACACGATTCATTAAGTTCCACATCTCCAGGACTGTATCAGTGTCCACGGGAAACCTGTAATGTGAGAAGAGAAAAGACAGGGGAAGAAAACAAAGCTCTTGTTCCCCAATGTTAGTGCTTGAAGGCACTATTCATTTAGTTCAACAACTCCAGGCCTGTATCAGGGTCCACGGGAAACCTGTAATTTGAGACGAGAAAAGAGAGGGGACGATAACTAACCTCTTGTTCCCCAAAGTTAGCGACTGAAGACACGATTCACTTAGTTCCACATCTCCAGATACGTATCAGGATCCACAGGATACTTGTAATGTGAGAAAAGAGAGGGGACGATAACAAAGCTCTTGTTCCCCAATGTTAGCGCTTGAAGATACAATTGATTTAATTCCACAGTTCCAGGACTGTATCAGGGTCCACGGGAGACCTGTAGACTGAGAAGAGAAAAGAGAGGAGAAGATAACAAAGCTCTTGTTCCCCAATGTTAGTGCTTGATGAAACGATTCACTTAGTTCCACATCTACAGGACTGTATCAGAGTCCACGGGAGACCTGTAAAGTGAGACGACAAAAGAGAGCGGAAGATAACAAAGCTCTTGTTCCCCAATGTTAGCGCTTGAAGATACAATTGATTTAATTCCACAGTTCCAGGACTGTATCAGGGTCCACGGGAGACCTGTAGACTGAGAAGAGAAAAGAGAGGAGAAGATAACAAAGCTCTTGTTCCCCAATATTAGCGCTTGAAGACACGATTCATTTAGTTCCACATCTCCAGGACGGTATCAGGGTCCACGGGAGGCCTGTAAAGTGAGAAGAGAAAAGAGAGAGGAAGATAACAAATCTCTTGTTCCCCAATATTTGCGCTTTAAGACACGATTCATTTAGTTCCACATCTCCAGGACTGTATCAGGATCTACGGGAGACCTGTAATGTGAGAAGAGAGCAGAGAGGGGACGATAACAAAGCTCTTGTTCCCCAATGTTAGCGCTTGAAGACACGATTCACTTAGTTCCACATCTCCACGACAATATCAGTGTCCACGGGAAACCTGTAATGTGAGAAGAGAAAAGAGAGGGGACGATAACAAAGCTCTTTTTCCCCAATGTTAGTGCTTGAAGACACGATTCACTTAGTACCACATCTCCAGGACTGTATCAGGGTCCACGTGAGACCTGTAAAGTGAGAAGAGGAAAGAGAGCGGAAGATAACAAAGCTCTTGTTCCCCATTGTTAGCGCTTGAAGACTCGATTCATTAAGTTCCACATTTCCAGGACTGTATCAGGGTCCACGGGAGACCTGTAAAGTGAGAAGAGAAAAGAGAGCGGAAGATAACAAAGTAATTGCTCCCCAATGTTAGCGCTTGAAGACACGATTCACTTAGTTCCACATCTCCTGGACTGTATCAGGGTCCAGAGGAGACCTGCAATGTGAGAAGAGAAAAGAGAGGGGACGATAACAAAGTTCTTGTTTCGTAATGTTAGTGCTTGAAGACACGATTCACTTAGCTCCACATCTCCAGGACTGTGTCCGGGTCCACTGGAGACGTGTAAAATGAGAAGAGAAAAGAGAGCAGAAGATAACAAAGCTCTAGTTCCCCAATGTTAGCGCTTGACGACACGATTCATTAAGTTCCACATCTCCAGGACTGTAGCAGGGTCCACGGGAGACCTGTAATGTGAGAAGAGAAAAGAGAGCGGAAGACAACAAAGCTCTTGTTCCCCAATGTTAGTGCTTGAAGATACGATTCATTTAGTTCCACATATCCAGGACTGTATCAGTGTCCATGGGAGACCTTTCAAGTGAGAAGAGAAAAGAGAGCGGAAGATAACGAAGCTCTTCTTCCCCAATGTTAGCGCTTGAAGACAGGATTCATTAGTTCCACATCTCCAGGAAATTATCAGTGTCCACGGGAGACCTGTACAGTGAGAAGAGGAAAGAGAGCGGAAGATAACAAAGCTCCTGTTCCCTAATGTTAGTGCTTGAAGACACGATTCACTTAGTTCCACATCTCCAGGACTGTATCAGGGTCCAAGGGAGACCTGTAATGTGAGAAGAGAGCAGAGAGGGGATGATAAGAAAGCTCTTGTTCCCCAATGTTGGCGCTTGAAGACACGATTCAGTTAGTTCCACATCTCCAGGACTGTATCAGTATCCACAGGAGACCTGTAATGTGAGAAGAGAAAACAGAGGGGACGAAAACAAAGCTCTTGTTCCCCAATGTTCGTGCTTCAAGGCACTATTCATTTATTTCCACATCTCTAGGACTGTATCAGTGTCCACGGGAAACCTGTAAAGTGAGAAGGGAAAAGAGAGTGGACGATAACAAAGCTCTTGTTCCCCAATGTTAGGGCTTGAAGACACGATTCACTTAGTTCCACATCTACAGGACTGTATCAGGGTCTACGGGAGACTTGTAAAGTGAGAAGAGAAAAGAGAAGGGACGATAACAAAGCTCTTGTTCCCCAATGTTATCGCTTGAAGTCACGATTCATTTACTTCCACATCTCCAGGAGTGTATCAGGGTCCACGGGAGACCTGTAAAGTGAGAAGCGAAAAGAGAGCAGAAGATAACAAAGTTCTTGTTCCCCAATGTTAGCGCTTGAAGACACGATTCATTTAGCTCCACATCTACAGGACTATATCAGGGTCCACGGGAGATCTGTAAAGTGAGAAGAGAAAACAGAGTGGAAGATAACAATGCTCTTGTTCCCCAATGTTAGTGCTTGAAGGCACTATTCATTTAGTTCCACATCTCCAGGACTGTATCAGGGTACACGGGAGATCTGTAATGTGAGAAAAGAGAGGGGACGAAAACAGAGCTCTTGTTCCCCAATGTTAGTGCTTGAAGGCACTATTCATTTAGTTCCACATCTCCAGGACTGTATCAGGGTCCACGGGCGACCTGTAAAGTGAGAAGAGAGAAGAGAGCGGAAAATAACAAAGCTCTTGTTCCCCAATATTAGCGCTTGAAGACACGACTCACTTGGTTCCACATCTCCAGGACTGTATCAGGATCCACGGGAGACCTCTAATGTGAGAAGAGAACAGAGAGGGGACGATAACAAAGCTCTTGTTCCCCATTGTTAGCACTTGAAGACACGATTCACTTAGTTCAACATCTCCAGGACCTTATCAGGGTCCAAGGGAGACCTGTATTGTGAGAAAAGGGAGGGGACGAAAACAATGCTCTTGTTCCCCAATGTTAGTGCTTGAAGGCACTATTCATTTAGTTCCACATCTCCAGGACTGTATCAGGATCCACGGGAGACGTGTAATGTGAGAAAAGAGAGGGGACGATAACAAAGCTCTTGTTCCCCAATGTTAGCACATGAAGACACGATTCACTTAGTTCCACATCTCCAGGACTGTATCAGGGTCCACGGGAGACCTGTAATATGTGAAGAGAAAGGAGAGGCGACGATTACAAAGCTCTAGTTCCCCAATGTTAGTGCTTGAAGACACGATTCACTTAGTACCACATCTCCAGGACTGTATCAGGTTCCATGGGAGACCTGTAAAGTGAGAAGAGAAAAGAGAGCGGAAGATAACAAAGCTCTTGTTCCCCGATGTTATTGCTTGAAGGCACTATTCATGTAGTTCCACATCTCCAGGACTGTATAAGGGTCCACGGTAGAGGTGTAATGTGAGAAGAGAAAAGAGAGTGGACGATAACAAAGCTCTTGTTCCCCAATGTTAGCGCTTGAAGACACGATTCATTAAGTTCCACATCTCCAGGACTGTATCAGGGTCCACGGGAGACCTGTAATGTGAGAAAAGAGAGGGGACGAAAACAAAGCTCTTGTTCTCCAATGTTAGCGCTTGAAGGCACGATTCACTTAGTTCCATATCAGCAGGAATGCATCAGAGTCCATGGGAGACCTGTATAATGAGAAGAGAAAAGAGAGCAGAAAATAACAAAGCTCATTTTCCCCAATGTTAGCGCTTGAATGCAAGATTCCCTTAGTTCCACATCGCCAGGACTGTATCAGGGTCCACAGGAGACCTGTAATGTGAGAAGAGAAAAGAGAGGCAATGATAACAAAGCTCTTGTTCCCCAATGTTACTGCTTAAAGACACGATTCACTTAGTACCACATCTCCAGGACTGCATTAGGGTCCGCGGGAGACCTGTAAAGTGGGAAGGCAAAAGAGAGTGGAACATACCAAAGCTCTTGTTCCCCATTGTTAGCGCTTGAAGACACGATTCATTAATTTCCACATCTCCG
Source organism: Eschrichtius robustus (assembly GCF_028021215.1). Classification (NCBI taxonomy): domain Eukaryota; kingdom Metazoa; phylum Chordata; class Mammalia; order Artiodactyla; family Eschrichtiidae; genus Eschrichtius; species Eschrichtius robustus. The sequence continues at coordinate 217,248 of NW_027175388.1, read as the reverse complement.
GGACTGTATCAGGGACCACGGGAGACCTGTAATGTGAGAAAAGAGATGGGACGAAAACAAAGCTCTTGGTCCCCAATGTTAGCGTTTGAAGACACGATTCACTTAGTTCCACAACTCCAGGACTGTATCAGGGTCCACGGGAGACCTGTAAACTGAGAAGAGAAAAGAGAGCGGAAAATAACACAGCTCTTGTTCCCAATTATTAGTGCTTAAAGACACGATTCATTTAGTTCCTCATGCCCAGGACTGTATCAGGGTCCACTGGAGACCTGTAAAGTGAGAAGAGAAAAGAGAGGCGAAAATAACAAAGCTCTTGTTCCCCAATGTTAGCGCTTGAAGACACGATTCTCTTAGTTCCACATCTCCAGGACTGTATTTCAGTCCACGGGAGACCTCTAATGTGAGAAGAAAAAAGAGAGAGGAAAGTAACACAGCTCTTGTTCCCCTACGTTAGTGCTTTAAGACACGATTCATTTAGTTCCACATCTCCTGGACTGTATCAGGGCCCACTGGTGACCTGTAAAGTGACAAGAGAAAAGAGAGGGGAAAATAACAAAGCTCTTTTCCCCCAATGTTAGCGCTTGAAGACACGATTCACTTAGTTCCACATCGCCAGGACTGTATCAGGGTCCACGGGAGACTTGTAAAATGAGAAGAGAAAAGAGAGCAGAGAATAACAAGGCTCTTTTTCCCCAATGTTAGCACTTGAAGACACGATTCACTTAGTACCACATCTCCAGGACTGTATCACGGTCCACGGGAGACCTGTAAAGTGAGAAGAGAAAAGAGAGCGGAAGATAAGAAATCTCTTGTTCCCCAACGATAGCGCTTGAAGACACGATTCATTAAGTTCCACATCTCCAGGACTGTATCAGTGTCCACGGGAAACCTGTAATGTGAGAAGAGAAAAGACAGGGGAAGAAAACAAAGCTCTTGTTCCCCAATGTTAGTGCTTGAAGGCACTATTCATTTAGTTCAACAACTCCAGGCCTGTATCAGGGTCCACGGGAAACCTGTAATTTGAGACGAGAAAAGAGAGGGGACGATAACTAACCTCTTGTTCCCCAAAGTTAGCGACTGAAGACACGATTCACTTAGTTCCACATCTCCAGATACGTATCAGGATCCACAGGATACTTGTAATGTGAGAAAAGAGAGGGGACGATAACAAAGCTCTTGTTCCCCAATGTTAGCGCTTGAAGATACAATTGATTTAATTCCACAGTTCCAGGACTGTATCAGGGTCCACGGGAGACCTGTAGACTGAGAAGAGAAAAGAGAGGAGAAGATAACAAAGCTCTTGTTCCCCAATGTTAGTGCTTGATGAAACGATTCACTTAGTTCCACATCTACAGGACTGTATCAGAGTCCACGGGAGACCTGTAAAGTGAGACGACAAAAGAGAGCGGAAGATAACAAAGCTCTTGTTCCCCAATGTTAGCGCTTGAAGATACAATTGATTTAATTCCACAGTTCCAGGACTGTATCAGGGTCCACGGGAGACCTGTAGACTGAGAAGAGAAAAGAGAGGAGAAGATAACAAAGCTCTTGTTCCCCAATATTAGCGCTTGAAGACACGATTCATTTAGTTCCACATCTCCAGGACGGTATCAGGGTCCACGGGAGGCCTGTAAAGTGAGAAGAGAAAAGAGAGAGGAAGATAACAAATCTCTTGTTCCCCAATATTTGCGCTTTAAGACACGATTCATTTAGTTCCACATCTCCAGGACTGTATCAGGATCTACGGGAGACCTGTAATGTGAGAAGAGAGCAGAGAGGGGACGATAACAAAGCTCTTGTTCCCCAATGTTAGCGCTTGAAGACACGATTCACTTAGTTCCACATCTCCACGACAATATCAGTGTCCACGGGAAACCTGTAATGTGAGAAGAGAAAAGAGAGGGGACGATAACAAAGCTCTTTTTCCCCAATGTTAGTGCTTGAAGACACGATTCACTTAGTACCACATCTCCAGGACTGTATCAGGGTCCACGTGAGACCTGTAAAGTGAGAAGAGGAAAGAGAGCGGAAGATAACAAAGCTCTTGTTCCCCATTGTTAGCGCTTGAAGACTCGATTCATTAAGTTCCACATTTCCAGGACTGTATCAGGGTCCACGGGAGACCTGTAATGTGAGAAAAGAGAGGGGACGAAAACAAAGCTCTTGTTCCCCAATGTTAGCGCTTGAAGACACGATTCAGTTAGTTCCACAACTCCAGGACTGTATCAGGGTCCACGGGAGACCTGTAAAGTGAGAGGAGAAAAGAGAGCAGAAAATAAGAAAGCTCTTGTTCCCCAATGTTAGCGATTGAAGACACGATTCACTTCGTTCCACATCTCCAGGACTGTATCAGGGTCCACGGGAGACCTGTAAAGTGAGAAGAGAAAAGAGAGCGGAAGATAACAAAGCTCTTGTTCCCCAATGTTAGTGCCTGAAGACACGATTCTCTTAGTTCCACATCTCCAGGACTGTATCAGGGTCGACGGGAGACCGGTAATGTGAGAAAAGAGAGGGGACGAAAACAAAGCTCTTTTTCCCCAATGTTAGCGCTTGAAGGCACGATTCACTTAGTTCCATATATGCAGGAATGTATCAGAGTCCATGGGAGACCTGTATAATGAGAAGAGAAAAGAGAGCAGAAAATAACAAAGCTCATTTTCCCCAATGTTAGCGCTTGAATGCAAGATTCCCTTAGTTCCACATCGCCAGGATTGTATCAGGGTCCACAGGAGACCTGTAATGTGAGAAGAGAAAAGAGAGGCAATGATAACAAAGCTCTTGTTCCCCAATGTTACTGCTTAAAGACACGATTCACTTAGTACCACATCTCCAGGACTGTATCAGGGTCCGCGGGAGACCTGTAAAGTGGGAAGAGAAAAGAGAGTGGAACATAACAAAGCTCTTGTTCCCCATTGTTAGTGCTTGAAGACACGATTCATTAATTTCCACATCTCCGGGACTGTATCAGGGTCCACGGGAGACCTGTAATGTGAGAAAAGAGAGGGGACGAAAACAAAGCTCTTGTTTCCCAATGTTAGCGCTTGACGACATGATTCAGTTAGTTCCACATCTCCAGGACTGTATAAGGGTCCACGGGAGACCTGTAATATGAGAAGAGAAAGGAGATGCGACGATTACAAAGCTCTAGTTCCCCAATGTTAGTGCTTGAAGACACGATTCACTTAGTAGCACATCTCCAGGGCTGTATCAGGTTCCACGGGAGACCTGTAAAGTGAGAAGAGTAAAGAGAGCGGAAGATAACAAAGCTCTTGTTCCCCGATGTTAGTGCTTGAAGACACGATTCAATTAGTTCCACATCTCCTGGATTGTATCAGGGTCCATGGGAGACCTGTAATGTGAGAAGAGAAAAGAGAGGGGACGATAACACAGCTCTTGTTCCCCAATGTTAGCGCTTGAAGACACGATTCACTTAGTTCCACATCTCGAGGACTGTATCAGGGTCCACGGGAGACCTGTAATGTGAGAACAGAGAGCGGACGAAAACAAAGGTCTTCTTTCCCAATGTTAGTGCTTGAAGGCACTATTCATTTAGTTCCACATCTCCAGGACTGTATAAGGGTCCACGGTAGAGGTGTAAGGTGAGAAGAGAAAAGGGAGTGGACGATAACAAAGCTCTTGATCCCCAATGGTATCGCTTTAAGACACGATTCACTTAGTTCCACATCTGTAGGACAGTATCAGGGTCCACTGGAGACCTGTAAAGTGAGACGAGAAAGGAGAGCGGAAGATAACAAAGCTCTTGTTCCCCAATGTTAACGCTTGAAGACATGATTCACATAGTTCCTCATCTCCAGGACTGTATCAGGGTCTACGGGAGACCTGTAATGTGAGAAGAGAAAAGAGAGGCGACAATAACAAAGCTCTTGTTCCCCAATGTTAGTGCTTGAAGACAAGATTCACTTAGTTCCAAATCTCAGGAGTGTATCAGGGTCCACGGGAGACCTGCAAAGTGAGAAGAGAAAAGAGAGCGGAAGGTAACAAAGCTCTAGTTCTCCAATGTTAGCGCTTCAAGACACGATTCATTAAGTTCCATATCTCCAGGACTGTATCAGGGTCCAGGGGAGACATGTTAAGTGAGAAGAGAAAAGAGAGCGGAAGATAACAAAGCTCTTGTTCCCCATTGTTAGCGCTTGAAGACACGATTCATTAAGTTCCACATTTCCAGGACTGTATCAGGGTCCACGGGAGACCTGTAATGTGAGAAAAGAGAGGGGACGAAAACAAAGCTCTTGTTCCCCAATGTTAGTGCTTGAAGACACGATTCAGTTAGTTCCACAACTCCAGGACTGTATCAGGGTCCACGGGAGACCTGTAAAGTGAGAGGAGAAAAGAGAGCAGAAAATAAGAAAGCTCTTGTTCCCCAATGTTAGCGATTGAAGACACGATTCACTTCGTTCCACATCTCCAGGACTGTATCAGGGTCCACGGGAGACCTGTAAAGTGAGAAGAGAAAAGAGAGCGGAAGATAACAAAGCTCTTGTTCCCCAATGTTAGTGCCTGAAGACACGATTCTCTTAGTTCCACATCTCCAGGACTGTATCAGGGTCGACGGGAGACCGGTAATGTGAGAAAAGAGAGGGGACGAAAACAAAGCTCTTTTTCCCCAATGTTAGCGCTTGAAGGCACGATTCACTTAGGTCCATATATGCAGGAATGTATCAGAGTCCATGCGAGACCTGTATAATGAGAAGAGAAAAGAGAGCAGAAAATAACAAAGCTCATTTTCCCCAATGTTAGCGCTTGAATGCAAGATTCCCTTAGTTCCACATCGCCAGGATTGTATCAGGGTCCACAGGAGACCTGTAATGTGAGAAGAGAAAAGAGAGGCAATGATAACAAAGCTCTTGTTCCCCAATGATACTGCTTAAAGACACGATTCACTTAGTACCACATCTCCAGGACTGTATCAGTGTCCGCGGGAGACCTGTAAAGTGGGAAGAGAAAAGAGAGTGGAACATAACAAAGCTCTTGTTCCCCATTGTTAGTGCTTGAAGACACGATTCATTAATTTCCACATCTCCGGGACTGTATCAGGGTCCACGGGAGACCTGTAATGCGAGAAAAGAGAGGGGACGAAAACAAAGCTCTGGTTTCCCAATGTTAGCGCTTGACGACATGATTCAGTTAGTTCCACATCTCCAGGACTGTAAAAGGGTCCACGGGAGACCTGTAATATGAGAAGAGAAAGGAGAGGCGACGATTACAAAGCTCTAGTTCCCCAATGTTAGTGCTTGAAGACACGATTCACTTAGTAGCACATCTCCAGGGCTGTATCAGTTTCCACGGGAGACCTGTAAAGTGAGAAGAGTAAAGAGAGCGGAAGATAACAAAGCTCTTGTTCCCCGATGTTAGTACTTGAAGACACGATTCAATTAGTTCCACATCTCCTGGATTGTATCAGGGTCCATGGGAGACCTGTAATGTGAGAAGAGAAAAGAGAGGGGACGATAACACAGCTCTTGTTCCCCAATGTTAGCGCTTGAAGACACGATTCACTTAGTTCCACATCTCGAGGACTGTATCAGGGTCCACGGGAGACCTGTAATGTGAGAACAGAGAGGGGACGAAAACAAAGGTCTTCTTTCCCAATGTTAGTGCTTGAAGGCACTATTCATTTAGTTCCACATCTCCAGGACTGTATAAGGGTCCACGGTAGAGGTGTAAGGTGAGAAGAGAAAAGGGAGTGTACGATAACAAAGCTCTTGATCCCCAATGGTATCGCTTTAAGACACGATTCACTTAGTTCCACATCTCCAGGACAGTATCAGGGTCCACTGGAGACCTGTAAAGTGAGACGAGAAAGGAGAGCGGAAGATAACAAAGCTCTTGTTCCCAAATGTTAACGCTTGAAGACATGATTCACATAGTTCCTCATCTCCAGGACTGTATCAGGGTCTACGGGAGACCTGTAATGTGAGAAGAGAAAAGAGAGGCGACAATAACAAAGCTCTTGTTCCCCAATGTTAGTGCTTGAAGACAAGATTCACTTAGTTCCAAATCTCAGGAGTGTATCAGGGTCCACGGGAGACCTGCAAAGTGAGAAGAGAAAAGAGAGCGGAAGGTAACAAAGCTCTAGTTCTCCAATGTTAGCGCTTCAAGACACGATTCATTAAGTTCCATATCTCCAGGACTGTATCAGGGTCCAGGGGAGACATGTTAAGTGAGAAGAGAAAAGAGAGCGGAAGATAACAAAGCTCTTCTCCCCAATGTTAGTGCTTGAAGACACAATTCATTTAGTTGCACATCTCCAGGACTTTATCAGGGTCCATGGGAGACCTATAAAGTGAGACGAGAAAAGAGAGCGGAAGATAACAAAGCTCTTGTTCCCCAATGTTAGTGCTTGAAGAGACGATTCATTAATTTCCACATCTCCAGGACTGTATCAGGGTACTCGGGAGACCTGTAATGTGAGAAAAGAGAGGGGACGAAAACAAAGCGCTTGTTGCCCAATGTTAGCACATGAAGACACGATTCACTTATTTCCACATCTCCAGGACTGTATCAGGGTCCACGGGAGAACTGTAAAGTGAGAAGAGAAAAGAGAGCGGAAAATAACAAAGCTTTGTTCCCCAATGTTAGCTCTTGAAGACCCGATTCACTTAGCTCCACATCTCCAGGACTGTATAAGGGTCCACGGGAGACCTGTAATGTGAGAAGAGGAAAGAGAGGCGACGATAACAAAGCTCTTGTTCCCCAATGTTAACACTTGAAGACACGATTCACTTAGTTACACATCTCGAGGACTGAATCAGGGTCCACGGGAGACCTGTAAAGTGAGAAGAGAGAGGGGACGAAAACAAAGGTCTTGTTTCCCAATGATAGTGCTTGAAGGCACTATTCATTTAGTTCCACATTTCCAGGACTGTATAAGGGTCCACGGGCGAAGTGTAATGTGAGAAAGAAAAGAGAGTGGACGATAACAAAGCTCTTGATCCCCAATGGTAGCGCTTGAAGATACGATTCACTTAGTTCCACATCTCCAGGACACTATCAGGGTCAACTGGAGACCTGTAAAGTGAGACGAGAAAAGAGAGCGGAAGGTTACAAAGCTCTTGTTCCCGAATATTAGCGCTTGAGGACACGATTCATTTAATTCCACATCTCCAGGACTGTATCAGGGTCCACGGGAGACCTGTAAAGTGAGAAGAGAAAAGAGAGCGGAAAATAACAAAGCTCTTCTTCCCCAATGTTAGCGCTTGAAGACACGATTCATAGTTCTTCGTCTCCAGGACTGTATCCGGATCAACGGGAGACCTTTAAAGTGAGAAGAGAAAAGAGAGCGGAAGATAACAAAGCTCTTTTTCCCCAATGTTAGCGCTTGAAGACATGATTCACTTAGCTCCACATCTCCAGGACTGTATCAGGGTCCACGGGAGCCCTGTAATGTGTGAAATGCGAGGGGACGAAAACAAAGCTCTTGTTCCCCAATGTTAGAGCTTGAAGACACGATTCATTTAATTCCACATCTCCAGTACTGTATCAGGGTCCACGGGAGACCTGTAAATTGAGAAGAGAAAAGAGAGCGGAAAATAACAAAGCTCTTGTTCCCCAAAGTTAGCGCTTGAAGATACGATTCACTTAATTCCACATCTCCAGGACTGTAGCAGGGTCCACGGGAGACCTCTAATGTGAGAAGAGAAAAGAGAGGCGACGATAACAAAACTCTTGTTCACCAATATTACTGCTTAAAGACACGATTCAGTTAGTTCCACATCTCAAGGATTGTATCAGGGTCCACGGGAGACTGGTAAAGTGAGAAGAGAAAAGAGAGTGGAAGATAACTAAGCTCTTGTTCCATAAGGTTAGCGCTTGAAGACACGATTCACTTAGTTCCACATCTCCAGGACTGTATCAGGGTCCACGGGAGACCTGTGATGTGAGAAAAGAGAGGGGACGAAAAGAAAGCTCTTGTTCCCTAATGTTAGCGCTTGAAGACACGATTCATTTAATTCCACATCTCCAGGACTGTATAAGGGTCCACGGGAGACCTGTAATATGAGAAGAGAAAGGAGAGGCGACGTTTACAAAGCTGTAGTTCCCCAATGTTAGTGCTTGAAGACACGATTCACTTAGTACCACATCTCCAGGACTGTATCAGGTTCCACGGGAGACCTGTAAAGTGAGAAGAGAAAAGAGAGCGGAAGAAAACAAAGGTCTTGTTCCCCGATGTTAGTGCTTGAAGACACGATTCAATTAGTTCCACATCTCCTGGATTGTATCAGGGTCCACGGGAGACCTGTAATGTGAGAAGAGAAAAGAGAGGGGACGATAACAAAGCTCTTGATCCCCAATGGTATCGCTTGAAGACACGATTCACTTAGTTCCACATCTCCAGGACAGTATCAGGGTCCACTGGAGACCTGTAAAGTGAGACGAGAAAAGAGAGCAGAAGATAACAAAGCTCTTGTTCCCCAATGTTAGCGCTTGAAGACACGATTCACTTAATTCCACGTCTCCAGGACTGTATCAGCGTCCACGGGAGACCTGTAAAGTGAGAAGAGAAAAGAGAGCGGAAAATAACAAAGCTCTTTTTCCCCAGTGTTAGCGCTTGAAGACACGATTCACTTAGTTCTACATCTCCAGGACTGTATCCGGATCAACGGGAGACCTGTAAAGTGAGAAGAGAAAAGAGAGCGGAAGATAACAAAGCTCTTTTTCCCCAATGTTAGCACTTGAAGACATGATTCACTTAGCTCCACATTTCCAGGACTGTATCAGGGTCCACGGGAGCCCTGTAATGTGTGAAAAGCGAGAGGACGAAAACAAAGCTCTTGTTCCCCAATGTTAGAGCTTGAAGACACGATTCCCTTAGTTCCACATCTCCAAGACTGTATCAGGGTCCACGGGAGACCTGTAAAGTGAGAAGAGAAAAGAGAGCAGAAAATAACAAAGCTCTTGTTCCCCAGATTTAGCGCTTGAAGACACGATTCACTTAGTTCCACATCTCCAGAATTGTAGCAGGGTCCACTGGAGACCTGTAACGTGAGAAGAGAAAAGAGAGCGGAAAATAACAAAGCTCTTTTTCCCCAATGTTAGCGCTTGAAGACATGATTCTCTTAGCTCCACATCTCCAGGATTGTATCAGGGTCCACGGGAGCCCTGTAATGTGTGAAAAGCCAGGGGACGAAAACAAAGCTCTTGTTCACCAATGTTAGAGCTTGAAGACACGATTCACTTAGTTCCACATCTCCAGGACTGTATCAGGGTCTACGGGAGACCTGTAATGTGAGAAGAGAAAAGAGAGGCGACAATAACAAAGCTCTTGTTCCCCAATGTTACTGCTTAAAGACATGATTCAGTTAGTTCCACATCTCAAGGATGGTATCAGGGTCCACGTGAGACCTGTAAAGTGAGAAGAGAAAAGAGAGTGGAAGATAACAAAGTTCTTGTTCCCCAATGTTAGTGCTTGAAGAGACGATTCATTAATTTCCACATCTCTAGGACTGTATCAGGGTACACGGGAGACCTGTAATGTGAGAATAGAGAGGGGACGAAAACAAAGCGCTTGTTGCATAATGTTAGCACTTGAAGACACGATTCACTTAGTTCCACATCTCGAGGACTGTATCAGGGTTCACGGGAGACATGTAATTTGAGAAAAGAGAGGGGACGAAAACAAAGCTCTTTTTTCCCAATGTTACTGCTTGAAGGCATTATTCATTTAGTTCCACATCTCCAGGACTGTATAAGGGTCCACGGGAGAGCTGTAAAGTGAGAAGAGAAAATAGAGTGGAGGATAACAAAGCTCTTGATCCCCAATGGTAGTGCTTGAAGACACGATTCATTTAATTCCACATCTCCAGGACTGTATCAGGGTCCACGGGAGACCTGTAAAGTGAGAAGAGAAAAGAGAGCGGAAGATAACAAAGCTTTTGTTCCCCAATGTTTCTGCCTGAAGACACGAATCACTTAGTTCCACATCTCCAGGACTGTATCCGGGTCCACGGGAGACCGGTAAATTGAGAAGAGAAAAGAGAGTGGAAGATAACAAAGCTCTTGTTCCCCAATGTTTGCGCTTGAAGATACGAATCACTTAGTTCTACATCTCCAGGACTGTATCAGGGTCCACGGGAGACGTGTAAAGTGAGAAGAGAAAAGAGAGCGGAAGATAACAAAGCTCTTGTTCCCCAATGTTAGCGCTTGAAGACATGATTCACTTAGTTCCACATCTCTAGGACGGTATCAGGGTCCACGGGAGACCTGTAATGTGAGAAGAGAGCAGAGAGGGGACGATAACAAAGCTCTTGTTCCCCAATGTTAGCACTTGAAGACACGATTCACTTAGTTCCACATCTCCAGGATAGTATTAGGGTACACAGGAAACCTGTAATGTGAGAAGAGAAAAGAGAGGGGACGAAAACAAAGCTCTTGTTCCCCAATGTTAGTGTTTGAAGGCACTAGTCATTTAGTTCCACATCTCCAGGACTGTATCAGGGTCCACGGGAAACCTGTAATGTGAGAAGAGAAAAGCGAGGGGACGAGAACAAAGCTCTTTTCCCCAATGTTAGCGCTTGAAGACACGATGCATTAGTTCCACATTTTCAGTACTGTATCAGGGTCCACGGGAGACTTGTAAAGTGAGAAGACAAAAGAGAGTGGAAGATAACAAAGCTCTTGTACCCCAATGTTAGCGCTTGAAGACACGATTCACTTAGTTCCACATCTCCAGGACTGTATCAGGGTCCACGGGAGACCTGTAAAGTGAGAACAGAAAAGAGAGCGGAAAATAACACAGCTTTTGCTCCCCAATGTTAGTGCTTGAAAACCAGATTCATTTAGTTCCACATCCCCAGGACTGTATCTGGGTCCACTGGAGACCTGTAAAGTGAGAAGAGAAAAGAGAGGGGAAAATAACAAAGGTCTTGTTCCGCAATGTTTGTGCTTGAAGACAAGATTCACTTAGTTCTACACCTCCAGGACTGTATCAGGGTCCACGGGAGACCTATAAAGTGAGAAGAGAAAAGAGAGTGGAATATAACAAAGGTCTTGTTCCCCTATGTTAGCGCTTGAAGACATGATTCACATAGTTCCACATCTCCAGGACTGCATCAGGGTCCACGGGAGACCTGTAATGTGAGAAAAGAGAGTGGACGAAAACAAAGCTCTAGTTCCCCAATGTTAGCACTTGAAGACACGATTCACTTAGTTCCACATCTCCAGGGCTGTATCAGGGTCCACGGGAGACCTGTAAACTGAGAAGAGAAAAGAGAGCGGAAGATAACAAAGCTCTTGTTCCCAAATGTTAGCGCTTGAAGACACGATTCACTTAGTTCCACATCTCCAGGAGTGTATCAGGGTCCACGGGAAACTTGTAATGTGAGAAGAGAAAAGAGAGGGGATGAAAACAAAGCTCTTGTTCCCCAATATTAGTGCTTGAAGGCACTATTTATTTAGTTCCACATCTCCAGGACTGTATCAGGGTCCACGGGAAAGTTGTAATGTGAGAAGAAAAAAGAGAGGGGACGATAACAAAGCTCTTGTTCCCAATGTTAGCGCCTGAAGACACGATTCACTTAGTTCCACATCTCCAGGACTGTATCAGGGTCTACTGGACACCTGTAAAGTGAGAAGAGAAAAGAGAGCAGAAAATAACAAAGCTCGTGTTCCCCAATGTTAGCGCTTGAAGATACGATTCACTTAGTCCCACATCTCCAGGACTGTATTAGGGTCCACGGCAGACCAGTAATGTGAGAAGAGAAAAGAGAGGCGATGATAACAAAGCTCTTGTTCTCCAATTTTAGTGCTTGAAGACACGATTCACTTAGTTCCACATTTCCAGGACTGTATCAGGGTCCACGGGAGACCTGTAAAGTGAGAAGAGAAAAGAGAGCGCGGAAGATATCAAAGCTCTTGTTCCCCAATGTTAGCGCTTGAAGACACGATTCACTTAGTTCCACGTCTCCAGGACTGTATCAGGGTCCACGGGAGACCTGTAAAATGAGAAGAGAAAAGAGAGCAGAAGATAACAGACACATGTTCCCCAATGTTAGCGCTTGAAGACAGGATTCATTTAGCTCCACATCTTCAGGACTGTATTCGGGTCCACGGGATACCTGTAAAGTGACAAGAGAAAAGATAGCGGAAGATAACAAAGCTCTTTTTCCCCAATGTTAGCGATAGAAGACAAGAATCATTAGTTCCACATCTCCAGAACTGTATCAGTGTTCACGGGAAACCTGTAAAGTGAGAAGAGAAAAGAGACCGGAAGATAACAAAGTTCTTGTTTCCTAACGTTAGTGCTTGAAGACACGATTCACTTAGTTCCACATCTCCAGGACTGTATCAGGATCCACGGGAGACGTGTAATGTGAGAAAAGAGAGGGGACGATAACAAAGTTCCTGTTTCACAATGTTAGCACTTGAAGACACGATTCACTTAGTTCAACATCTCCAGGACTGTATCACGGTCCATGGGAGACCTGTAAAGTGAGAAGAGAAAAGAGAGCGGAAGATAACAAAGCTCTTGTTCCCCAATGTTAGCGCTTCAAGACAGGATTCATTTATTTCCACATCTCCAGGACTGTATCAGGGTCCACGGGAGACCTGTAAAGTGAGAAGAGAAAAGAGAGCGGAAGATAACAAAGTAATTGCTCCCCAATGTTAGCGCTTGAAGACACGATTCACTTAGTTCCACATCTCCTGGACTGTATCAGGGTCCAGAGGAGACCTGCAATGTGAGAAGAGAAAAGAGAGGGGACGATAACAAAGTTCTTGTTTCGTAATGTTAGTGCTTGAAGACACGATTCACTTAGCTCCACATCTCCAGGACTGTGTCCGGGTCCACTGGAGACGTGTAAAATGAGAAGAGAAAAGAGAGCAGAAGATAACAAAGCTCTAGTTCCCCAATGTTAGCGCTTGACGACACGATTCATTAAGTTCCACATCTCCAGGACTGTAGCAGGGTCCACGGGAGACCTGTAATGTGAGAAGAGAAAAGAGAGCGGAAGACAACAAAGCTCTTGTTCCCCAATGTTAGTGCTTGAAGATACGATTCATTTAGTTCCACATATCCAGGACTGTATCAGTGTCCATGGGAGACCTTTCAAGTGAGAAGAGAAAAGAGAGCGGAAGATAACGAAGCTCTTCTTCCCCAATGTTAGCGCTTGAAGACAGGATTCATTAGTTCCACATCTCCAGGAAATTATCAGTGTCCACGGGAGACCTGTACAGTGAGAAGAGGAAAGAGAGCGGAAGATAACAAAGCTCCTGTTCCCTAATGTTAGTGCTTGAAGACACGATTCACTTAGTTCCACATCTCCAGGACTGTATCAGGGTCCAAGGGAGACCTGTAATGTGAGAAGAGAGCAGAGAGGGGATGATAAGAAAGCTCTTGTTCCCCAATGTTGGCGCTTGAAGACACGATTCAGTTAGTTCCACATCTCCAGGACTGTATCAGTATCCACAGGAGACCTGTAATGTGAGAAGAGAAAACAGAGGGGACGAAAACAAAGCTCTTGTTCCCCAATGTTCGTGCTTCAAGGCACTATTCATTTATTTCCACATCTCTAGGACTGTATCAGTGTCCACGGGAAACCTGTAAAGTGAGAAGGGAAAAGAGAGTGGACGATAACAAAGCTCTTGTTCCCCAATGTTAGGGCTTGAAGACACGATTCACTTAGTTCCACATCTACAGGACTGTATCAGGGTCTACGGGAGACTTGTAAAGTGAGAAGAGAAAAGAGAAGGGACGATAACAAAGCTCTTGTTCCCCAATGTTACCGCTTGAAGTCACGATTCATTTACTTCCACATCTCCAGGAGTGTATCAGGGTCCACGGGAGACCTGTAAAGTGAGAAGCGAAAAGAGAGCAGAAGATAACAAAGTTCTTGTTCCCCAATGTTAGCGCTTGAAGACACGATTCATTTAGCTCCACATCTACAGGACTATATCAGGGTCCACGGGAGATCTGTAAAGTGAGAAGAGAAAACAGAGTGGAAGATAACAATGCTCTTGTTCCCCAATGTTAGTGCTTGAAGGCACTATTCATTTAGTTCCACATCTCCAGGACTGTATCAGGGTACACGGGAGATCTGTAATGTGAGAAAAGAGAGGGGACGAAAACAGAGCTCTTGTTCCCCAATGTTAGTGCTTGAAGGCACTATTCATTTAGTTCCACATCTCCAGGACTGTATCAGGGTCCACGGGCGACCTGTAAAGTGAGAAGAGAGAAGAGAGCGGAAAATAACAAAGCTCTTGTTCCCCAATATTAGCGCTTGAAGACACGACTCACTTGGTTCCACATCTCCAGGACTGTATCAGGATCCACGGGAGACCTCTAATGTGAGAAGAGAACAGAGAGGGGACGATAACAAAGCTCTTGTTCCCCATTGTTAGCACTTGAAGACACGATTCACTTAGTTCAACATCTCCAGGACCTTATCAGGGTCCAAGGGAGACCTGTATTGTGAGAAAAGGGAGGGGACGAAAACAATGCTCTTGTTCCCCAATGTTAGTGCTTGAAGGCACTATTCATTTAGTTCCACATCTCCAGGACTGTATCAGGATCCACGGGAGACGTGTAATGTGAGAAAAGAGAGGGGACGATAACAAAGCTCTTGTTCCCCAATGTTAGCACATGAAGACACGTTTCACTTAGTTCCACATCTCCAGGACTGTATCAGGGTCCACGGGAGACCTGTAATATGTGAAGAGAAAGGAGAGGCGACGATTACAAAGCTCTAGTTCCCCAATGTTAGTGCTTGAAGACACGATTCACTTAGTACCACATCTCCAGGACTGTATCAGGTTCCATGGGAGACCTGTAAAGTGAGAAGAGAAAAGAGAGCGGAAGATAACAAAGCTCTTGTTCCCCGATGTTATTGCTTGAAGGCACTATTCATGTAGTTCCACATCTCCAGGACTGTATAAGGGTCCACGGTAGAGGTGTAATGTGAGAAGAGAAAAGAGAGTGGACGATAACAAAGCTCTTGTTCCCCAATGTTAGCGCTTGAAGACACGATTCATTAAGTTCCACATCTCCAGGACTGTATCAGGGTCCACGGGAGACCTGTAATGTGAGAAAAGAGAGGGGACGAAAACAAAGCTCTTGTTCTCCAATGTTAGCGCTTGAAGGCACGATTCACTTAGTTCCATATCAGCAGGAATGCATCAGAGTCCATGGGAGACCTGTATAATGAGAAGAGAAAAGAGAGCAGAAAATAACAAAGCTCATTTTCCCCAATGTTAGCGCTTGAATGCAAGATTCCCTTAGTTCCACATCGCCAGGACTGTATCAGGGTCCACAGGAGACCTGTAATGTGAGAAGAGAAAAGAGAGGCAATGATAACAAAGCTCTTGTTCCCCAATGTTACTGCTTAAAGACACGATTCACTTAGTACCACATCTCCAGGACTGCATTAGGGTCCGCGGGAGACCTGTAAAGTGGGAAGGCAAAAGAGAGTGGAACATACCAAAGCTCTTGTTCCCCATTGTTAGCGCTTGAAGACACGATTCATTAATTTCCACATCTCCGGGACTGTATCAGGGACCACGGGAGACCTGTAATGTGAGAAAAGAGATGGGACGAAAACAAAGCTCTTGGTCCCCAATGTTAGCGTTTGAAGACACGATTCACTTAGTTCCACAACTCCAGGACTGTATCAGGGTCCACGGGAGACCTGTAAACTGAGAAGAGAAAAGAGAGCGGAAAATAACACAGCTCTTGTTCCCAATTATTAGTGCTTAAAGACACGATTCATTTAGTTCCTCATGCCCAGGACTGTATCAGGGTCCACTGGAGACCTGTAAAGTGAGAAGAGAAAAGAGAGGCGAAAATAACAAAGCTCTTGTTCCCCAATGTTAGCGCTTGAAGACACGATTCTCTTAGTTCCACATCTCCAGGACTGTATTTCAGTCCACGGGAGACCTCTAATGTGAGAAGAAAAAAGAGAGAGGAAAGTAACACAGCTCTTGTTCCCCTACGTTAGTGCTTTAAGACACGATTCATTTAGTTCCACATCTCCTGGACTGTATCAGGGCCCACTGGTGACCTGTAAAGTGACAAGAGAAAAGAGAGGGGAAAATAACAAAGCTCTTTTCCCCCAATGTTAGCGCTTGAAGACACGATTCACTTAGTTCCACATCGCCAGGACTGTATCAGGGTCCACGGGAGACTTGTAAAATGAGAAGAGAAAAGAGAGCAGAGAATAACAAGGCTCTTTTTCCCCAATGTTAGCACTTGAAGACACGATTCACTTAGTACCACATCTCCAGGACTGTATCACGGTCCACGGGAGACCTGTAAAGTGAGAAGAGAAAAGAGAGCGGAAGATAAGAAATCTCTTGTTCCCCAACGATAGCGCTTGAAGACACGATTCATTAAGTTCCACATCTCCAGGACTGTATCAGTGTCCACGGGAAACCTGTAATGTGAGAAGAGAAAAGACAGGGGAAGAAAACAAAGCTCTTGTTCCCCAATGTTAGTGCTTGAAGGCACTATTCATTTAGTTCAACAACTCCAGGCCTGTATCAGGGTCCACGGGAAACCTGTAATTTGAGACGAGAAAAGAGAGGGGACGATAACTAACCTCTTGTTCCCCAAAGTTAGCGACTGAAGACACGATTCACTTAGTTCCACATCTCCAGATACGTATCAGGATCCACAGGATACTTGTAATGTGAGAAAAGAGAGGGGACGATAACAAAGCTCTTGTTCCCCAATGTTAGCGCTTGAAGATACAATTGATTTAATTCCACAGTTCCAGGACTGTATCAGGGTCCACGGGAGACCTGTAGACTGAGAAGAGAAAAGAGAGGAGAAGATAACAAAGCTCTTGTTCCCCAATGTTAGTGCTTGATGAAACGATTCACTTAGTTCCACATCTACAGGACTGTATCAGAGTCCACGGGAGACCTGTAAAGTGAGACGACAAAAGAGAGCGGAAGATAACAAAGCTCTTGTTCCCCAATGTTAGCGCTTGAAGATACAATTGATTTAATTCCACAGTTCCAGGACTGTATCAGGGTCCACGGGAGACCTGTAGACTGAGAAGAGAAAAGAGAGGAGAAGATAACAAAGCTCTTGTTCCCCAATATTAGCGCTTGAAGACACGATTCATTTAGTTCCACATCTCCAGGACGGTATCAGGGTCCACGGGAGGCCTGTAAAGTGAGAAGAGAAAAGAGAGAGGAAGATAACAAATCTCTTGTTCCCCAATATTTGCGCTTTAAGACACGATTCATTTAGTTCCACATCTCCAGGACTGTATCAGGATCTACGGGAGACCTGTAATGTGAGAAGAGAGCAGAGAGGGGACGATAACAAAGCTCTTGTTCCCCAATGTTAGCGCTTGAAGACACGATTCACTTAGTTCCACATCTCCACGACAATATCAGTGTCCACGGGAAACCTGTAATGTGAGAAGAGAAAAGAGAGGGGACGATAACAAAGCTCTTTTTCCCCAATGTTAGTGCTTGAAGACACGATTCACTTAGTACCACATCTCCAGGACTGTATCAGGGTCCACGTGAGACCTGTAAAGTGAGAAGAGGAAAGAGAGCGGAAGATAACAAAGCTCTTGTTCCCCATTGTTAGCGCTTGAAGACTCGATTCATTAAGTTCCACATTTCCAGGACTGTATCAGGGTCCACGGGAGACCTGTAAAGTGAGAAGAGAAAAGAGAGCGGAAGATAACAAAGTAATTGCTCCCCAATGTTAGCGCTTGAAGACACGATTCACTTAGTTCCACATCTCCTGGACTGTATCAGGGTCCAGAGGAGACCTGCAATGTGAGAAGAGAAAAGAGAGGGGACGATAACAAAGTTCTTGTTTCGTAATGTTAGTGCTTGAAGACACGATTCACTTAGCTCCACATCTCCAGGACTGTGTCCGGGTCCACTGGAGACGTGTAAAATGAGAAGAGAAAAGAGAGCAGAAGATAACAAAGCTCTAGTTCCCCAATGTTAGCGCTTGACGACACGATTCATTAAGTTCCACATCTCCAGGACTGTAGCAGGGTCCACGGGAGACCTGTAATGTGAGAAGAGAAAAGAGAGCGGAAGACAACAAAGCTCTTGTTCCCCAATGTTAGTGCTTGAAGATACGATTCATTTAGTTCCACATATCCAGGACTGTATCAGTGTCCATGGGAGACCTTTCAAGTGAGAAGAGAAAAGAGAGCGGAAGATAACGAAGCTCTTCTTCCCCAATGTTAGCGCTTGAAGACAGGATTCATTAGTTCCACATCTCCAGGAAATTATCAGTGTCCACGGGAGACCTGTACAGTGAGAAGAGGAAAGAGAGCGGAAGATAACAAAGCTCCTGTTCCCTAATGTTAGTGCTTGAAGACACGATTCACTTAGTTCCACATCTCCAGGACTGTATCAGGGTCCAAGGGAGACCTGTAATGTGAGAAGAGAGCAGAGAGGGGATGATAAGAAAGCTCTTGTTCCCCAATGTTGGCGCTTGAAGACACGATTCAGTTAGTTCCACATCTCCAGGACTGTATCAGTATCCACAGGAGACCTGTAATGTGAGAAGAGAAAACAGAGGGGACGAAAACAAAGCTCTTGTTCCCCAATGTTCGTGCTTCAAGGCACTATTCATTTATTTCCACATCTCTAGGACTGTATCAGTGTCCACGGGAAACCTGTAAAGTGAGAAGGGAAAAGAGAGTGGACGATAACAAAGCTCTTGTTCCCCAATGTTAGGGCTTGAAGACACGATTCACTTAGTTCCACATCTACAGGACTGTATCAGGGTCTACGGGAGACTTGTAAAGTGAGAAGAGAAAAGAGAAGGGACGATAACAAAGCTCTTGTTCCCCAATGTTATCGCTTGAAGTCACGATTCATTTACTTCCACATCTCCAGGAGTGTATCAGGGTCCACGGGAGACCTGTAAAGTGAGAAGCGAAAAGAGAGCAGAAGATAACAAAGTTCTTGTTCCCCAATGTTAGCGCTTGAAGACACGATTCATTTAGCTCCACATCTACAGGACTATATCAGGGTCCACGGGAGATCTGTAAAGTGAGAAGAGAAAACAGAGTGGAAGATAACAATGCTCTTGTTCCCCAATGTTAGTGCTTGAAGGCACTATTCATTTAGTTCCACATCTCCAGGACTGTATCAGGGTACACGGGAGATCTGTAATGTGAGAAAAGAGAGGGGACGAAAACAGAGCTCTTGTTCCCCAATGTTAGTGCTTGAAGGCACTATTCATTTAGTTCCACATCTCCAGGACTGTATCAGGGTCCACGGGCGACCTGTAAAGTGAGAAGAGAGAAGAGAGCGGAAAATAACAAAGCTCTTGTTCCCCAATATTAGCGCTTGAAGACACGACTCACTTGGTTCCACATCTCCAGGACTGTATCAGGATCCACGGGAGACCTCTAATGTGAGAAGAGAACAGAGAGGGGACGATAACAAAGCTCTTGTTCCCCATTGTTAGCACTTGAAGACACGATTCACTTAGTTCAACATCTCCAGGACCTTATCAGGGTCCAAGGGAGACCTGTATTGTGAGAAAAGGGAGGGGACGAAAACAATGCTCTTGTTCCCCAATGTTAGTGCTTGAAGGCACTATTCATTTAGTTCCACATCTCCAGGACTGTATCAGGATCCACGGGAGACGTGTAATGTGAGAAAAGAGAGGGGACGATAACAAAGCTCTTGTTCCCCAATGTTAGCACATGAAGACACGATTCACTTAGTTCCACATCTCCAGGACTGTATCAGGGTCCACGGGAGACCTGTAATATGTGAAGAGAAAGGAGAGGCGACGATTACAAAGCTCTAGTTCCCCAATGTTAGTGCTTGAAGACACGATTCACTTAGTACCACATCTCCAGGACTGTATCAGGTTCCATGGGAGACCTGTAAAGTGAGAAGAGAAAAGAGAGCGGAAGATAACAAAGCTCTTGTTCCCCGATGTTATTGCTTGAAGGCACTATTCATGTAGTTCCACATCTCCAGGACTGTATAAGGGTCCACGGTAGAGGTGTAATGTGAGAAGAGAAAAGAGAGTGGACGATAACAAAGCTCTTGTTCCCCAATGTTAGCGCTTGAAGACACGATTCATTAAGTTCCACATCTCCAGGACTGTATCAGGGTCCACGGGAGACCTGTAATGTGAGAAAAGAGAGGGGACGAAAACAAAGCTCTTGTTCTCCAATGTTAGCGCTTGAAGGCACGATTCACTTAGTTCCATATCAGCAGGAATGCATCAGAGTCCATGGGAGACCTGTATAATGAGAAGAGAAAAGAGAGCAGAAAATAACAAAGCTCATTTTCCCCAATGTTAGCGCTTGAATGCAAGATTCCCTTAGTTCCACATCGCCAGGACTGTATCAGGGTCCACAGGAGACCTGTAATGTGAGAAGAGAAAAGAGAGGCAATGATAACAAAGCTCTTGTTCCCCAATGTTACTGCTTAAAGACACGATTCACTTAGTACCACATCTCCAGGACTGCATTAGGGTCCGCGGGAGACCTGTAAAGTGGGAAGGCAAAAGAGAGTGGAACATACCAAAGCTCTTGTTCCCCATTGTTAGCGCTTGAAGACACGATTCATTAATTTCCACATCTCCGGGACTGTATCAGGGACCACGGGAGACCTGTAATGTGAGAAAAGAGATGGGACGAAAACAAAGCTCTTGGTCCCCAATGTTAGCGTTTGAAGACACGATTCACTTAGTTCCACAACTCCAGGACTGTATCAGGGTCCACGGGAGACCTGTAAACTGAGAAGAGAAAAGAGAGCGGAAAATAACACAGCTCTTGTTCCCAATTATTAGTGCTTAAAGACACGATTCATTTAGTTCCTCATGCCCAGGACTGTATCAGGGTCCACTGGAGACCTGTAAAGTGAGAAGAGAAAAGAGAGGCGAAAATAACAAAGCTCTTGTTCCCCAATGTTAGCGCTTGAAGACACGATTCTCTTAGTTCCACATCTCCAGGACTGTATTTCAGTCCACGGGAGACCTCTAATGTGAGAAGAAAAAAGAGAGAGGAAAGTAACACAGCTCTTGTTCCCCTACGTTAGTGCTTTAAGACACGATTCATTTAGTTCCACATCTCCTGGACTGTATCAGGGCCCACTGGTGACCTGTAAAGTGACAAGAGAAAAGAGAGGGGAAAATAACAAAGCTCTTTTCCCCCAATGTTAGCGCTTGAAGACACGATTCACTTAGTTCCACATCGCCAGGACTGTATCAGGGTCCACGGGAGACTTGTAAAATGAGAAGAGAAAAGAGAGCAGAGAATAACAAGGCTCTTTTTCCCCAATGTTAGCACTTGAAGACACGATTCACTTAGTACCACATCTCCAGGACTGTATCACGGTCCACGGGAGACCTGTAAAGTGAGAAGAGAAAAGAGAGCGGAAGATAAGAAATCTCTTGTTCCCCAACGATAGCGCTTGAAGACACGATTCATTAAGTTCCACATCTCCAGGACTGTATCAGTGTCCACGGGAAACCTGTAATGTGAGAAGAGAAAAGACAGGGGAAGAAAACAAAGCTCTTGTTCCCCAATGTTAGTGCTTGAAGGCACTATTCATTTAGTTCAACAACTCCAGGCCTGTATCAGGGTCCACGGGAAACCTGTAATTTGAGACGAGAAAAGAGAGGGGACGATAACTAACCTCTTGTTCCCCAAAGTTAGCGACTGAAGACACGATTCACTTAGTTCCACATCTCCAGATACGTATCAGGATCCACAGGATACTTGTAATGTGAGAAAAGAGAGGGGACGATAACAAAGCTCTTGTTCCCCAATGTTAGCGCTTGAAGATACAATTGATTTAATTCCACAGTTCCAGGACTGTATCAGGGTCCACGGGAGACCTGTAGACTGAGAAGAGAAAAGAGAGGAGAAGATAACAAAGCTCTTGTTCCCCAATGTTAGTGCTTGATGAAACGATTCACTTAGTTCCACATCTACAGGACTGTATCAGAGTCCACGGGAGACCTGTAAAGTGAGACGACAAAAGAGAGCGGAAGATAACAAAGCTCTTGTTCCCCAATGTTAGCGCTTGAAGATACAATTGATTTAATTCCACAGTTCCAGGACTGTATCAGGGTCCACGGGAGACCTGTAGACTGAGAAGAGAAAAGAGAGGAGAAGATAACAAAGCTCTTGTTCCCCAATATTAGCGCTTGAAGACACGATTCATTTAGTTCCACATCTCCAGGACGGTATCAGGGTCCACGGGAGGCCTGTAAAGTGAGAAGAGAAAAGAGAGAGGAAGATAACAAATCTCTTGTTCCCCAATATTTGCGCTTTAAGACACGATTCATTTAGTTCCACATCTCCAGGACTGTATCAGGATCTACGGGAGACCTGTAATGTGAGAAGAGAGCAGAGAGGGGACGATAACAAAGCTCTTGTTCCCCAATGTTAGCGCTTGAAGACACGATTCACTTAGTTCCACATCTCCACGACAATATCAGTGTCCACGGGAAACCTGTAATGTGAGAAGAGAAAAGAGAGGGGACGATAACAAAGCTCTTTTTCCCCAATGTTAGTGCTTGAAGACACGATTCACTTAGTACCACATCTCCAGGACTGTATCAGGGTCCACGTGAGACCTGTAAAGTGAGAAGAGGAAAGAGAGCGGAAGATAACAAAGCTCTTGTTCCCCATTGTTAGCGCTTGAAGACTCGATTCATTAAGTTCCACATTTCCAGGACTGTATCAGGGTCCACGGGAGACCTGTAATGTGAGAAAAGAGAGGGGACGAAAACAAAGCTCTTGTTCCCCAATGTTAGCGCTTGAAGACACGATTCAGTTAGTTCCACAACTCCAGGACTGTATCAGGGTCCACGGGAGACCTGTAAAGTGAGAGGAGAAAAGAGAGCAGAAAATAAGAAAGCTCTTGTTCCCCAATGTTAGCGATTGAAGACACGATTCACTTCGTTCCACATCTCCAGGACTGTATCAGGGTCCACGGGAGACCTGTAAAGTGAGAAGAGAAAAGAGAGCGGAAGATAACAAAGCTCTTGTTCCCCAATGTTAGTGCCTGAAGACACGATTCTCTTAGTTCCACATCTCCAGGACTGTATCAGGGTCGACGGGAGACCGGTAATGTGAGAAAAGAGAGGGGACGAAAACAAAGCTCTTTTTCCCCAATGTTAGCGCTTGAAGGCACGATTCACTTAGTTCCATATATGCAGGAATGTATCAGAGTCCATGGGAGACCTGTATAATGAGAAGAGAAAAGAGAGCAGAAAATAACAAAGCTCATTTTCCCCAATGTTAGCGCTTGAATGCAAGATTCCCTTAGTTCCACATCGCCAGGACTGTATCAGGGTCCACGAGAGACCTGTAATATGAGAAGAGGAAAGAGAGGCAATGATAACAAAGCTCTTGTTCCCCATTGTTAGTGCTTGAAGACACGATTCATTAATTTCCACATCTCCGGGACTGTATCAGGGTCCACGGGAGACCTGTAATGTGAGAAAAGAGAGGTGACGAAAACAAAGCTCTTGTTTCCCAATGTTAGCGCTTGACGACATGATTCAGTTAGTTCCACATCTCCAGGACTGTATAAGGGTCCACGGGAGACCTGTAATATGAGAAGAGAAAGGAGATGCGACGATTACAAAGCTCTAGTTCCCCAATGTTAGTGCTTGAAGACACGATTCACTTAGTAGCACATCTCCAGGGCTGTATCAGGTTCCACGGGAGACCTGTAAAGTGAGAAGAGTAAAGAGAGCGGAAGATAACAAAGCTCTTGTTCCCCGATGTTAGTGCTTGAAGACACGATTCAATTAGTTCCACATCTCCTGGATTGTATCAGGGTCCATGGGAGACCTGTAATGTGAGAAGAGAAAAGAGAGGGGACGATAACACAGCTCTTGTTCCCCAATGTTAGCGCTTGAAGACACGATTCACTTAGTTCCACATCTCGAGGACTGTATCAGGGTCCACGGGAGACCTGTAATGTGAGAACAGAGAGGGGACGAAAACAAAGGTCTTCTTTCCCAATGTTAGTGCTTGAAGGCACTATTCATTTAGTTCCACATCTCCAGGACTGTATAAGGGTCCACGGTAGAGGTGTAAGGTGAGAAGAGAAAAGGGAGTGGACGATAACAAAGCTCTTGATCCCCAATGGTATCGCTTTAAGACACGATTCACTTAGTTCCACATCTGTAGGACAGTATCAGGGTCCACTGGAGACCTGTAAAGTGAGACGAGAAAGGAGAGCGGAAGATAACAAAGCTCTTGTTCCCCAATGTTAACGCTTGAAGACATGATTCACATAGTTCCTCATCTCCAGGACTGTATCAGGGTCTACGGGAGACCTGTAATGTGAGAAGAGAAAAGAGAGGCGACAATAACAAAGCTCTTGTTCCCCAATGTTAGTGCTTGAAGACAAGATTCACTTAGTTCCAAATCTCAGGAGTGTATCAGGGTCCACGGGAGACCTGCAAAGTGAGAAGAGAAAAGAGAGCGGAAGGTAACAAAGCTCTAGTTCTCCAATGTTAGCGCTTCAAGACACGATTCATTAAGTTCCATATCTCCAGGACTGTATCAGGGTCCAGGGGAGACATGTTAAGTGAGAAGAGAAAAGAGAGCGGAAGATAACAAAGCTCTTCTCCCCAATGTTAGTGCTTGAAGACACAATTCATTTAGTTGCACATCTCCAGGACTTTATCAGGGTCCATGGGAGACCTATAAAGTGAGACGAGAAAAGAGAGCAGAAGATAACAAAGCTCTTGTTCCCCAATGTTAGTGCTTGAAGAGACGATTCATTAATTTCCACATCTCCAGGACTGTATCAGGGTACTCGGGAGACCTGTAATGTGAGAAAAGCGAGGGGACGAAAACAAAGCGCTTGTTGCCCAATGTTAGCACTTGAAGACACGATTCACTTATTTCCACATCTCCAGGACTGTATCAGGGTCCACGGGAGAACTGTAAAGTGAGAAGAGAAAAGAGAGCGGAAAATAACAAAGCTTTGTTCCCCAATGTTAGCGCTTGAAGACCCGATTCACTTAGCTCCACATCTCCAGGACTGTATAAGGGTCCACGGGAGACCTGTAATGTGAGAAGAGGAAAGAGAGGCGACGATAACAAAGCTCTTGTTCCCCAATGTTAACACTTGAAGACACGATTCACTTAGTTACACATCTCGAGGACTGAATCAGGGTCCACGGGAGACCTGTAAAGTGAGAAGAGAGAGGGGACGAAAACAAAGGTCTTGTTTCCCAATGATAGTGCTTGAAGGCACTATTCATTTAGTTCCACATTTCCAGGACTGTATAAGGGTCCACGGGCGAAGTGTAATGTGAGAAAGAAAAGAGAGTGGACGATAACAAAGCTCTTGATCCCCAATGGTAGCGCTTGAAGATACGATTCACTTAGTTCCACATCTCCAGGACACTATCAGGGTCAACTGGAGACCTGTAAAGTGAGACGAGAAAAGAGAGCGGAAGGTTACAAAGCTCTTGTTCCCGAATATTAGCGCTTGAGGACACGATTCATTTAATTCCACATCACCAGGACTGTATCAGGGTCCACGGGAGACCTGTAAAGTGAGAAGAGAAAAGAGAGCGGAAAATAACAAAGCTCTTCTTCCCCAATGTTAGCGCTTGAAGACACGATTCATAGTTCTACGTCTCCAGGACTGTATCCGGATCAACGGGAGACCTTTAAAGTGAGAAGAGAAAAGAGAGCGGAAGATAACAAAGCTCTTTTTCCCCAATGTTAGCGCTTGAAGACATGATTCACTTAGCTCCACATCTCCAGGACTGTATCAGGGTCCACGGGAGCCCTGTAATGTGTGAAAAGCGAGGGGACGAAAACAAAGCTCTTGTTCCCCAATGTTAGAGCTTGAAGACACGATTCATTTAATTCCACATCTCCAGTACTGTATCAGGGTCCACGGGAGACCTGTAAATTGAGAAGAGAAAAGAGAGCGGAAAATAACAAAGCTCTTGTTCCCCAAAGTTAGCGCTTGAAGATACGATTCACTTAATTCCACATCTCCAGGACTGTAGCAGGGTCCACGGGAGACCTCTAATGTGAGAAGAGAAAAGAGAGGCGACGATAACAAAACTCTTGTTCACCAATATTACTGCTTAAAGACACGATTCAGTTAGTTCCACATCTCAAGGATTGTATCAGGGTCCACGGGAGACTGGTAAAGTGAGAAGAGAAAAGAGAGTGGAAGATAACTAAGCTCTTGTTCCATAAGGTTAGCGCTTGAAGACACGATTCACTTAGTTCCACATCTCCAGGACTGTATCAGGGTCCACGGGAGACCTGTGATGTGAGAAAAGAGAGGGGACGAAAAGAAAGCTCTTGTTCCCTAATGTTAGCGCTTGAAGACACGATTCATTTAATTCCACATCTCCAGGACTGTATAAGGGTCCACGGGAGACCTGTAATATGAGAAGAGAAAGGAGAGGCGACGTTTACAAAGCTGTAGTTCCCCAATGTTAGTGCTTGAAGACACGATTCACTTAGTACCACATCTCCAGGACTGTATCAGGTTCCACGGGAGACCTGTAAAGTGAGAAGAGAAAAGAGAGCGGAAGAAAACAAAGGTCTTGTTCCCCGATGTTAGTGCTTGAAGACACGATTCAATTAGTTCCACATCTCCTGGATTGTATCAGGGTCCACGGGAGACCTGTAATGTAGGAAGAGAAAAGAGAGGGGACGATAACAAAGCTCTTGATCCCCAATGGTATCGCTTGAAGACACGATTCACTTAGTTCCACATCTCCAGGACAGTATCAGGGTCCACTGGAGACCTGTAAAGTGAGACGAGAAAAGAGAGCGGAAGATAACAAAGCTCTTGTTCCCCAATGTTAGCGCTTGAAGACACGATTCACTTAATTCCACATCACCAGAACTGTATCAGCGTCCACGGGAGACCTGTAAAGTGAGAAGAGAAAAGAGAGCGGAAAATAACAAAGCTCTTTTTCCCCAGTGTTAGCGCTTGAAGACACGATTCACTTAGTTCTACATCTCCAGGACTGTATCCGGATCAACGGGAGACCTGTAAAGGGAGAAGAGAAAAGAGAGCGGAAAATAACAAAGCTCTTTTTCCCCAATGTTAGCACTTGAAGACATGATTCACTTAGCTCCACATTTCCAGGACTGTATCAGGGTCCACGGGAGCCCTGTAATGTGTGAAAAGCGAGAGGACGAAAACAAAGCTCTTGTTCCCCAATGTTAGAGCTTGAAGACACGATTCACTTAGTTCCACATCTCCAAGACTGTATCAGGGTCCACGGGAGACCTGTAAAGTGAGAAGAGAAAAGAGAGCAGAAAATAACAAAGCTCTTGTTCCCCAGAGTTAGCGCTTGAAGATACGATTCACTTAGTTCCACATCTCCAGAAGTGTAGCAGGGTCCACTGGAGACCTGTAACGTGAGAAGAGAAAAGAGAGCGGAAAATAACAAAGCTCTTTTTCCCCAATGTTAGCGCTTGAAGACATGATTCTCTTAGCTCCACATCTCCAGGATTGTATCAGGGTCCACGGGAGCCCTGTAATGTGTGAAAAGCCAGGGGACGAAAACAAAGCTCTTGTTCACCAATGTTAGAGCTTGAAGACACGATTCACTTAGTTCCACATCTCCAGGACTGTATCAGGGTCTACGGGAGACCTGTAATGTGAGAAGAGAAAAGAGAGGCGACAATAAAAAAGCTCTTGTTCCCCAATGTTACTGCTTAAAGACATGATTCAGTTAGTTCCACATCTCAAGGATGGTATCAGTGTCCACGTGAGACCTGTAAAGTGAGAAGAGAAAAGAGAGTGGAAGATAACAAAGTTCTTGTTCCCCAATGTTAGTGCTTGAAGACACGATTCACTTAGTACCACATCTCCCGGACTGTATCAGGGTCCACGTGAGACCTGTAAAGTGAGAAGAGGAAAGAGAGCGGAAGATAACAAAGCTCTTGTTCCCCATTGTTAGCGCTTGAAGACACGATTCATTAAGTTCCACATTTCCAGGACTGTATCAGGGTCCACGGGAGACCTGTAATGTGAGAAAAGAGAGGGGACGAAAACAAAGCTCTTGTTCCCCAATGTTAGCGCTTGAAGACACGATTCAGTTAGTTCCACAACTCCAGGACTGTATCAGGGTCCACGGGAGACCTGTAAAGTGAGAAGAGAAAAGAGAGCAGAAAATAAGAAAGCTCTTGTTCCCCAATGTTAGCGATTGAAGACACGATTCACTTCGTTCCACATCTCCAGGACTGTATCAGGGTCCACGGGAGACCTGTAAAGTGAGAAGCGAAAAGAGAGCGGAAGATAACAAAGTTCTTGTTCCCCAATGTTAGCACTTGAAGACACGATTCATTTAGTTCCACATCTACAGGACTATATCAGGGTCCACGGGAGATCTGTAAAGTGAGAAGAGAAAACAGAGTGGAAGATAACAATGCTCTTGTTCCCCAATGTTAGTGCTTGAAGGCACTATTCATTTAGTTCCACATCTCCAGGACTGTATCAGGGTACACGGGAGATCTGTAATGTGAGAAAAGAGAGGGGATGAAAACAGAGCTCTTGTTCCCCAATGTTAGTGCTTGAAGGCACTATTCATTTAGTTCCACATCTCCAGGACTGTATCAGGGTCCACGGGCGACCTGTAAAGTGAGAAGAGAGAAGAGAGCGGAAAATAACAAAGCTCTTGTTCCCTAATGTTAGCGCTTGAAGACACGACTCACTTGGTTCCACATCTCCAGGACTGTATCAGGATCCACGGGAGACCTCTAATGTGAGATGAGAACAGAGAGGGGACGATAACAAAGCTCTTGTTCCCCATTGTTAGCACTTGAAGACACGATTCACTTAGTTCAACATCTCCAGGACCTTATCAGGGACCAAGGGAGACCTGTATTGTGAGAAAAGGGAGGGGACGAAAACAATGCTCTTGTTCCCCAATGTTAGTGCTTGAAGGCACTATTCATTTAGTTCCACATCTCCAGGACTGTATCAGGATCCACGGGAGACGTGTAATGTGAGAAAAGAGAGGGGACGATAACAAAGCTCTTGTTCCCCAATGTTAGCACATGAAGACACGATTCACTTAGTTCCACATCTCCAGGACTGTATCAGGGTCCACGGGAGACCTGTAATATGTGAAGAGAAAGGAGAGGCGACAATTACAAAGCTCTAGTTCCCCAATGTTAGTGCTTGAAGACACGATTCACTTAGTACCACATCTCCAGGACTGTATCAGGTTCCATGGGAGACCTGTAAAGTGAGAAGAGAAAAGAGAGCGGAAGATAACAAAGCTCTTGTTCCCCGATGTTATTGCTTGAAGGCACTATTCATGTAGTTCCACATCTCCAGGACTGTATAAGGGTCCACGGTAGAGGTGTAATGTGAGAAGAGAAAAGAGAGTGGACGATAACAAAGCTCTTGTTCCCCAATGTTAGCGCTTGAAGACACGATTCATTAAGTTCCACATCTCCAGGACTGTATCAGGGTCCACGGGAGACCTGTAATGTGAGAAAAGAGAGGGGACGAAAACAAAGCTCTTGTTCCCCAATGTTAGCGCTTGAAGGCACGATTCACTTAGTTCCATATCAGCAGGAATGTATCAGAGTCCATGGGAGACCTGTATAATGAGAAGAGAAAAGAGAGCAGAAAATAACAAAGCTCATTTTCCCCAATGTTAGCGCTTGAATGCAAGATTCCCTTAGTTCCACATCGCCAGGACTGTATCAGGGTCCACGAGAGACCTGTAATATGAGAAGAGGAAAGAGAGGCAATGATAACAAAGCTCTTGTTCCCCAATGTTACTGCTTAAAGACACGATTCACTTAGTACCACATCTCCAGGACTGTATTAGGGTCCGCGGGAGACCTGTAAAGTGGGAAGGCAAAAGAGAGTGGAACATACCAAAGCTCTTGTTCCCCATTGTTAGCGCTTGAAGACACGATTCATTAATTTCCACATCTCCGGGACTGTATCAGGGACCACGGGAGACCTGTAATGTGAGAAAAGAGATGGGACGAAAACAAAGCTCTTGGTCCCCAATGTTAGCGTTTGAAGACACGATTCACTTAGTTCCACAACTCCAGGACTGTATCAGGGTCCACGGGAGATCTGTAAACTGAGAAGAGAAAAGAGAGCGGAAAATAACACAGCTCTTGTTCCCAATTATTAGTGCTTAAAGACACGATTCATTTAGTTCCTCATGCCCAGGACTGTATCAGGGTCCACTGGAGACCTGTAAAGTGAGAAGAGAAAAGAGAGGCGAAAATAACAAAGCTCTTGTTCCCCAATGTTAGCGCTTGAAGACACGATTCTCTTAGTTCCACATCTCCAGGACTGTATTTCAGTCCACGGGAGACCTCTAATATGAGAAGAAAAAAGAGAGAGGAAAGTAACACAGCTCTTGTTCCCCTACGTTAGTGCTTTAAGACACGATTCATTTAGTTCCACATCTCCTGGACTGTATCAGGGCCCACTGGTGACCTGTAAAGTGACAAGAGAAAAGAGAGGGGAAAATAACAAAGCTCTTTTCCCCCAATGTTAGCGCCTGAAGACACGATTCACTTAGTTCCACATCGCCAGGACTGTATCAGGGTCCACGGGAGACTTGTAAAATGAGAAGAGAAAAGAGAGCAGAGAATAACAAGGCTCTTTTTCCCCAATGTTAGCGCTTGAAGACACGATTCACTTAGTACCACATCTCCAGGACTGTATCACGGTCCACGGGAGACCTGTAAAGTGAGAAGAGAAAAGAGAGCGGAAGATAAGAAATCTCTTGTTCCCCAACGATAGCGCTTGAAGACACGATTCATTAAGTTCCACATCTCCAGGACTGTATCAGTGTCCACGGGAAACCTGTAATGTGAGAAGAGAAAAGACAGGGGAAGAAAACAAAGCTCTTGTTCCCCAATGTTAGTGCTTGAAGGCACTATTCATTTAGTTCAACAACTCCAGGCCTGTATCAGGGTCCACGGGAAACCTGTAATTTGAGACGAGAAAAGAGAGGGGACGATAACTAACCTCTTGTTCCCCAAAGTTAGCGACTGAAGACACGATTCACTTAGTTCCACATCTCCAGATACGTATCAGGATCCACAGGATACTTGTAATGTGAGAAAAGAGAGGGGACGATAACAAAGCTGTTGTTCCCCAATGTTAGCGCTTGAAGATACAATTGATTTAATTCCACAGTTCCAGGACTGTATCAGGGTCCACGGGAGACCTGTAGACTGAGAAGAGAAAAGAGAGGAGAAGATAACAAAGCTCTTGTTCCCCAATGTTAGTGCTTGATGAAACGATTCACTTAGTTCCACATCTACAGGACTGTATCAGAGTCCACGGGAGACCTGTAAAGTGAGACGACAAAAGAGAGCGGAAGATAACAAAGCTCTTGTTCCCCAATGTTAGCGCTTGAAGATACAATTGATTTAATTCCACAGTTCCAGGACTGTATCAGGGTCCACGGGAGACCTGTAGACTGAGAAGAGAAAAGAGAGGAGAAGATAACAAAGCTCTTGTTCCCCAATATTAGCGCTTGAAGACACGATTCATTTAGTTCCACATCTCCAGGACGGTATCAGGGTCCACGGGAGGCCTGTAAAGTGAGAAGAGAAAAGAGAGAGGAAGATAACAAATCTCTTGTTCCCCAATATTTGCGCTTTAAGACACGATTCATTTAGTTCCACATCTCCAGGACTGTATCAGGATCTACGGGAGACCTGTAATGTGAGAAGAGAGCAGAGAGGGGACGATAACAAAGCTCTTGTTCCCCAATATTAGCGCTTGAAGACACGATCCACTTAGTTCCACATCTCCACGACAATATCAGTGTCCACGGGAAACCTGTAATGTGAGAAGAGAAAAGAGAGGGGACGAAAAGAAAGCTCTTTTTCCCCAATGTTAGTGCTTGAAGACACGATTCACTTAGTACCACATCTCCCGGACTGTATCAGGGTCCACGTGAGACCTGTAAAGTGAGAAGAGGAAAGAGAGCGGAAGATAACAAAGCTCTTGTTCCCCATTGTTAGCGCTTGAAGACACGATTCATTAAGTTCCACATTTCCAGGACTGTATCAGGGTCCACGGGAGACCTGTAATGTGAGAAAAGAGAGGGGACGAAAACAAAGCTCTTGTTCCCCAATGTTAGCGCTTGAAGACACGATTCAGTTAGTTCCACAACTCCAGGACTGTATCAGGGTCCACGGGAGACCTGTAAAGTGAGAAGAGAAAAGAGAGCAGAAAATAAGAAAGCTCTTGTTCCCCAATGTTAGCGATTGAAGACACGATTCACTTCGTTCCACATCTCCAGGACTGTATCAGGGTCCACGGGAGACCTGTAAAGTGAGAAGCGAAAAGAGAGCGGAAGATAACAAAGTTCTTGTTCCCCAATGTTAGCGCTTGAAGACACGATTCATTTAGTTCCACATCTACAGGACTATATCAGGGTCCACGGGAGATCTGTAAAGTGAGAAGAGAAAACAGAGTGGAAGATAACAATGCTCTTGTTCCTCAATGTTAGTGCTTGAAGGCACTATTCATTTAGTTCCACATCTCCAGGACTGTATCAGGGTACACGGGAGATCTGTAATGTGAGAAAAGAGAGGGGACGAAAACAGAGCTCTTGTTCCCCAATGTTAGTGCTTGAAGGCACTATTCATTTAGTTCCACATCTCCAGGACTGTATCAGGGTCCACGGGCGACCTGTAAAGTGAGAAGTGAGAAGAGCGCGGAAAATAACAAAGCTCTTGTTCCCCAATGTTAGCGCTTGAAGACACGACTCACTTGGTTCCACATCTCCAGGACTGTATCAGGATCCACGGGAGACCTCTAATGTGAGAAGAGAACAGAGAGGGGACGATAACAAAGCTCTTGTTCCCCATTGTTAGCACTTGAAGACACGATTCACTTAGTTCAACATCTCCAGGACCTTATCAGGGTCCAAGGGAGACCTGTATTGTGAGAAAAGGGAGGGGACGAAAACAATGCTCTTGTTCCCCAATGTTAGTGCTTGAAGGCACTATTCATTTAGTTCCACATCTCCAGGACTGTATCAGGATCCACGGGAGACGTGTAATGTGAGAAAAGAGAGGGGACGATAACAAAGCTCTTGTTCCCCAATGTTAGCACATGAAGACACGATTCACTTAGTTCCACATCTCCAGGACTGTATCAGGGTCCACGGGAGACCTGTAATATGTGAAGAGAAAGGAGAGGCGACGATTACAAAGCTCTAGTTCCCCAATGTTAGTGCTTGAAGACACGATTCACTTAGTACCACATCTCCAGGACTGTATCAGGTTCCATGGGAGACCTGTAAAGTTAGAAGAGAAAAGAGAGCGGAAGATAACAAAGCTCTTGTTCCCCGATGTTAATGCTTGAAGACAAGATTCAATTAGTTCCACATGTCCTGGATTGTATCAGGGTCCACGGGAGACCTGTAATGTGAGAAGAGAAAAGAGAGGGGACGATAACAAAGCTCTTGTACCCCAATGTTAGCGCTTGAAGACACGATTCACTTAGTTCCACATGTCGAGGACTGTATCAGTGTCCACGGGAGACCTGTAATGTGAGAAGAGACAGGGGACGAAAACAAAGGTCTTGTTTCCCAATGTTATTGCTTGAAGGCACTATTCATGTAATTCCACATCTCCAGGACTGTATAAGGGTCCACGGTAGAGGTGTAATGTGAGAAGAGAAAAGAGAGTGGACGATAACCAAGCTCTTGTTCCCCAATGTTAGCGCTTGAAGACACGATTCATTAAGTTCCACATCTCCAGGACTGTATCAGGGTCCACGGGAGACCTGTAATGTGAGAAAAGAGAGGGGACGAAAACAAAGCTCTTGTTCCCCAATGTTAGCGCTTGAAGGCACGATTCACTTAGTTCCATATCAGCAGGAATGTATCAGAGTCCATGGGAGACCTGTATAATGAGAAAAGAAAAGAGAGCAGAAAATAACAAAGCTCATTTTCCCCAATGTTAGCGCTTGAATGCAAGATTCCCTTAGTTCCACATCGCCAGGACTGTATCAGGGTCCACGAGAGACCTGTAATATGAGAAGAGGAAAGAGAGGCAATGATAACAAAGCTCTTGTTCCCCAATGTTACTGCTTAAAGACACGATTCTCTTAGTACCACATCTCCAGGACTGTATTAGGGTCCGCGGGAGACCTGTAAAGTGGGAAGGCAAAAGAGAGTGGAACATACCAAAGCTCTTGTTCCCCATTGTTAGCGCTTGAAGACACGATTCATTAATTTCCACATCTCCGGGACTGTATCAGGGACCACGGGAGACCTGTAATGTGAGAAAAGAGATGGGACAAAAACAAAGCTCTTTGTCCCCAATGTTAGCGTTTGAAGACACGATTCACTTAGTTCCACAACTCCAGGACTGTATCAGGGTCCACGGGAGACCTGTAAACTGAGAAGAGAAAAGAGAGCGGAAAATAACACAGCTCTTGTTCCCAATTATTAGTGCTTAAAGACACGATTCATTTAGTTCCTCATGCCCAGGACTGTATCAGGGTCCACTGGAGACCTGTAAAGTGAGAAGAGAAAAGAGAGGCGAAAATAACAAAGCTCTTGTTCCCCAATGTTAGCGCTTGAAGACACGATTCTCTTAGTTCCACATCTCCAGGACTGTATTTCAGTCCACGGGAGACCTCTAATGTGAGAAGAAAAAAGAGAGAGGAAAATAACACAGCTCTTGTTCCCCTACGTTAGTGCTTTAAGACACGATTCATTTAGTTCCACATCTCCTGGACTGTATCAGGGCCCACTGGTGACCTGTAAAGTGACAAGAGAAAAGAGAGGGGAAAATAACAAAGCTCTTTTCCCCCAATGTTAGCGCCTGAAGACACGATTCACTTAGTTCCACATCGCCAGGACTGTATCAGGGTCCACGGGAGACTTGTAAAATGAGAAGAGAAAAGAGAGCAGAGAATAACAAGGCTCTTTTTCCCCAATGTTAGCGCTTGAAGACACGATTCACTTAGTACCACATCTCCAGGACTGTATCACGGTCCACGGGAGACCTGTAAAGTGAGAAGAGAAAAGAGAGCGGAAGATAAGAAATCTCTTGTTCCCCAATGATAGCGCTTGAAGACACGATTCATTAAGTTCCACATCTCCAGGACTGTATCAGTGTCCACGGGAAACCTGTAATGTGAGAAGAGAAAAGACAGGGGAAGAAAACAAAGCTCTTGTTCCCCAATGTTAGTGCTTGAAGGCACTATTCATTTAGTTCAACAACTCCAGGCCTGTATCAGGGTCCACGGGAAACCTGTAATTTGAGACGAGAAAAGAGAGGGGACGATAACTAACCTCTTGTTCCCCAAAGTTAGCGACTGAAGACACGATTCACTTAGTTCCACATCTCCAGATACGTATCAGGATCCACAGGATACCTGTAATGTGAGAAAAGAGAGGGGACGATAACAAAGCTGTTGTTCCCCAATGTTAGTGCTTGATGAAACGATTCACTTAGTTCCACATCTACAGGACTGTATCAGAGTCCACGGGAGACCTGTAAAGTGAGACGAGAAAAGAGAGCGGAAGATAACAAAGCTCTTGTTCCCCAATGTTAGCGCTTGAAGATACAATTGATTTAATTCCACAGTTCCAGGACTGTATCAGGGTCCACGGGAGACCTGTAGACTGAGAAGAGAAAAGAGAGGAGAAGATAACAAAGCTCTTGTTCCCCAATGTTAGTGCTTGATGAAACGATTCACTTAGTTCCACATCTACAGGACTGTATCAGAGTCCACGGGAGACCTGTAAAGTGAGACGACAAAAGAGAGCGGAAGATAACAAAGCTCTTGTTCCCCAATGTTATCGCTTGAAGATACAATTGATTTAATTCCACAGTTCCAGGACTGTATCAGGGTCCACGGGAGACCTGTAGACTGAGAAGAGAAAAGAGAGGAGAAGATAACAAAGCTCTTGTTCCCCAATATTAGCGCTTGAAGACACGATTCATTCAGTTCCACATCTCCAGGACGGTATCAGGGTCCACGGGAGGCCTGTAAAGTGAGAAGAGAAAAGAGAGAGGAAGATAACAAATCTCTTGTTCCCCAATATTTGCGCTTTAAGACACGATTCATTTAGTTCCACATCTCCAGGACTGTATCAGGATCTACGGGAGACCTGTAATGTGAGAAGAGAGCAGAGAGGGGACGATAACAAAGCTCTTGTTCCCCAATGTTAGCGCTTGAAGACACGATTCACTTAGTTCCACATCTCCACGACAACATCAGTGTCCACGGGAAACCTGTAATGTGAGAAGAGAAAAGAGAGGGGATGATAACAAAGCTCTTTTTCCCCAATGTTAGTGCTTGAAGACACGATTCACTTAGTACCACATCTCCAGGACTGTATCAGGGTCCACGTGAGACCTGTAAAGTGAGAAGAGGAAAGAGAGCGGAAGATAACAAAGCTCTTGTTCCCCATTGTTAGCGCTTGAATGCAAGATTCCCTTAGTTCCACATCGCCAGGACTGTATCAGGGTCCACGAGAGACCTGTAATATGAGAAGAGGAAAGAGAGGCAATGATAACAAAGCTCTTGTTCCCCAATGTTACTGCTTAAAGACACGATTCTCTTAGTACCACATCTCCAGGACTGTATTAGGGTCCGCGGGAGACCTGTAAAGTGGGAAGGCAAAAGAGAGTGGAACATACCAAAGCTCTTGTTCCCCATTGTTAGCGCTTGAAGACACGATTCATTAATTTCCACATCTCCGGGACTGTATCAGGGACCACGGGAGACCTGTAATGTGAGAAAAGAGATGGGACAAAAACAAAGCTCTTTGTCCCCAATGTTAGCGTTTGAAGACACGATTCACTTAGTTCCACAACTCCAGGACTGTATCAGGGTCCACGGGAGACCTGTAAACTGAGAAGAGAAAAGAGAGCGGAAAATAACACAGCTCTTGTTCCCAATTATTAGTGCTTAAAGACACGATTCATTTAGTTCCTCATGCCCAGGACTGTATCAGGGTCCACTGGAGACCTGTAAAGTGAGAAGAGAAAAGAGAGGCGAAAATAACAAAGCTCTTGTTCCCCAATGTTAGCGCTTGAAGACACGATTCTCTTAGTTCCACATCTCCAGGACTGTATTTCAGTCCACGGGAGACCTCTAATGTGAGAAGAAAAAAGAGAGAGGAAAATAACACAGCTCTTGTTCCCCTACGTTAGTGCTTTAAGACACGATTCATTTAGTTCCACATCTCCTGGACTGTATCAGGGCCCACTGGTGACCTGTAAAGTGACAAGAGAAAAGAGAGGGGAAAATAACAAAGCTCTTTTCCCCCAATGTTAGCGCCTGAAGACACGATTCACTTAGTTCCACATCGCCAGGACTGTATCAGGGTCCACGGGAGACCTGTAAAGTGAGAAGAGGAAAGAGAGCGGAAGATAACAAAGCTCTTGTTCCCCATTGTTAGCGCTTGAAGACACGATTCATTAAGTTCCACATTTCCAGGACTGTATCAGGGTCCACGGGAGACCTGTAATGTGAGAAAAGAGAGGGGACGAAAACAAAGCTCTTGTTCCCCAATGTTAGCGCTTGAAGACACGATTCAGTTAGTTCCACAACTCCAGGACTGTATCAGGGTCCACGGGAGACCTGTAAAGTGAGAAGAGAAAAGAGAGCAGAAAATAAGAAAGCTCTTGTTCCCCAATGTTAGCGATTGAAGACACGATTCACTTCGTTCCACATCTCCAGGACTGTATCAGGGTCCACGGGAGACATGTAAAGTGAGAAGCGAAAAGAGAGCGGAAGATAACAAAGTTCTTGTTCCCCAATGTTAGCGCTTGAAGACACGATTCATTTAGTTCCACATCTACAGGACTATATCAGGGTCCACGGGAGATCTGTAAAGTGAGAAGAGAAAACAGAGTGGAAGATAACAATGCTCTTGTTCCTCAATGTTAGTGCTTGAAGGCACTATTCATTTAGTTCCACATCTCCAGGACTGTATCAGGGTACACGGGAGATCTGTAATGTGAGAAAAGAGAGGGGACGAAAACAGAGCTCTTGTTCCCCAATGTTAGTGCTTGAAGGCACTATTCATTTAGTTCCACATCTCCAGGACTGTATCAGGGTCCACGGGCGACCTGTAAAGTGAGAAGTGAGAAGAGAGCGGAAAATAACAAAGCTCTTGTTCCCCAATGTTAGCGCTTGAAGACACGACTCACTTGGTTCCACATCTCCAGGACTGTATTTCAGTCCACGGGAGACCTCTAATGTGAGAAGAGAACAGAGAGGGGACGATAACAAAGCTCTTGTTCCCCATTGTTAGCACTTGAAGACACGATTCACTTAGTTCAACATCTCCAGGACCTTATCAGGGTCCAAGGGAGACCTGTATTGTGAGAAAAGGGAGGGGACGAAAACAATGCTCTTGTTCCCCAATGTTAGTGCTTGAAGGCACTATTCATTTAGTTCCACATCTCCAGGACTGTATCAGGATCCACGGGAGACGTGTAATGTGAGAAAAGAGAGGGGACGATAACAAAGCTCTTGTTCCCCAATGTTAGCACATGAAGACACGATTCACTTAGTTCCACATCTCCAGGACTGTATCAGGGTCCACGGGAGACCTGTAATATGTGAAGAGAAAGGAGAGGCGACGATTACAAAGCTCTAGTTCCCCAATGTTAGTGCTTGAAGACACGATTCACTTAGTACCACATCTCCAGGACTGTATCAGGTTCCATGGGAGACCTGTAAAGTGAGAAGAGAAAAGAGAGCGGAAGATAACAAAGCTCTTGTTCCCCGATGTTAATGCTTGAAGACAAGATTCAATTAGTTCCACATGTCCTGGATTGTATCAGGGTCCACGGGAGACCTGTAATGTGAGAAGAGAAAAGAGAGGGGACGATAACAAAGCTCTTGTACCCCAATGTTAGCGCTTGAAGACACGATTCACTTAGTTCCACATGTCGAGGACTGTATCAGTGTCCACGGGAGACCTGTAATGTGAGAAGAGACAGGGGACGAAAACAAAGGTCTTGTTTCCCAATGTTATTGCTTGAAGGCACTATTCATGTAGTTCCACATCTCCAGGACTGTATAAGGGTCCACGGTAGAGGTGTAATGTGAGAAGAGAAAAGAGAGTGGACGATAACCAAGCTCTTGTTCCCCAATGTTAGCGCTTGAAGACACGATTCATTAAGTTCCACATCTCCAGGACTGTATCAGGGTCCACGGGAGACCTGTAATGTGAGAAAAGAGAGGGGACGAAAACAAAGCTCTTGTTCCCCAATGTTAGCGCTTGAAGGCACGATTCACTTAGTTCCATATCAGCAGGAATGTATCAGAGTCCATGGGAGACCTGTATAATGAGAAAAGAAAAGAGAGCAGAAAATAACAAAGCTCATTTTCCCCAATGTTAGCGCTTGAATGCAAGATTCCCTTAGTTCCACATCGCCAGGACTGTATCAGGGTCCACGAGAGACCTGTAATATGAGAAGAGGAAAGAGAGGCAATGATAACAAAGCTCTTGTTCCCCAATGTTACTGCTTAAAGACACGATTCTCTTAGTACCACATCTCCAGGACTGTATTAGGGTCCGCGGGAGACCTGTAAAGTGGGAAGGCAAAAGAGAGTGGAACATACCAAAGCTCTTGTTCCCCATTGTTAGCGCTTGAAGACACGATTCATTAATTTCCACATCTCCGGGACTGTATCAGGGACCACGGGAGACCTGTAATGTGAGAAAAGAGATGGGACAAAAACAAAGCTCTTTGTCCCCAATGTTAGCGTTTGAAGACACGATTCACTTAGTTCCACAACTCCAGGACTGTATCAGGGTCCACGGGAGACCTGTAAACTGAGAAGAGAAAAGAGAGCGGAAAATAACACAGCTCTTGTTCCCAATTATTAGTGCTTAAAGACACGATTCATTTAGTTCCTCATGCCCAGGACTGTATCAGGGTCCACTGGAGACCTGTAAAGTGAGAAGAGAAAAGAGAGGCGAAAATAACAAAGCTCTTGTTCCCCAATGTTAGCGCTTGAAGACACGATTCTCTTAGTTCCACATCTCCAGGACTGTATTTCAGTCCACGGGAGACCTCTAATGTGAGAAGAAAAAAGAGAGAGGAAAATAACACAGCTCTTGTTCCCCTACGTTAGTGCTTTAAGACACGATTCATTTAGTTCCACATCTCCTGGACTGTATCAGGGCCCACTGGTGACCTGTAAAGTGACAAGAGAAAAGAGAGGGGAAAATAACAAAGCTCTTTTCCCCCAATGTTAGCGCCTGAAGACACGATTCACTTAGTTCCACATCGCCAGGACTGTATCAGGGTCCACGGGAGACTTGTAAAATGAGAAGAGAAAAGAGAGCAGAGAATAACAAGGCTCTTTTTCCCCAATGTTAGCGCTTGAAGACACGATTCACTTAGTACCACATCTCCAGGACTGTATCACGGTCCACGGGAGACCTGTAAAGTGAGAAGAGAAAAGAGAGCGGAAGATAAGAAATCTCTTGTTCCCCAATGATAGCGCTTGAAGACACGATTCATTAAGTTCCACATCTCCAGGACTGTATCAGTGTCCACGGGAAACCTGTAATGTGAGAAGAGAAAAGACAGGGGAAGAAAACAAAGCTCTTGTTCCCCAATGTTAGTGCTTGAAGGCACTATTCATTTAGTTCAACAACTCCAGGCCTGTATCAGGGTCCACGGGAAACCTGTAATTTGAGACGAGAAAAGAGAGGGGACGATAACTAACCTCTTGTTCCCCAAAGTTAGCGACTGAAGACACGATTCACTTAGTTCCACATCTCCAGATACGTATCAGGATCCACAGGATACTTGTAATGTGAGAAAAGAGAGGGGACGATAACAAAGCTGTTGTTCCCCAATGTTAGTGCTTGATGAAACGATTCACTTAGTTCCACATCTACAGGACTGTATCAGAGTCCACGGGAGACCTGTAAAGTGAGACGAGAAAAGAGAGCGGAAGATAACAAAGCTCTTGTTCCCCAATGTTAGCGCTTGAAGATACAATTGATTTAATTCCACAGTTCCAGGACTGTATCAGGGTCCACGGGAGACCTGTAGACTGAGAAGAGAAAAGAGAGGAGAAGATAACAAAGCTCTTGTTCCCCAATGTTAGTGCTTGATGAAACGATTCACTTAGTTCCACATCTACAGGACTGTATCAGAGTCCACGGGAGACCTGTAAAGTGAGACGACAAAAGAGAGCGGAAGATAACAAAGCTCTTGTTCCCCAATGTTAGCGCTTGAAGATACAATTGATTTAATTCCACAGTTCCAGGACTGTATCAGGGTCCACGGGAGACCTGTAGACTGAGAAGAGAAAAGAGAGGAGAAGATAACAAAGCTCTTGTTCCCCAATATTAGCGCTTGAAGACACGATTCATTTAGTTCCACATCTCCAGGACGGTATCAGGGTCCACGGGAGGCCTGTAAAGTGAGAAGAGAAAAGAGAGAGGAAGATAACAAATCTCTTGTTCCCCAATATTTGCGCTTTAAGACACGATTCATTTAGTTCCACATCTCCAGGACTGTATCAGGATCTACGGGAGACCTGTAATGTGAGAAGAGAGCAGAGAGGGGACGATAACAAAGCTCTTGTTCCCCAATGTTAGCGCTTGAAGACACGATTCACTTAGTTCCACATCTCCACGACAATATCAGTGTCCACGGGAAACCTGTAATGTGAGAAGAGAAAAGAGAGGGGACGATAACAAAGCTCTTTTTCCCCAATGTTAGTGCTTGAAGACACGATTCACTTAGTACCACATCTCCAGGACTGTATCAGGGTCCACGTGAGACCTGTAAAGTGAGAAGAGGAAAGAGAGCGGAAGATAACAAAGCTCTTGTTCCCCATTGTTAGCGCTTGAATGCAAGATTCCCTTAGTTCCACATCGCCAGGACTGTATCAGGGTCCACGAGAGACCTGTAATATGAGAAGAGGAAAGAGAGGCAATGATAACAAAGCTCTTGTTCCCCAATGTTACTGCTTAAAGACACGATTCTCTTAGTACCACATCTCCAGGACTGTATTAGGGTCCGCGGGAGACCTGTAAAGTGGGAAGGCAAAAGAGAGTGGAACATACCAAAGCTCTTGTTCCCCATTGTTAGCGCTTGAAGACACGATTCATTAATTTCCACATCTCCGGGACTGTATCAGGGACCACGGGAGACCTGTAATGTGAGAAAAGAGATGGGACAAAAACAAAGCTCTTTGTCCCCAATGTTAGCGTTTGAAGACACGATTCACTTAGTTCCACAACTCCAGGACTGTATCAGGGTCCACGGGAGACCTGTAAACTGAGAAGAGAAAAGAGAGCGGAAAATAACACAGCTCTTGTTCCCAATTATTAGTGCTTAAAGACACGATTCATTTAGTTCCTCATGCCCAGGACTGTATCAGGGTCCACTGGAGACCTGTAAAGTGAGAAGAGAAAAGAGAGGCGAAAATAACAAAGCTCTTGTTCCCCAATGTTAGCGCTTGAAGACACGATTCTCTTAGTTCCACATCTCCAGGACTGTATTTCAGTCCACGGGAGACCTCTAATGTGAGAAGAAAAAAGAGAGAGGAAAATAACACAGCTCTTGTTCCCCTACGTTAGTGCTTTAAGACACGATTCATTTAGTTCCACATCTCCTGGACTGTATCAGGGCCCACTGGTGACCTGTAAAGTGACAAGAGAAAAGAGAGGGGAAAATAACAAAGCTCTTTTCCCCCAATGTTAGCGCCTGAAGACACGATTCACTTAGTTCCACATCGCCAGGACTGTATCAGGGTCCACGGGAGACTTGTAAAATGAGAAGAGAAAAGAGAGCAGAGAATAACAAGGCTCTTTTTCCCCAATGTTAGCGCTTGAAGACACGATTCACTTAGTA
Organism: Eschrichtius robustus; assembly: GCF_028021215.1. Classification (NCBI taxonomy): domain Eukaryota; kingdom Metazoa; phylum Chordata; class Mammalia; order Artiodactyla; family Eschrichtiidae; genus Eschrichtius; species Eschrichtius robustus. The sequence continues at coordinate 174,460 of NW_027175388.1, read as the reverse complement.
CCACATCTCCAGGACTGTATCACGGTCCACGGGAGACCTGTAAAGTGAGAAGAGAAAAGAGAGCGGAAGATAAGAAATCTCTTGTTCCCCAATGATAGCGCTTGAAGACACGATTCATTAAGTTCCACATCTCCAGGACTGTATCAGTGTCCACGGGAAACCTGTAATGTGAGAAGAGAAAAGACAGGGGAAGAAAACAAAGCTCTTGTTCCCCAATGTTAGTGCTTGAAGGCACTATTCATTTAGTTCAACAACTCCAGGCCTGTATCAGGGTCCACGGGAAACCTGTAATTTGAGACGAGAAAAGAGAGGGGACGATAACTAACCTCTTGTTCCCCAAAGTTAGCGACTGAAGACACGATTCACTTAGTTCCACATCTCCAGATACGTATCAGGATCCACAGGATACTTGTAATGTGAGAAAAGAGAGGGGACGATAACAAAGCTCTTGTTCCCCAATGTTAGTGCTTGATGAAACGATTCACTTAGTTCCACATCTACAGGACTGTATCAGAGTCCACGGGAGACCTGTAAAGTGAGACGAGAAAAGAGAGCGGAAGATAACAAAGCTCTTGTTCCCCAATGTTAGCGCTTGAAGATACAATTGATTTAATTCCACAGTTCCAGGACTGTATCAGGGTCCACGGGAGACCTGTAGACTGAGAAGAGAAAAGAGAGGAGAAGATAACAAAGCTCTTGTTCCCCAATGTTAGTGCTTGATGAAACGATTCACTTAGTTCCACATCTACAGGACTGTATCAGAGTCCACGGGAGACCTGTAAAGTGAGACGACAAAAGAGAGCGGAAGATAACAAAGCTCTTGTTCCCCAATGTTAGCGCTTGAAGATACAATTGATTTAATTCCACAGTTCCAGGACTGTATCAGGGTCCACGGGAGACCTGTAGACTGAGAAGAGAAAAGAGAGGAGAAGATAACAAAGCTCTTGTTCCCCAATATTAGCGCTTGAAGACACGATTCATTTAGTTCCACATCTCCAGGACGGTATCAGGGTCCACGGGAGGCCTGTAAAGTGAGAAGAGAAAAGAGAGAGGAAGATAACAAATCTCTTGTTCCCCAATATTTGCGCTTTAAGACACGATTCATTTAGTTCCACATCTCCAGGACTGTATCAGGATCTACGGGAGACCTGTAATGTGAGAAGAGAGCAGAGAGGGGACGATAACAAAGCTCTTGTTCCCCAATGTTAGCGCTTGAAGACACGATTCACTTAGTTCCACATCTCCACGACAATATCAGTGTCCACGGGAAACCTGTAATGTGAGAAGAGAAAAGAGAGGGGACGATAACAAAGCTCTTTTTCCCCAATGTTAGTGCTTGAAGACACGATTCACTTAGTACCACATCTCCAGGACTGTATCAGGGTCCACGTGAGACCTGTAAAGTGAGAAGAGGAAAGAGAGCGGAAGATAACAAAGCTCTTGTTCCCCATTGTTAGCGCTTGAAGACACGATTCATTAAGTTCCACATTTCCAGGACTGTATCAGGGGCCACGGGAGACCTGTAATGTGAGAAAAGAGAGGGGACGAAAACAAAGCTCTGGTTCCCCAATGTTAGCGTTTGAAGACACGATTCAGTTAGTTCCACAACTCCAGGACTGTATCAGGGTCCACGGGAGACCTGTAAAGTGAGAAGAGAAAAGAGAGCAGAAAATAAGAAAGCTCTTGTTCCCCAATGTTAGCGATTGAAGACACGATTCACTTCGTTCCACATCTCCAGGACTGTATCAGGGTCCACGGGAGACCTGTAAAGTTGGAAGAGAAAAGAGAGCGGAAGATAACAAAGCTCTTGTTCCCCAATGTTAGTGCCTGAAGACACGATTCTCTTAGTTCCACATCTCCAGGACTGTATCAGGGTCGACGGGAGACCGGTAATGTGAGAAAAGAGAGGGGACGAAAACAAAGCTCTTTTTCCCCAATGTTAGCACTTGAAGGCACGATTCACTTAGGTCCATATATGCAGGAATGTATCAGAGTCCATGGGAGACCTGTATAATGAGAAGAGAAAAGAGAGCAGAAAATAACAAAGCTCATTTTCCCCAATGTTAGCGCTTGAATGCAAGATTCCCTTAGTTCCACATCGCCAGGATTGTATCAGGGTCCACAGGAGACCTGTAATGTGAGAAGAGAAAAGAGAGGCAATGATAACAAAGCTCTTGTTCCCCAATGTTACTGCTTAAAGACACGATTCACTTAGTACCACATCTCCAGGACTGTATCAGGGTCCGCGGGAGACCTGTAAAGTGGGAAGAGAAAAGAGAGTGGAACATAACAAAGCTCTTGTTCCCCATTGTTAGTGCTTGAAGACACGATTCATTAATTTCCACATCTCCGGGACTGTATCAGGGTCCACGGGAGACCTGTAATGTGAGAAAAGAGAGGGGACGAAAACAAAGCTCTTGTTTCCCAATGTTAGCGCTTGACGACATGATTCAGTTAGTTCCACATCTCCAGGACTGTATAAGGGTCCACGGGAGACCTGTAATATGAGAAGAGAAAGGAGAGGCGACGATTACAAAGCTCTAGTTCCCCAATGTTAGTGCTTGAAGACACGATTCACTTAGTAGCACATCTCCAGGGCTGTATCAGGTTCCACGGGAGACCTGTAAAGTGAGAAGAGTAAAGAGAGCGGAAGATAACAAAGCTCTTGTTCCCCGATGTTAGTGCTTGAAGACACGATTCAATTAGTTCCACATCTCCTGGATTGTATCAGGGTCCACGGGAGACCTGTAATGTGAGAAGAGAAAAGAGAGGGGACGATAACACAGCTCTTGTTCCCCAATGTTAGCGCTTGAAGACACGATTCACTTAGTTCCACATCTCGAGGACTGTATCAGGGTCCACGGGAGACCTGTAATGTGAGAACAGAGAGGGGACGAAAACAAAGGTCTTCTTTCCCAATGTTAGTGCTTGAAGGCACTATTCATTTAGTTCCACATCTCCAGGACTGTATAAGGGTCCACGGTAGAGGTGTAAGATGAGAAGAGAAAAGGGAGTGGACGATAACAAAGCTCTTGATCCCCAATGGTATCGCTTTAAGACACGATTCACTTAGTTCCACATCTCCAGGACAGTATCAGGGTCCACTGGAGACCTGTAAAGTGAGACGAGAAAGGAGAGCGGAATATAACAAAGCTCTTGTTCCCCAATGTTAACGCTTGAAGACATGATTCACATAGTTCCTCATCTCCAGGACTGTATCAGGGTCTACGAGAGACCTGTAATGTGAGAAGAGAAAAGAGAGGCGACAATAACAAAGCTCTTGTTCCCCAATGTTAGTGCTTGAAGACAAGATTCACTTAGTTCCAAATCTCAGGAGTGTATCAGGGTCCACGGGAGACCTGCAAAGTGAGAAGAGAAAAGAGAGCGGAAGGTAACAAAGCTCTAGTTCTCCAATGTTAGCGCTTCAAGACACGATTCATTAAGTTCCATATCTCCAGGACTGTATCAGGGTCCAGGGGAGACATGTTAAGTGAGAAGAGAAAAGTGAGCGGAAGATAACAAAGCTCTTCTCCCCAATGTTAGTGCTTGAAGACACAATTCATTTAGTTGCACATCTCCAGGACTTTATCAGGGTCCATGGGAGACCTATAAAGTGAGACGAGAAAAGAGAGCGGAAGATAACAAAGCTCTTGTTCCCCAATGTTAGTGCTTGAAGAGACGATTCATTAATTTCCACATCTCCAGGACTGTATCAGGGTACTCGGGAGACCTGTAATGTGAGAAAAGAGAGGGGACGAAAACAAAGCGCTTGTTGCCCAATGTTAGCACTTGAAGACACGATTCACTTATTTCCACATCTCCAGGACTGTATCAGGGTCCACGGGAGAACTGTAAAGTGAGAAGAGAAAAGAGAGCGGAAAATAACAAAGCTTTGTTCCCCAATGTTAGCTCTTGAAGACCCGATTCACTTAGCTCCACATCTCCAGGACTGTATAAGGGTCCACGGGAGACCTGTAATGTGAGAAGAGGAAAGAGAGGCGACGATCACAAAGCTCTTGTTCCCCAATGTTAACACTTGAAGACACGATTCACTTAGTTACACATCTCGAGGACTGAATCAGGGTCCACGGGAGACCTGTAAAGTGAGAAGAGAGAGGGGACGAAAACAAAGGTCTTGTTTCCCAATGATAGTGCTTGAAGGCACTATTCATTTAGTTCCACATTTCCAGGACTGTATAAGGGTCCACGGGCGAAGTGTAATGTGAGAAAGAAAAGAGAGTGGACGATAACAAAGCTCTTGATCCCCAATGGTAGCGCTTGAAGATACGATTCACTTAGTTCCACATCTCCAGGACACTATCAGGGTCAACTGGAGACCTGTAAAGTGAGACGAGAAAAGAGAGCGGAAGGTTACAAAGCTCTTGTTCCCGAATATTAGCGCTTGAGGACACGATTCATTTAATTCCACATCTCCAGGACTGTATCAGGGTCCACGGGAGACCTGTAAAGTGAGAAGAGAAAAGAGAGCGGAAAATAACAAAGCTCTTCTTCCCCAATGTTAGCGCTTGAAGACACGATTCATAGTTCTACGTCTCCAGGACTGTATCCGGATCAACGGGAGACCTTTAAAGTGAGAAGAGAAAAGAGAGCGGAAGATAACAAAGCTCTTTTTCCCCAATGTTAGCGCTTGAAGACATGATTCACTTAGCTCCACATCTCCAGGACTGTATCAGGGTCCACGGGAGCCCTGTAATGTGTGAAATGCGAGGGGACGAAAACAAAGCTCTTGTTCCCCAATGTTAGAGCTTGAAGACACGATTCATTTAATTCCACATCTCCAGTACTGTATCAGGGTCCACGGGAGACCTGTAAATTGAGAAGAGAAAAGAGAGCGGAAAATAACAAAGCTCTTGTTCCCCAAAGTTAGCGCTTGAAGATACGATTCACTTAATTCCACATCTCCAGGACTGTAGCAGGGTCCACGGGAGACCTCTAATGTGAGAAGAGAAAAGAGAGGCGACGATAACAAAACTCTTGTTCACCAATATTACTGCTTAAAGACACGATTCAGTTAGTTCCACATCTCAAGGATTGTATCAGGGTCCACGGGAGACTGGTAAAGTGAGAAGAGAAAAGAGAGTGGAAGATAACTAAGCTCTTGTTCCATAAGGTTAGCGCTTGAAGACACGATTCACTTAGTTCCACATCTCCAGGACTGTATCAGGGTCCACGGGAGACCTGTGATGTGAGAAAAGAGAGGGGACGAAAAGAAAGCTCTTGTTCCCTAATGTTAGCGCTTGAAGACACGACTCATTTAATTCCACATCTCCAGGACTGTATAAGGGTCCACGGGAGACCTGTAATATGAGAAGAGAAAGGAGAGGCGACGTTTACAAAGCTGTAGTTCCCCAATGTTAGTGCTTGAAGACACGATTCACTTAGTACCACATCTCCAGGACTGTATCAGGTTCCACGGGAGACCTGTAAAGTGAGAAGAGAAAAGAGAGCGGAAGAAAACAAAGGTCTTGTTCCCCGATGTTAGTGCTTGAAGACACGATTGAATTAGTTCCACATCTCCTGGATTGTATCAGGGTCCACGGGAGACCTGTAATGTGAGAAGAGAAAAGAGAGGGGACGATAACAAAGCTCTTGATCCCCAATGGTATCGCTTGAAGACACGATTCACTTAGTTCCACATCTCCAGGACAGTATCAGGGTCCACTGGAGACCTGTAAAGTGAGACGAGAAAAGAGAGCGGAAGATAACAAAGCTCTTGTTCCCCAATGTTAGCGCTTGAAGACACGATTCACTTAATTCCACGTCTCCAGGACTGTATCAGCGTCCACGGGAGACCTGTAAAGTGAGAAGAGAAAAGAGAGCGGAAAATAACAAAGCTCTTTTTCCCCAGTGTTAGCGCTTGAAGACACGATTCACTTAGTTCTACATCTCCAGGACTGTATCCGGATCAACGGGAGACCTGTAAAGTGAGAAGAGAAAAGAGAGCGGAAGATAACAAAGCTCTTTTTCCCCAATGTTAGCACTTGAAGACATGATTCACTTAGCTCCACATTTCCAGGACTGTATCAGGGTCCACGGGAGCCCTGTAATGTGTGAAAAGCGAGAGGACGAAAACAAAGCTCTTGTTCCCCAATGTTAGAGCTTGAAGACACGATTCACTTAGTTCCACATCTCCAAGACTGTATCAGGGTCCACGGGAGACCTGTAAAGTGAGAAGAGAAAAGAGAGCAGAAAATAACAAAGCTCTTGTTCCCCAGAGTTAGCGCTTGAAGATACAATTCACTTAGTTCCACATCTCCAGAAGTGTAGCAGGGTCCACTGGAGACCTGTAACGTGAGAAGAGAAAAGAGAGCGGAAAATAACAAAGCTCTTTTTCCCCAATGTTAGCGCTTGAAGACATGATTCTCTTAGCTCCACATCTCCAGGATTGTATCAGGGTCCACGGGAGCCCTGTAATGTGTGAAAAGCCAGGGGACGAAAACAAAGCTCTTGTTCACCAATGTTAGAGCTTGAAGACACGATTCACTTAGTTCCACATCTCCAGGACTGTATCAGGGTCTACGGGAGACCTGTAATGTGAGAAGAGAAAAGAGAGGCGACAATAAAAAAGCTCTTGTTCCCCAATGTTACTGCTTAAAGACATGATTCAGTTAGTTCCACATCTCAAGGATGGTATCAGGGTCCACGTGAGACCTGTAAAGTGAGAAGAGAAAAGAGAGTGGAAGATAACAAAGTTCTTGTTCCCCAATGTTAGTGCTTGACGAGACGATTCATTAATTTCCACATCTCCAGGACTGTATCAGGGTCTACGGGAGACCTGTAATGTGAGAATAGAGAGGGGACGAAAACAAAGCGCTTGTTGCATAATGTTAGCACTTGAAGACACGATTCACTTAGTTCCACATCTCGAGGACTGTATCAGGGTTCACGGGAGACATGTAATTTGAGAAAAGAGAGGGGACGAAAACAAAGCTCTTTTTTCCCAATGTTACTGCTTGAAGGCATTATTCATTTAGTTCCACATCTCCAGGACTGTATAAGGGTCCACGGGAGAGCTGTAAAGTGAGAAGAGAAAATAGAGTGGAGGATAACAAAGCTCTTGATCCCCAATGGTAGTGCTTGAAGACACGATTCATTTAATTCCACATCTCCAGGACTGTATCAGGGTCCACGGGAGACCTGTAAAGTGAGAAGAGAAAAGAGAGCGGAAGATAACAAAGCTTTTGTTCCCCAATGTTTCTGCCTGAAGACACGAATCACTTAGTTCCACATCTCCAGGACTGTATCCGGGTCCACGGGAGACCGGTAAATTGAGAAGAGAAAAGAGAGTGGAAGATAACAAAGCTCTTGTTCCCCAATGTTTGCGCTTGAAGATACGAATCACTTAGTTCTACATCTCCAGGACTGTATCAGGGTCCACGGGAGACGTGTAAAGTGAGAAGAGAAAAGAGAGCGGAAGATAACAAAGCTCTTGTTCCCCAATGTTAGCGCTTGAAGACATGATTCACTTAGTTCCACATCTCTAGGACGGTATCAGGGTCCACGGGAGACCTGTAATGTGAGAAGAGAGCAGAGAGGGGACGATAACAAAGCTCTTGTTCCCCAATGTTAGCACTTGAAGACACGATTCACTTAGTTCCACATCTCCAGGATAGTATTAGGGTACACAGGAAACCTGTAATGTGAGAAGAGAAAAGAGAGGGGACGAAAACAAAGCTCTTGTTCCCCAATGTTAGTGTTTGAAGGCACTAGTCATTTAGTTCCACATCTCCAGGACTGTATCAGGGTCCACGGGAAACCTGTAATGTGAGAAGAGAAAAGCGAGGGGACGAGAACAAAGCTCTTTTCCCCAATGTTAGCGCTTGAAGACACGATGCATTAGTTCCACATTTTCAGTACTGTATCAGGGTCCACGGGAGACTTGTAAAGTGAGAAGACAAAAGAGAGTGGAAGATAACAAAGCTCTTGTACCCCAATGTTAGCGCTTGAAGACACGATTCACTTAGTTCCACATCTCCAGGACTGTATCAGGGTCCACGGGAGACCTGTAAAGTGAGAACAGAAAAGAGAGCGGAAAATAACACAGCTTTTGCTCCCCAATGTTAGTGCTTGAAAACCAGATTCATTTAGTTCCACATCCCCAGGACTGTATCTGGGTCCACTGGAGTCCTGTAAAGTGAGAAGAGAAAAGAGAGGGGAAAATAACAAAGGTCTTGTTCCGCAATGTTTGTGCTTGAAGACAAGATTCACTTAGTTCTACACCTCCAGGACTGTATCAGGGTCCACGGGAGACCTATAAAGTGAGAAGAGAAAAGAGAGTGGAATATAACAAAGGTCTTGTTCCCCTATGTTAGCGCTTGAAGACATGATTCACATAGTTCCACATCTCCAGGACTGCATCAGGGTCCACGGGAGACCTGTAATGTGAGAAAAGAGAGGGGACGAAAACAAAGCTCTAGTTCCCCAATGTTAGCACTTGAAGACACGATTCACTTAGTTCCACATCTCCAGGGCTGTATCAGGGTCCACGGGAGACCTGTAAACTGAGAAGAGAAAAGAGAGCGGAAGATAACAAAGCTCTTGTTCCCAAATGTTAGCGCTTGAAGACACGATTCACTTAGTTCCACATCTCCAGGAGTGTATCAGGGTCCACGGGAAACCTGTAATGTGAGAAGAGAAAAGAGAGGGGACGAAAACAAAGCTCTTGTTCCCCAATATTAGTGCTTGAAGGCACTATTTATTTAGTTCCACATCTCCAGGACTGTATCAGGGTCCACGGGAAAGTTGTAATGTGAGAAGAAAAAAGAGAGGGGACGATAACAAAGCTCTTGTTCCCAATGTTAGCGCCTGAATACACGATTCACTTAGTTCCACATCTCCAGGACTGTATCAGGGTCTACTGGACACCTGTAAAGTGAGAAGAGAAAAGAGAGCAGAAAATAACAAAGCTCGTGTTCCCCAATGTTAGCGCTTGAAGATACGATTCACTTAGTCCCACATCTCCAGGACTGTATTAGGGTCCACGGCAGACCAGTAATGTGAGAAGAGAAAAGAGAGGCGACGATAACAAAGCTCTTGTTCTCCAATTTTAGTGCTTGAAGACACGATTCACTTAGTTCCACATTTCCAGGACTGTATCAGGGTCCACGGGAGACCTGTAAAGTGAGAAGAGAAAAGAGAGCGCGGAAGATATCAAAGCTCTTGTTCCCCAATGTTAGCGCTTGAAGACACGATTCACTTAGTTCCACGTCTCCAGGACTGTATCAGGGTCCACGGGAGACCTGTAAAATGAGAAGAGAAAAGAGAGCAGAAGATAACAGACACATGTTCCCCAATGTTAGCGCTTGAAGACAGGATTCATTTAGCTCCACATCTTCAGGACTGTATTCGGGTCCACGGGATACCTGTAAAGTGACAAGAGAAAAGATAGCGGAAGATAACAAAGCTCTTTTTCCCCAATGTTAGCGATAGAAGACAAGAATCATTAGTTCCACATCTCCAGAACTGTATCAGTGTTCACGGGAAACCTGTAAAGTGAGAAGAGAAAAGAGACCGGAAGATAACAAAGTTCTTGTTTCCTAACGTTAGTGCTTGAAGACACGATTCACTTAGTTCCACATCTCCAGGACTGTATCAGGATCCACGGGAGACGTGTAATGTGAGAAAAGAGAGGGGACGATAACAAAGTTCCTGTTTCACAATGTTAGCACTTGAAGACACGATTCACTTAGTTCAACATCTCCAGGACTGTATCAGGGTCCATGGGAGACCTGTAAAGTGAGAAGAGAAAAGAGAGCGGAAGATAACAAAGCTCTTGTTCCCCAAAGTTAGCGCTTCAAGACAGGATTCATTTATTTCCACATCTCCAGGACTGTATCAGGGTCCACGGGAGACCTGTAAAGTGAGAAGAGAAAAGAGAGCGGAAGATAACAAAGCAATTGCTCCCCAATGTTAGCGCTTGAAGACACGATTCACTTAGTTCCACATCTCCTGGACTGTATCAGGGTCCACAGGAGACCTGCAATGTGAGAAGAGAAAAGAGAGGGGACGATAACAAAGTTCTTGTTTCGTAATGTTAGTGCTTGAAGACACGATTCACTTAGCTCCACATCTCCAGGACTGTGTCCGGGTCCAATGGAGACGTGTAAAATGAGAAGAGAAAAGAGAGCAGAAGATAACAAAGCTCTAGTTCCCCAATGTTAGCGCTTGACGACACGATTCATTAAGTTCCACATCTCCAGGACTGTAGCAGGGTCCACGGGAGACCTGTAATGTGAGAAGAGAAAAGAGAGCGGAAGACAACAAAGCTCTTGTTCCCCAATGTTAGTGCTTGAAGATACGATTCATTTAGTTCCACATATCCAGGACTGTATCAGTGTCCATGGGAGACCTTTCAAGTGAGAAGAGAAAAGAGAGCGGAAGATAACGAAGCTCTTCTTCCCCAATGTTAGCGCTTGAAGACAGGATTCATTAGTTCCACATCTCCAGGAAATTATCAGTGTCCACGGGAGACCTGTACAGTGAGAAGAGGAAAGAGAGCGGAAGATAACAAAGCTCCTGTTCCCTAATGTTAGTGCTTGAAGACACGATTCACTTAGTTCCACATCTCCAGGACTGTATCAGGGTCCAAGGGAGACCTGTAATGTGAGAAGAGAGCAGAGAGGGGATGATAAGAAAGCTCTTGTTCCCCAATGTTGGCGCTTGAAGACACGATTCAGTTAGTTCCACATCTCCAGGACTGTATCAGTATCCACAGGAGACCTGTAATGTGAGAAGAGAAAACAGAGGGGACGAAAACAAAGCTCTTGTTCCCCAATGTTCGTGCTTCAAGGCACTATTCATTTATTTCCACATCTCTAGGACTGTATCAGTGTCCACGGGAAACCTGTAAAGTGAGAAGGGAAAAGAGAGTGGACGATAACAAAGCTCTTGTTCCCCAATGTTAGGGCTTGAAGACACGATTCACTTAGTTCCACATCTACAGGACTGTATCAGGGTCTACGGGAGACTTGTAAAGTGAGAAGAGAAAAGAGAAGGGACGATAACAAAGCTCTTGTTCCCCAATGTTATCGCTTGAAGTCACGATTCATTTACTTCCACATCTCCAGGAGTGTATCAGGGTCCACGGGAGACCTGTAAAGTGAGAAGCGAAAAGAGAGCGGAAGATAACAAAGTTCTTGTTCCCCAATGTTAGCGCTTGAAGACACGATTCATTTAGTTCCACATCTACAGGACTATATCAGGGTCCACGGGAGATCTGTAAAGTGAGAAGAGAAAACAGAGTGGAAGATAACAATGCTCTTGTTCCCCAATGTTAGTGCTTGAAGGCACTATTCATTTAGTTCCACATCTCCAGGACTGTATCAGGGTACACGGGAGATCTGTAATGTGAGAAAAGAGAGGGGACGAAAACAGAGCTCTTGTTCCCCAATGTTAGTGCTTGAAGGCACTATTCATTTAGTTCCACATCTCCAGGACTGTATCAGGGTCCATGGGCGACCTGTAAAGTGAGAAGAGAGCGGAAAATAACAAAGCTCTTGTTCCCCAATGTTAGCGCTTGAAGACACGACTCACTTGGTTCCACATCTCCAGGACTGTATCAGGATCCACGGGAGACCCCTAATGTGAGAAGAGAACAGAGAGGGGACGATAACAAAGCTCTTGTTCCCCATTGTTAGCACTTGAAGACACGATTCACTTAGTTCAACATCTCCAGGACCTTATCAGGGTCCAAGGGAGACCTGTATTGTGAGAAAAGGGAGGGGACGAAAACAATGCTCTTGTTCCCCAATGTTAGTGCTTGAAGGCACTATTCATTTAGTTCCACATCTCCAGGACTGTATCAGGGTCCACGGGAGACCTGTAATATGTGAAGAGAAAGGAGAGGCGACGATTACAAAGCTCTAGTTCCCCAATGTTAGTGCTTGAAGACACGATTCACTTAGTACCACATCTCCAGGACTGTATCAGGTTCCATGGGAGACCTGTAAAGTGAGAAGAGAAAAGAGAGCGGAAGATAACAAAGCTCTTGTTCCCCGATGTTATTGCTTGAAGGCACTATTCATGTAGTTCCACATCTCCAGGACTGTATAAGGGTCCACGGTAGAGGTGTAATGTGAGAAGAGAAAAGAGAGTGGACGATAACAAAGCTCTTGTTCCCCAATGTTAGCGCTTGAAGACACGATTCATTAAGTTCCACATCTCCAGGACTGTATCAGGGTCCACGGGAGACCTGTAATGTGAGAAAAGAGAGGGGACGAAAACAAAGCTCTTGTTCCCCAATGTTAGCGCTTGAAGGCACGATTCACTTAGTTCCATATCAGCAGGAATGTATCAGAGTCCATGGGAGACCTGTATAATGAGAAGAGAAAAGAGAGCAGAAAATAACAAAGCTCATTTTCCCCAATGTTAGCGCTTGAATGCAAGATTCCCTTAGTTCCACATCGCCAGGACTGTATCAGGGTCCACGAGAGACCTGTAATATGAGAAGAGGAAAGAGAGGCAATGATAACAAAGCTCTTGTTCCCCAATGTTACTGCTTAAAGACACGATTCACTTAGTACCACATCTCCAGGACTGTATTAGGGTCCGCAGGAGACCTGTAAAGTGGGAAGGCAAAAGAGAGTGGAACATACCACAGCTCTTGTTCCCCATTGTTAGCGCTTGAAGACACGATTCATTAATTTCCACATCTCCGGGACTGTATCAGGGACCACGGGAGACCTGTAATGTGAGAAAAGAGATGGGACGAAAACAAAGCTCTTGGTCCCCAATGTTAGCGTTTGAAGACACGATTCACTTAGTTCCACAACTCCAGGACTGTATCAGGGTCCACGGGAGACCTGTAAACTGAGAAGAGAAAAGAGAGCGGAAAATAACACAGCTCTTGTTCCCAATTATTAGTGCTTAAAGACACGATTCATTTAGTTCCTCATGCCCAGGACTGTATCAGGGTCCACTGGAGACCTGTAAAGTGAGAAGAGAAAAGAGAGGCGAAAATAACAAAGCTCTTGTTCCCCAATGTTAGCGCTTGAAGACACGATTCTCTTAGTTCCACATCTCCAGGACTGTATTTCAGTCCACGGGAGACCTCTAATGTGAGAAGAAAAAAGAGAGAGGAAAATAACACAGCTCTTGTTCCCCTACGTTAGTGCTTTAAGACACGATTCATTTAGTTCCACATCTCCTGGACTGTATCAGGGCCCACTGGTGACCTGTAAAGTGACAAGAGAAAAGAGAGGGGAAAATAACAAAGCTCTTTTCCCCCAATGTTAGCGCTTGAAGACACGATTCACTTAGTTCCACATCGCCAGGACTGTATCAGGGTCCACGGGAGACTTGTAAAATGAGAAGAGAAAAGAGAGCAGAGAATAACAAGGCTCTTTTTCCCCAATGTTAGCACTTGAAGACACGATTCACTTAGTACCACATCTCCAGGACTGTATCACGGTCCACGGGAGACCTGTAAAGTGAGAAGAGAAAAGAGAGCGGAAGATAAGAAATCTCTTGTTCCCCAACGATAGCGCTTGAAGACACGATTCATTAAGTTCCACATCTCCAGGACTGTATCAGTGTCCACGGGAAACCTGTAATGTGAGAAGAGAAAAGACAGGGGAAGAAAACAAAGCTCTTGTTCCCCAATGTTAGTGCTTGAAGGCACTATTCATTTAGTTCAACAACTCCAGGCCTGTATCAGGGTCCACGGGAAACCTGTAATTGGAGACGAGAAAAGAGAGGGGACGATAACTAACCTCTTGTTCCCCAAAGTTAGCGACTGAAGACACGATTCACTTAGTTCCACATCTCCAGATACGTATCAGGATCCACAGGATACTTGTAATGTGAGAAAAGAGAGGGGACGATAACAAAGCTCTTGTTCCCCAATGTTAGTGCTTGATGAAACGATTCACTTAGTTCCACATCTACAGGACTGTATCAGAGTCCACGGGAGACCTGTAAAGTGAGACGACAAAAGAGAGCGGAAGATAACAAAGCTCTTGTTCCCCAATATTAGCGCTTGAAGATACAATTGATTTAATTCCACAGTTCCAGGTCTGTATCTGGGTCCACGGGAGACCTGTAGACTGAGAAGAGAAAAGAGAGGAGAAGATAACAAAGCTCTTGTTCCCCAATGTTAGTGCTTGATGAAACGATTCACTTAGTTCCACATCTACAGGACTGTATCAGAGTCCACGGGAGACCTGTAAAGTGAGACGACAAAAGAGAGCGGAAGATAACAAAGCTGTTGTTCCCCAATGTTAGCGCTTGAAGATAAAATTGATTTAATTCCACAGTTCCAGGACTGTATCAGGGTCCACGGGAGACCTGTAGACTGAGAAGAGAAAAGAGAGGAGAAGATAACAAAGCTCTTGTTCCCCAATATTAGCGCTTGAAGACACGATTCATTTAGTTCCACATCTCCAGGACGGTATCAGGGTCCACGGGAGGCCTGTAAAGTGAGAAGAGAAAAGAGAGAGGAAGATAACAAATCTCTTGTTCCCCAATATTTGCGCTTTAAGACACGATTCATTTAGTTCCACATCTCCAGGACTGTATCAGGATCTACGGGAGACCTGTAATGTTAGAAGAGAGCAGAGAGGGGACGATAACAAAGCTCTTGTTCCCCAATGTTAGCGCTTGAAGACACGATTCACTTAGTTCCACATCTCCACGACAATATCAGTGTCCACGGGAAACCTGTAATGTGAGAAGAGAAAAGAGAGGGGACGAAAAGAAAGCTCTTTTTCCCCAATGTTAGTGCTTGAAGACACGATTCACTTAGTACCACATCTCCCGGACTGTATCAGGGTCCACGTGAGACCTGTAAAGTGAGAAGAGGAAAGAGAGCGGAAGATAACAAAGCTCTTGTTCCCCATTGTTAGCGCTTGAAGACACGATTCATTAAGTTCCACATTTCCAGGACTGTATCAGGGTCCACGGGAGACCTGTAATATGAGAAAAGAGAGGGGACGAAAACAAAGCTCTTGTTCCCCAATGCTAGCGCTTGAAGACACGATTCAGTTAGTTCCACAACTCCAGGACTGTATCAGGGTCCACGGGAAACCTGTAAAGTGAGAAGAGAAAAGAGAGCAGAAAATAAGAAAGCTCTTGTTCCCCAATGTTAGCGATTGAAGACACGATTCACTTCGTTCCACATCTCCAGGACTGTATCAGGGTCCACGGGAGACCTGTAAAGTGAGAAGAGAAAAGAGAGCGGAAGATAACAAAGCTCTTGTTCCCCAATGTTAGTGCCTGAAGACACGATTCTCTTAGTTCCACATCTCCAGGACTGTATCAGGGTCGACGGGAGACCGGTAATGTGAGAAAAGAGAGGGGACGAAAACAAAGCTCTTTTTCCCCAATGTTAGCGCTTGAAGGCACGATTCACTTAGGTCCATATATGCAGGAATGTATCAGAGTCCATGGGAGACCTGTATAATGAGAAGAGAAAAGAGAGCAGAAAATAACAAAGCTCATTTTCCCCAATGTTAGCGCTTGAATGCAAGATTCCCTTAGTTCCACATCGCCAGGATTGTATCAGGGTCCACAGGAGACCTGTAATGTGAGAAGAGAAAAGAGAGGCAATGATAACAAAGCTCTTGTTCCCCAATGTTACTGCTTAAAGACACGATTCACTTAGTACCACATCTCCAGGACTGTATCAGGGTCCGCGGGAGACCTGTAAAGTGGGAAGAGAAAAGAGAGTGGAACATAACAAAGCTCTTGTTCCCCATTGTTAGTGCTTGAAGACACGATTCATTAATTTCCACATCTCCGGGACTGTATCAGGGTCCACGGGAGACCTGTAATGTGAGAAAAGAGAGGGGACGAAAACAAAGCTCTTGTTTCCCAATTTTAGCGCTTGACGACATGATTCAGTTAGTTCCACATCTCCAGGACTGTATAAGGGTCCACGGGAGACCTGTAATATGAGAAGAGAAAGGAGAGGCGACGATTACAAAGCTCTAGTTCCCCAATGTTAGTGCTTGAAGACACGATTCACTTAGTAGCACATCTCCAGGGCTGTATCAGGTTCCACGGGAGACCTGTAAAGTGAGAAGAGTAAAGAGAGCGGAAGATAACAAAGCTCTTGTTCCCCGATGTTAGTGCTTGAAGACACGATTCAATTAGTTCCACATCTCCTGGATTGTATCAGGGTCCAAGGGAGACCTGTAATGTGAGAAGAGAAAAGAGAGGGGACGATAACACAGCTCTTGTTCCCCAATGTTAGCGCTTGAAGACACGATTCACTTAGTTCCACATCTCGAGGACTGTATCAGGGTCCACGGGAGACCTGTAATGTGAGAACAGAGAGGGGACGAAAACAAAGGTCTTCTTTCCCAATGTTAGTGCTTGAAGGCACTATTCATTTAGTTCCACATCTCCAGGACTGTATAAGGGTCCACGGTAGAGGTGTAAGGTGAGAAGAGAAAAGGGAGTGGACGATAACAAAGCTCTTGATCCCCAATGGTATCGCTTTAAGACACGATTCACTTAGTTCCACATCTCCAGGACAGTATCAGGGTCCCCTGGAGACCTGTAAAGTGAGACGAGAAAGGAGAGCGGAAGATAACAAAGCTCTTGTTCCCCAATGTTAACGCTTGAAGACATGATTCACATAGTTCCTCATCTCCAGGACTGTATCAGGGTCTACGGGAGACCTGTAATGTGAGAAGAGAAAAGAGAGGCGACAATAACAAAGCTCTAGTTCCCCAATGTTAGTGCTTGAAGACAAGATTCACTTAGTTCCAAATCTCAGGAGTGTATCAGGGTCCACGGGAGACCTGCAAAGTGAGAAGAGAAAAGAGAGCGGAAGGTAACAAAGCTCTAGTTCTCCAATGTTAGCGCTTCAAGACACGATTCATTAAATTCCATATCTCCAGGACTGTATCAGGGTCCAGGGGAGACATGTTAAGTGAGAAGAGAAAAGAGAGCGGAAGATAACAAAGCTCTTCTCCCCAATGTTAGTGCTTGAAGACACAATTCATTTAGTTGCACATCTCCAGGACTTTATCAGGGTCCATGGGAGACCTATAAAGTGAGACGAGAAAAGAGAGCGGAAGATAACAAAGCTCTTGTTCCCCAATGTTAGTGCTTGAAGAGACGATTCATTAATTTCCACATCTCCAGGACTGTATCAGGGTACTCGGGAGACCTGTAATGTGAGAAAAGAGAGGGGACGAAAACAAAGCGCTTGTTGCCCAATGTTAGCACTTGAAGACACGATTCACTTATTTCCACATCTCCAGGACTGTATCAGGGTCCACGGGAGAACTGTAAAGTGAGAAGAGAAAAGAGAGCGGAAAATAACAAAGCTTTGTTCCCCAATGTTAGCTCTTGAAGACCCGATTCACTTAGCTCCACATCTCCAGGACTGTATAAGGGTCCACGGGAGACCTGTAATGTGAGAAGAGGAAAGAGAGGCGACGATAACAAAGCTCTTGTTCCCCAATGTTAACACTTGAAGACACGATTCACTTAGTTACACATCTCGAGGACTGAATCAGGGTCCGCGGGAGACCTGTAAAGTGGGAAGAGAAAAGAGAGTGGAACATAACAAAGCTCTTGTTCCCCATTGTTAGTGCTTGAAGACACGATTCATTAATTTCCACATCTCCGGGACTGTATCAGGGTCCACGGGAGACCTGTAATGTGAGAAAAGAGACGGGACGAAAACAAAGCTCTTGTTTCCCAATGTTAGCGCTTGACGACATGATTCAGTTAGTTCCACATCTCCAGGACTGTATAAGGGTCCACGGGAGACCTGTAATATGAGAAGAGAAAGGAGAGGCGACGATTACAAAGCTCTAGTTCCCCAATGTTAGTGCTTGAAGACACGATTCACTTAGTAGCACATCTCCAGGGCTGTATCAGGTTCCACGGGAGACCTGTAAAGTGAGAAGAGTAAAGAGAGCGGAAGATAACAAAGCTCTTGTTCCCCGATGTTAGTGCTTGAAGACACGATTCAATTAGTTCCACATCTCCTGGATTGTATCAGGGTCCAAGGGAGACCTGTAATGTGAGAAGAGAAAAGAGAGGGGACGATAACACAGCTCTTGTTCCCCAATGTTAGCGCTTGAAGACACGATTCACTTAGTTCCACATCTCGAGGACTGTATCAGGGTCCACGGGAGACCTGTAATGTGAGAACAGAGAGGGGACGAAAACAAGGTCCTCTTTCCCAATGTTAGTGCTTGAAGACACAATTCATTTAGTTGCACATCTCCAGGACTTTATCAGGGTCCATGGGAGACCTATAAAGTGAGACGAGAAAAGAGAGCGGAAGATAACAAAGCTCTTGTTCCCCAATGTTAGTGCTTGAAGAGACGATTCATTAATTTCCACATCTCCAGGACTGTATCAGGGTACTCGGGAGACCTGTAATGTGAGAAAAGAGAGGGGACGAAAACAAAGCGCTTGTTGCCCAATGTTAGCACTTGAAGACACGATTCACTTATTTCCACATCTCCAGGACTGTATCAGGGTCCACGGGAGAACTGTAAAGTGAGAAGAGAAAAGAGAGCGGAAAATAACAAAGCTTTGTTCCCCAATGTTAGCTCTTGAAGACCCGATTCACTTAGCTCCACATCTCCAGGACTGTATAAGGGTCCACGGGAGACCTGTAATGTGAGAAGAGGAAAGAGAGGCGACGATCACAAAGCTCTTGTTCCCCAATGTTAACACTTGAAGACACGATTCACTTAGTTACACATCTCGAGGACTGAATCAGGGTCCACGGGAGACCTGTAAAGTGAGAAGAGAGAGGGGACGAAAACAAAGGTCTTGTTTCCCAATGATAGTGCTTGAAGGCACTATTCATTTAGTTCCACATTTCCAGGACTGTATAAGGGTCCACGGGCGAAGTGTAATGTGAGAAAGAAAAGAGAGTGGACGATAACAAAGCTCTTGATCCCCAATGGTAGCGCTTGAAGATACGATTCACTTAGTTCCACATCTCCAGGACACTATCAGGGTCAACTGGAGACCTGTAAAGTGAGACGAGAAAAGAGAGCGGAAGGTTACAAAGCTCTTGTTCCCGAATATTAGCGCTTGAGGACACGATTCATTTAATTCCACATCTCCAGGACTGTATCAGGGTCCACGGGAGACCTGTAAAGTGAGAAGAGAAAAGAGAGCGGAAAATAACAAAGCTCTTCTTCCCCAATGTTAGCGCTTGAAGACACGATTCATAGTTCTACGTGTCCAGGACTGTATCCGGATCAACGGGAGACCTTTAAAGTGAGAAGAGAAAAGAGAGCGGAAGATAACAAAGCTCTTTTTCCCCAATGTTAGCGCTTGAAGACATGATTCACTTAGCTCCACATCTCCAGGACTGTATCAGGGTCCACGGGAGCCCTGTAATGTGTGAAATGCGAGGGGACGAAAACAAAGCTCTTGTTCCCCAATGTTAGAGCTTGAAGACACGATTCATTTAATTCCACATCTCCAGTACTGTATCAGGGTCCACGGGAGACCTGTAAATTGAGAAGAGAAAAGAGAGCGGAAAATAACAAAGCTCTTGTTCCCCAAAGTTAGCGCTTGAAGATACGATTCACTTAATTCCACATCTCCAGGACTGTAGCAGGGTCCACGGGAGACCTCTAATGTGAGAAGAGAAAAGAGAGGCGACGATAACAAAACTCTTGTTCACCAATATTACTGCTTAAAGACACGATTCAGTTAGTTCCACATCTCAAGGATTGTATCAGGGTCCACGGGAGACTGGTAAAGTGAGAAGAGAAAAGAGAGTGGAAGATAACTAAGCTCTTGTTCCATAAGGTTAGCGCTTGAAGACACGATTCACTTAGTTCCACATCTCCAGGACTGTATCAGGGTCCACGGGAGACCTGTGATGTGAGAAAAGAGAGGGGACGAAAAGAAAGCTCTTGTTCCCTAATGTTAGCGCTTGAAGACACGACTCATTTAATTCCACATCTCCAGGACTGTATAAGGGTCCACGGGAGACCTGTAATATGAGAAGAGAAAGGAGAGGCGACGTTTACAAAGCTGTAGTTCCCCAATGTTAGTGCTTGAAGACACGATTCACTTAGTACCACATCTCCAGGACTGTATCAGGTTCCACGGGAGACCTGTAAAGTGAGAAGAGAAAAGAGAGCGGAAGAAAACAAAGGTCTTGTTCCCCGATGTTAGTGCTTGAAGACACGATTCAATTAGTTCCACATCTCCTGGATTGTATCAGGGTCCACGGGAGACCTGTAATGTGAGAAGAGAAAAGAGAGGGGACGATAACAAAGCTCTTGATCCCCAATGGTATCGCTTGAAGACACGATTCACTTAGTTCCACATCTCCAGGACAGTATCAGGGTCCACTGGAGACCTGTAAAGTGAGACGAGAAAAGAGAGCGGAAGATAACAAAGCTCTTGTTCCCCAATGTTAGCGCTTGAAGACACGATTCACTTAATTCCACGTCTCCAGGACTGTATCAGCGTCCACGGGAGACCTGTAAAGTGAGAAGAGAAAAGAGAGCGGAAAATAACAAAGCTCTTTTTCCCCAGTGTTAGCGCTTGAAGACACGATTCACTTAGTTCTACATCTCCAGGACTGTATCCGGATCAACGGGAGACCTGTAAAGTGAGAAGAGAAAAGAGAGCGGAAGATAACAAAGCTCTTTTTCCCCAATGTTAGCACTTGAAGACATGATTCACTTAGCTCCACATTTCCAGGACTGTATCAGGGTCCACGGGAGCCCTGTAATGTGTGAAAAGCGAGAGGACGAAAACAAAGCTCTTGTTCCCCAATGTTAGAGCTTGAAGACACGATTCACTTAGTTCCACATCTCCAAGACTGTATCAGGGTCCACGGGAGACCTGTAAAGTGAGAAGAGAAAAGAGAGCAGAAAATAACAAAGCTCTTGTTCCCCAGAGTTAGCGCTTGAAGATACAATTCACTTAGTTCCACATCTCCAGAAGTGTAGCAGGGTCCACTGGAGACCTGTAACGTGAGAAGAGAAAAGAGAGCGGAAAATAACAAAGCTCTTTTTCCCCAATGTTAGCGCTTGAAGACATGATTCTCTTAGCTCCACATCTCCAGGATTGTATCAGGGTCCACGGGAGCCCTGTAATGTGTGAAAAGCCAGGGGACGAAAACAAAGCTCTTGTTCACCAATGTTAGAGCTTGAAGACACGATTCACTTAGTTCCACATCTCCAGGACTGTATCAGGGTCTACGGGAGACCTGTAATGTGAGAAGAGAAAAGAGAGGCGACAATAAAAAAGCTCTTGTTCCCCAATGTTACTGCTTAAAGACATGATTCAGTTAGTTCCACATCTCAAGGATGGTATCAGGGTCCACGTGAGACCTGTAAAGTGAGAAGAGAAAAGAGAGTGGAAGATAACAAAGTTCTTGTTCCCCAATGTTAGTGCTTGAAGAGACGATTCATTAATTTCCACATCTCCAGGACTGTATCAGGGTCTACGGGAGACCTGTAATGTGAGAATAGAGAGGGGACGAAAACAAAGCGCTTGTTGCATAATGTTAGCACTTGAAGACACGATTCACTTAGTTCCACATCTCGAGGACTGTATCAGGGTTCACGGGAGACATGTAATTTGAGAAAAGAGAGGGGACGAAAACAAAGCTCTTTTTTCCCAATGTTACTGCTTGAAGGCATTATTCATTTAGTTCCACATCTCCAGGACTGTATAAGGGTCCACGGGAGAGCTGTAAAGTGAGAAGAGAAAATAGAGTGGAGGATAACAAAGCTCTTGATCCCCAATGGTAGTGCTTGAAGACACGATTCATTTAATTCCACATCTCCAGGACTGTATCAGGGTCCACGGGAGACCTGTAAAGTGAGAAGAGAAAAGAGAGCGGAAGATAACAAAGCTTTTGTTCCCCAATGTTTCTGCCTGAAGACACGAATCACTTAGTTCCACATCTCCAGGACTGTATCCGGGTCCACGGGAGACCGGTAAATTGAGAAGAGAAAAGAGAGTGGAAGATAACAAAGCTCTTGTTCCCCAATGTTTGCGCTTGAAGATACGAATCACTTAGTTCTACATCTCCAGGACTGTATCAGGGTCCACGGGAGACGTGTAAAGTGAGAAGAGAAAAGAGAGCGGAAGATAACAAAGCTCTTGTTCCCCAATGTTAGCGCTTGAAGACATGATTCACTTAGTTCCACATCTCTAGGACGGTATCAGGGTCCACGGGAGACCTGTAATGTGAGAAGAGAGCAGAGAGGGGACGATAACAAAGCTCTTGTTCCCCAATGTTAGCACTTGAAGACACGATTCACTTAGTTCCACATCTCCAGGATAGTATTAGGGTACACAGGAAACCTGTAATGTGAGAAGAGAAAAGAGAGGGGACGAAAACAAAGCTCTTGTTCCCCAATGTTAGTGTTTGAAGGCACTAGTCATTTAGTTCCACATCTCCAGGACTGTATCAGGGTCCACGGGAAACCTGTAATGTGAGAAGAGAAAAGCGAGGGGACGAGAACAAAGCTCTTTTCCCCAATGTTAGCGCTTGAAGACACGATGCATTAGTTCCACATTTTCAGTACTGTATCAGGGTCCACGGGAGACTTGTAAAGTGAGAAGACAAAAGAGAGTGGAAGATAACAAAGCTCTTGTACCCCAATGTTAGCGCTTGAAGACACGATTCACTTAGTTCCACATCTCCAGGACTGTATCAGGGTCCACGGGAGACCTGTAAAGTGAGAACAGAAAAGAGAGCGGAAAATAACACAGCTTTTGCTCCCCAATGTTAGTGCTTGAAAACCAGATTCATTTAGTTCCACATCCCCAGGACTGTATCTGGGTCCACTGGAGTCCTGTAAAGTGAGAAGAGAAAAGAGAGGGGAAAATAACAAAGGTCTTGTTCCGCAATGTTTGTGCTTGAAGACAAGATTCACTTAGTTCTACACCTCCAGGACTGTATCAGGGTCCACGGGAGACCTATAAAGTGAGAAGAGAAAAGAGAGTGGAATATAACAAAGGTCTTGTTCCCCTATGTTAGCGCTTGAAGACATGATTCACATAGTTCCACATCTCCAGGACTGCATCAGGGTCCACGGGAGACCTGTAATGTGAGAAAAGAGAGGGGACGAAAACAAAGCTCTAGTTCCCCAATGTTAGCACTTGAAGACACGATTCACTTAGTTCCACATCTCCAGGGCTGTATCAGGGTCCACGGGAGACCTGTAAACTGAGAAGAGAAAAGAGAGCGGAAGATAACAAAGCTCTTGTTCCCAAATGTTAGCGCTTGAAGACACGATTCACTTAGTTCCACATCTCCAGGAGTGTATCAGGGTCCACGGGAAACCTGTAATGTGAGAAGAGAAAAGAGAGGGGACGAAAACAAAGCTCTTGTTCCCCAATATTAGTGCTTGAAGGCACTATTTATTTAGTTCCACATCTCCAGGACTGTATCAGGGTCCACGGGAAAGTTGTAATGTGAGAAGAAAAAAGAGAGGGGACGATAACAAAGCTCTTGTTCCCAATGTTAGCGCCTGAATACACGATTCACTTAGTTCCACATCTCCAGGACTGTATCAGGGTCTACTGGACACCTGTAAAGTGAGAAGAGAAAAGAGAGCAGAAAATAACAAAGCTCGTGTTCCCCAATGTTAGCGCTTGAAGATACGATTCACTTAGTCCCACATCTCCAGGACTGTATTAGGGTCCACGGCAGACCAGTAATGTGAGAAGAGAAAAGAGAGGCGACGATAACAAAGCTCTTGTTCTCCAATTTTAGTGCTTGAAGACACGATTCACTTAGTTCCACATTTCCAGGACTGTATCAGGGTCCACGGGAGACCTGTAAAGTGAGAAGAGAAAAGAGAGCGCGGAAGATATCAAAGCTCTTGTTCCCCAATGTTAGCGCTTGAAGACACGATTCACTTAGTTCCACGTCTCCAGGACTGTATCAGGGTCCACGGGAGACCTGTAAAATGAGAAGAGAAAAGAGAGCAGAAGATAACAGACACATGTTCCCCAATGTTAGCGCTTGAAGACAGGATTCATTTAGCTCCACATCTTCAGGACTGTATTCGGGTCCACGGGATACCTGTAAAGTGACAAGAGAAAAGATAGCGGAAGATAACAAAGCTCTTTTTCCCCAATGTTAGCGATAGAAGACAAGAATCATTAGTTCCACATCTCCAGAACTGTATCAGTGTTCACGGGAAACCTGTAAAGTGAGAAGAGAAAAGAGACCGGAAGATAACAAAGTTCTTGTTTCCTAACGTTAGTGCTTGAAGACACGATTCACTTAGTTCCACATCTCCAGGACTGTATCAGGATCCACGGGAGACGTGTAATGTGAGAAAAGAGAGGGGACGATAACAAAGTTCCTGTTTCACAATGTTAGCACTTGAAGACACGATTCACTTAGTTCAACATCTCCAGGACTGTATCAGGGTCCATGGGAGACCTGTAAAGTGAGAAGAGAAAAGAGAGCGGAAGATAACAAAGCTCTTGTTCCCCAATGTTAGCGCTTCAAGACAGGATTCATTTATTTCCACATCTCCAGGACTGTATCAGGGTCCACGGGAGACCTGTAAAGTGAGAAGAGAAAAGAGAGCGGAAGATAACAAAGCAATTGCTCCCCAATGTTAGCGCTTGAAGACACGATTCACTTAGTTCCACATCTCCTGGACTGTATCAGGGTCCACAGGAGACCTGCAATGTGAGAAGAGAAAAGAGAGGGGACGATAACAAAGTTCTTGTTTCGTAATGTTAGTGCTTGAAGACACGATTCACTTAGCTCCACATCTCCAGGACTGTGTCCGGGTCCAATGGAGACGTGTAAAATGAGAAGAGAAAAGAGAGCAGAAGATAACAAAGCTCTAGTTCCCCAATGTTAGCGCTTGACGACACGATTCATTAAGTTCCACATCTCCAGGACTGTAGCAGGGTCTACGGGAGACCTGTAATGTGAGAATAGAGAGGGGACGAAAACAAAGCGCTTGTTGCATAATGTTAGCACTTGAAGACACGATTCACTTAGTTCCACATCTCGAGGACTGTATCAGGGTTCACGGGAGACATGTAATTTGAGAAAAGAGAGGGGACGAAAACAAAGCTCTTTTTTCCCAATGTTACTGCTTGAAGGCATTATTCATTTAGTTCCACATCTCCAGGACTGTATAAGGGTCCACGGGAGAGCTGTAAAGTGAGAAGAGAAAATAGAGTGGAGGATAACAAAGCTCTTGATCCCCAATGGTAGTGCTTGAAGACACGATTCATTTAATTCCACATCTCCAGGACTGTATCAGGGTCCACGGGAGACCTGTAAAGTGAGAAGAGAAAAGAGAGCGGAAGATAACAAAGCTTTTGTTCCCCAATGTTTCTGCCTGAAGACACGAATCACTTAGTTCCACATCTCCAGGACTGTATCCGGGTCCACGGGAGACCGGTAAATTGAGAAGAGAAAAGAGAGTGGAAGATAACAAAGCTCTTGTTCCCCAATGTTTGCGCTTGAAGATACGAATCACTTAGTTCTACATCTCCAGGACTGTATCAGGGTCCACGGGAGACGTGTAAAGTGAGAAGAGAAAAGAGAGCGGAAGATAACAAAGCTCTTGTTCCCCAATGTTAGCGCTTGAAGACATGATTCACTTAGTTCCACATCTCTAGGACGGTATCAGGGTCCACGGGAGACCTGTAATGTGAGAAGAGAGCAGAGAGGGGACGATAACAAAGCTCTTGTTCCCCAATGTTAGCACTTGAAGACACGATTCACTTAGTTCCACATCTCCAGGATAGTATTAGGGTACACAGGAAACCTGTAATGTGAGAAGAGAAAAGAGAGGGGACGAAAACAAAGCTCTTGTTCCCCAATGTTAGTGTTTGAAGGCACTAGTCATTTAGTTCCACATCTCCAGGACTGTATCAGGGTCCACGGGAAACCTGTAATGTGAGAAGAGAAAAGCGAGGGGACGAGAACAAAGCTCTTTTCCCCAATGTTAGCGCTTGAAGACACGATGCATTAGTTCCACATTTTCAGTACTGTATCAGGGTCCACGGGAGACTTGTAAAGTGAGAAGACAAAAGAGAGTGGAAGATAACAAAGCTCTTGTACCCCAATGTTAGCGCTTGAAGACACGATTCACTTAGTTCCACATCTCCAGGACTGTATCAGGGTCCACGGGAGACCTGTAAAGTGAGAACAGAAAAGAGAGCGGAAAATAACACAGCTTTTGCTCCCCAATGTTAGTGCTTGAAAACCAGATTCATTTAGTTCCACATCCCCAGGACTGTATCTGGGTCCACTGGAGTCCTGTAAAGTGAGAAGAGAAAAGAGAGGGGAAAATAACAAAGGTCTTGTTCCGCAATGTTTGTGCTTGAAGACAAGATTCACTTAGTTCTACACCTCCAGGACTGTATCAGGGTCCACGGGAGACCTATAAAGTGAGAAGAGAAAAGAGAGTGGAATATAACAAAGGTCTTGTTCCCCTATGTTAGCGCTTGAAGACATGATTCACATAGTTCCACATCTCCAGGACTGCATCAGGGTCCACGGGAGACCTGTAATGTGAGAAAAGAGAGGGGACGAAAACAAAGCTCTAGTTCCCCAATGTTAGCACTTGAAGACACGATTCACTTAGTTCCACATCTCCAGGGCTGTATCAGGGTCCACGGGAGACCTGTAAACTGAGAAGAGAAAAGAGAGCGGAAGATAACAAAGCTCTTGTTCCCAAATGTTAGCGCTTGAAGACACGATTCACTTAGTTCCACATCTCCAGGAGTGTATCAGGGTCCACGGGAAACCTGTAATGTGAGAAGAGAAAAGAGAGGGGACGAAAACAAAGCTCTTGTTCCCCAATATTAGTGCTTGAAGGCACTATTTATTTAGTTCCACATCTCCAGGACTGTATCAGGGTCCACGGGAAAGTTGTAATGTGAGAAGAAAAAAGAGAGGGGACGATAACAAAGCTCTTGTTCCCAATGTTAGCGCCTGAATACACGATTCACTTAGTTCCACATCTCCAGGACTGTATCAGGGTCTACTGGACACCTGTAAAGTGAGAAGAGAAAAGAGAGCAGAAAATAACAAAGCTCGTGTTCCCCAATGTTAGCGCTTGAAGATACGATTCACTTAGTCCCACATCTCCAGGACTGTATTAGGGTCCACGGCAGACCAGTAATGTGAGAAGAGAAAAGAGAGGCGACGATAACAAAGCTCTTGTTCTCCAATTTTAGTGCTTGAAGACACGATTCACTTAGTTCCACATTTCCAGGACTGTATCAGGGTCCACGGGAGACCTGTAAAGTGAGAAGAGAAAAGAGAGCGCGGAAGATATCAAAGCTCTTGTTCCCCAATGTTAGCGCTTGAAGACACGATTCACTTAGTTCCACGTCTCCAGGACTGTATCAGGGTCCACGGGAGACCTGTAAAATGAGAAGAGAAAAGAGAGCAGAAGATAACAGACACATGTTCCCCAATGTTAGCGCTTGAAGACAGGATTCATTTAGCTCCACATCTTCAGGACTGTATTCGGGTCCACGGGATACCTGTAAAGTGACAAGAGAAAAGATAGCGGAAGATAACAAAGCTCTTTTTCCCCAATGTTAGCGATAGAAGACAAGAATCATTAGTTCCACATCTCCAGAACTGTATCAGTGTTCACGGGAAACCTGTAAAGTGAGAAGAGAAAAGAGACCGGAAGATAACAAAGTTCTTGTTTCCTAACGTTAGTGCTTGAAGACACGATTCACTTAGTTCCACATCTCCAGGACTGTATCAGGATCCACGGGAGACGTGTAATGTGAGAAAAGAGAGGGGACGATAACAAAGTTCCTGTTTCACAATGTTAGCACTTGAAGACACGATTCACTTAGTTCAACATCTCCAGGACTGTATCAGGGTCCATGGGAGACCTGTAAAGTGAGAAGAGAAAAGAGAGCGGAAGATAACAAAGCTCTTGTTCCCCAATGTTAGCGCTTCAAGACAGGATTCATTTATTTCCACATCTCCAGGACTGTATCAGGGTCCACGGGAGACCTGTAAAGTGAGAAGAGAAAAGAGAGCGGAAGATAACAAAGCAATTGCTCCCCAATGTTAGCGCTTGAAGACACGATTCACTTAGTTCCACATCTCCTGGACTGTATCAGGGTCCACAGGAGACCTGCAATGTGAGAAGAGAAAAGAGAGGGGACGATAACAAAGTTCTTGTTTCGTAATGTTAGTGCTTGAAGACACGATTCACTTAGCTCCACATCTCCAGGACTGTGTCCGGGTCCAATGGAGACGTGTAAAATGAGAAGAGAAAAGAGAGCAGAAGATAACAAAGCTCTAGTTCCCCAATGTTAGCGCTTGACGACACGATTCATTAAGTTCCACATCTCCAGGACTGTAGCAGGGTCCACGGGAGACCTGTAATGTGAGAAGAGAAAAGAGAGCGGAAGACAACAAAGCTCTTGTTCCCCAATGTTAGTGCTTGAAGATACGATTCATTTAGTTCCACATATCCAGGACTGTATCAGTGTCCATGGGAGACCTTTCAAGTGAGAAGAGAAAAGAGAGCGGAAGATAACGAAGCTCTTCTTCCCCAATGTTAGCGCTTGAAGACAGGATTCATTAGTTCCACATCTCCAGGAAATTATCAGTGTCCACGGGAGACCTGTACAGTGAGAAGAGGAAAGAGAGCGGAAGATAACAAAGCTCCTGTTCCCTAATGTTAGTGCTTGAAGACACGATTCACTTAGTTCCACATCTCCAGGACTGTATCAGGGTCCAAGGGAGACCTGTAATGTGAGAAGAGAGCAGAGAGGGGATGATAAGAAAGCTCTTGTTCCCCAATGTTGGCGCTTGAAGACACGATTCAGTTAGTTCCACATCTCCAGGACTGTATCAGTATCCACAGGAGACCTGTAATGTGAGAAGAGAAAACAGAGGGGACGAAAACAAAGCTCTTGTTCCCCAATGTTCGTGCTTCAAGGCACTATTCATTTATTTCCACATCTCTAGGACTGTATCAGTGTCCACGGGAAACCTGTAAAGTGAGAAGGGAAAAGAGAGTGGACGATAACAAAGCTCTTGTTCCCCAATGTTAGGGCTTGAAGACACGATTCACTTAGTTCCACATCTACAGGACTGTATCAGGGTCTACGGGAGACTTGTAAAGTGAGAAGAGAAAAGAGAAGGGACGATAACAAAGCTCTTGTTCCCCAATGTTATCGCTTGAAGTCACGATTCATTTACTTCCACATCTCCAGGAGTGTATCAGGGTCCACGGGAGACCTGTAAAGTGAGAAGCGAAAAGAGAGCGGAAGATAACAAAGTTCTTGTTCCCCAATGTTAGCGCTTGAAGACACGATTCATTTAGTTCCACATCTACAGGACTATATCAGGGTCCACGGGAGATCTGTAAAGTGAGAAGAGAAAACAGAGTGGAAGATAACAATGCTCTTGTTCCCCAATGTTAGTGCTTGAAGGCACTATTCATTTAGTTCCACATCTCCAGGACGGTATCAGGGTACACGGGAGATCTGTAATGTGAGAAAAGAGAGGGGACGAAAACAGAGCTCTTGTTCCCCAATGTTAGTGCTTGAAGGCACTATTCATTTAGTTCCACATCTCCAGGACTGTATCAGGGTCCATGGGCGACCTGTAAAGTGAGAAGAGAGAAGAGAGCGGAAAATAACAAAGCTCTTGTTCCCCAATGTTAGCGCTTGAAGACACGACTCACTTGGTTCCACATCTCCAGGACTGTATCAGGATCCACGGGAGACCTCTAATGTGAGAAGAGAACAGAGAGGGGACGATAACAAAGCTCTTGTTCCCCATTGTTAGCACTTGAAGACACGATTCACTTAGTTCAACATCTCCAGGACCTTATCAGGGTCCAAGGGAGACCTGTATTGTGAGAAAAGGGAGGGGACGAAAACAATGCTCTTGTTCCCCAATGTTAGTGCTTGAAGGCACTATTCATTTAGTTCCACATCTCCAGGACTGTATCAGGATCCACGGGAGACGTGTAATGTGAGAAAAGAGAGGGGACGATAACAAAGCTCTTGTTCCCCAATGTTAGCACATGAAGACACGATTCACTTAGTTCCACATCTCCAGGACTGTATCAGGGTCCACGGGAGACCTGTAATATGTGAAGAGAAAGGAGAGGCGACGATTACAAAGCTCTAGTTCCCCAATGTTAGTGCTTGAAGACACGATTCACTTAGTACCACATCTCCAGGACTGTATCAGGTTCCATGGGAGACCTGTAAAGTGAGAAGAGAAAAGAGAGCGGAAGATAACAAAGCTCTTGTTCCCCGATGTTATTGCTTGAAGGCACTATTCATGTAGTTCCACATCTCCAGGACTGTATAAGGGTCCACGGTAGAGGTGTAATGTGAGAAGAGAAAAGAGAGTGGACGATAACAAAGCTCTTGTTCCCCAATGTTAGCGCTTGAAGACACGATTCATTAAGTTCCACATCTCCAGGACTGTATCAGGGTCCACGGGAGACCTGTAATGTGAGAAAAGAGAGGGGACGAAAACAAAGCTCTTGTTCCCCAATGTTAGCGCTTGAAGGCACGATTCACTTAGTTCCATATCAGCAGGAATGTATCAGAGTCCATGGGAGACCTGTATAATGAGAAGAGAAAAGAGAGCAGAAAATAACAAAGCTCATTTTCCCCAATGTTAGCGCTTGAATGCAAGATTCCCTTAGTTCCACATCGCCAGGACTGTATCAGGGTCCACGAGAGACCTGTAATATGAGAAGAGGAAAGAGAGGCAATGATAACAAAGCTCTTGTTCCCCAATGTTACTGCTTAAAGACACGATTCACTTAGTACCACATCTCCAGGACTGTATTAGGGTCCGCAGGAGACCTGTAAAGTGGGAAGGCAAAAGAGAGTGGAACATACCACAGCTCTTGTTCCCCATTGTTAGCGCTTGAAGACACGATTCATTAATTTCCACATCTCCGGGACTGTATCAGGGACCACGGGAGACCTGTAATGTGAGAAAAGAGATGGGACGAAAACAAAGCTCTTGGTCCCCAATGTTAGCGTTTGAAGACACGATTCACTTAGTTCCACAACTCCAGGACTGTATCAGGGTCCACGGGAGACCTGTAAACTGAGAAGAGAAAAGAGAGCGGAAAATAACACAGCTCTTGTTCCCAATTATTAGTGCTTAAAGACACGATTCATTTAGTTCCTCATGCCCAGGACTGTATCAGGGTCCACTGGAGACCTGTAAAGTGAGAAGAGAAAAGAGAGGCGAAAATAACAAAGCTCTTGTTCCCCAATGTTAGCGCTTGAAGACACGATTCTCTTAGTTCCACATCTCCAGGACTGTATTTCAGTCCACGGGAGACCTCTAATGTGAGAAGAAAAAAGAGAGAGGAAAATAACACAGCTCTTGTTCCCCTACGTTAGTGCTTTAAGACACGATTCATTTAGTTCCACATCTCCTGGACTGTATCAGGGCCCACTGGTGACCTGTAAAGTGACAAGAGAAAAGAGAGGGGAAAATAACAAAGCTCTTTTCCCCCAATGTTAGCGCTTGAAGACACGATTCACTTAGTTCCACATCGCCAGGACTGTATCAGGGTCCACGGGAGACTTGTAAAATGAGAAGAGAAAAGAGAGCAGAGAATAACAAGGCTCTTTTTCCCCAATGTTAGCACTTGAAGACACGATTCACTTAGTACCACATCTCCAGGACTGTATCACGGTCCACGGGAGACCTGTAAAGTGAGAAGAGAAAAGGGAGCGGAAGATAAGAAATCTCTTGTTCCCCAACGATAGCGCTTGAAGACACGATTCATTAAGTTCCACATCTCCAGGACTGTATCAGTGTCCACGGGAAACCTGTAATGTGAGAAGAGAAAAGACAGGGGAAGAAAACAAAGCTCTTGTTCCCCAATGTTAGTGCTTGAAGGCACTATTCATTTAGTTCAACAACTCCAGGCCTGTATCAGGGTCCACGGGAAACCTGTAATTGGAGACGAGAAAAGAGAGGGGACGATAACTAACCTCTTGTTCCCCAAAGTTAGCGACTGAAGACACGATTCACTTAGTTCCACATCTCCAGATACGTATCAGGATCCACAGGATACTTGTAATGTGAGAAAAGAGAGGGGACGATAACAAAGCTCTTGTTCCCCAATGTTAGTGCTTGATGAAACGATTCACTTAGTTCCACATCTACAGGACTGTATCAGAGTCCACGGGAGACCTGTAAAGTGAGACGACAAAAGAGAGCGGAAGATAACAAAGCTCTTGTTCCCCAATGTTAGCGCTTGAAGATACAATTGATTTAATTCCACAGTTCCAGGTCTGTATCTGGGTCCACGGGAGACCTGTAGACTGAGAAGAGAAAAGAGAGGAGAAGATAACAAAGCTCTTGTTCCCCAATGTTAGTGCTTGATGAAACGATTCACTTAGTTCCACATCTACAGGACTGTATCAGAGTCCACGGGAGACCTGTAAAGTGAGACGACAAAAGAGAGCGGAAGATAACAAAGCTGTTGTTCCCCAATGTTAGCGCTTGAAGATAAAATTGATTTAATTCCACAGTTCCAGGACTGTATCAGGGTCCACGGGAGACCTGTAGACTGAGAAGAGAAAAGAGAGGAGAAGATAACAAAGCTCTTGTTCCCCAATATTAGCGCTTGAAGACACGATTCATTTAGTTCCACATCTCCAGGACGGTATCAGGGTCCACGGGAGGCCTGTAAAGTGAGAAGAGAAAAGAGAGAGGAAGATAACAAATCTCTTGTTCCCCAATATTTGCGCTTTAAGACACGATTCATTTAGTTCCACATCTCCAGGACTGTATCAGGATCTACGGGAGACCTGTAATGTTAGAAGAGAGCAGAGAGGGGACGATAACAAAGCTCTTGTTCCCCAATGTTAGCGCTTGAAGACACGATTCACTTAGTTCCACATCTCCACGACAATATCAGTGTCCACGGGAAACCTGTAATGTGAGAAGAGAAAAGAGAGGGGACGAAAAGAAAGCTCTTTTTCCCCAATGTTAGTGCTTGAAGACACGATTCACTTAGTACCACATCTCCCGGACTGTATCAGGGTCCACGTGAGACCTGTAAAGTGAGAAGAGGAAAGAGAGCGGAAGATAACAAAGCTCTTGTTCCCCATTGTTAGCGCTTGAAGACACGATTCATTAAGTTCCACATTTCCAGGACTGTATCAGGGTCCACGGGAGACCTGTAATATGAGAAAAGAGAGGGGACGAAAACAAAGCTCTTGTTCCCCAATGCTAGCGCTTGAAGACACGATTCAGTTAGTTCCACAACTCCAGGACTGTATCAGGGTCCACGGGAGACCTGTAAAGTGAGAAGAGAAAAGAGAGCAGAAAATAAGAAAGCTCTTGTTCCCCAATGTTAGCGATTGAAGACACGATTCACTTCGTTCCACATCTCCAGGACTGTATCAGGGTCCACGGGAGACCTGTAAAGTGAGAAGAGAAAAGAGAGCGGAAGATAACAAAGCTCTTGTTCCCCAATGTTAGTGCCTGAAGACACGATTCTCTTAGTTCCACATCTCCAGGACTGTATCAGGGTCGACGGGAGACCGGTAATGTGAGAAAAGAGAGGGGACGAAAACAAAGCTCTTTTTCCCCAATGTTAGCGCTTGAAGGCACGATTCACTTAGGTCCATATATGCAGGAATGTATCAGAGTCCATGGGAGACCTGTATAATGAGAAGAGAAAAGAGAGCAGAAAATAACAAAGCTCATTTTCCCCAATGTTAGCGCTTGAATGCAAGATTCCCTTAGTTCCACATCGCCAGGATTGTATCAGGGTCCACAGGAGACCTGTAATGTGAGAAGAGAAAAGAGAGGCAATGATAACAAAGCTCTTGTTCCCCAATGTTACTGCTTAAAGACACGATTCACTTAGTACCACATCTCCAGGACTGTATCAGGGTCCGCGGGAGACCTGTAAAGTGGGAAGAGAAAAGAGAGTGGAACATAACAAAGCTCTTGTTCCCCATTGTTAGTGCTTGAAGACACGATTCATTAATTTCCACATCTCCGGGACTGTATCAGGGTCCACGGGAGACCTGTAATGTGAGAAAAGAGAGGGGACGAAAACAAAGCTCTTGTTTCCCAATTTTAGCGCTTGACGACATGATTCAGTTAGTTCCACATCTCCAGGACTGTATAAGGGTCCACGGGAGACCTGTAATATGAGAAGAGAAAGGAGAGGCGACGATTACAAAGCTCTAGTTCCCCAATGTTAGTGCTTGAAGACACGATTCACTTAGTAGCACATCTCCAGGGCTGTATCAGGTTCCACGGGAGACCTGTAAATTGAGAAGAGTAAAGAGAGCGGAAGATAACAAAGCTCTTGTTCCCCGATGTTAGTGCTTGAAGACACGATTCAATTAGTTCCACATCTCCTGGATTGTATCAGGGTCCAAGGGAGACCTGTAATGTGAGAAGAGAAAAGAGAGGGGACGATAACACAGCTCTTGTTCCCCAATGTTAGCGCTTGAAGACACGATTCACTTAGTTCCACATCTCGAGGACTGTATCAGGGTCCACGGGAGACCTGTAATGTGAGAACAGAGAGGGGACGAAAACAAAGGTCTTCTTTCCCAATGTTAGTGCTTGAAGGCACTATTCATTTAGTTCCACATCTCCAGGACTGTATAAGGGTCCACGGTAGAGGTGTAAGGTGAGAAGAGAAAAGGGAGTGGACGATAACAAAGCTCTTGATCCCCAATGGTATCGCTTTAAGACACGATTCACTTAGTTCCACATCTCCAGGACAGTATCAGGGTCCCCTGGAGACCTGTAAAGTGAGACGAGAAAGGAGAGCGGAAGATAACAAAGCTCTTGTTCCCCAATGTTAACGCTTGAAGACATGATTCACATAGTTCCTCATCTCCAGGACTGTATCAGGGTCTACGGGAGACCTGTAATGTGAGAAGAGAAAAGAGAGGCGACAATAACAAAGCTCTAGTTCCCCAATGTTAGTGCTTGAAGACAAGATTCACTTAGTTCCAAATCTCAGGAGTGTATCAGGGTCCACGGGAGACCTGCAAAGTGAGAAGAGAAAAGAGAGCGGAAGGTAACAAAGCTCTAGTTCTCCAATGTTAGCGCTTCAAGACACGATTCATTAAATTCCATATCTCCAGGACTGTATCAGGGTCCAGGGGAGACATGTTAAGTGAGAAGAGAAAAGAGAGCGGAAGATAACAAAGCTCTTCTCCCCAATGTTAGTGCTTGAAGACACAATTCATTTAGTTGCACATCTCCAGGACTTTATCAGGGTCCATGGGAGACCTATAAAGTGAGACGAGAAAAGAGAGCGGAAGATAACAAAGCTCTTGTTCCCCAATGTTAGTGCTTGAAGAGACGATTCATTAATTTCCACATCTCCAGGACTGTATCAGGGTACTCGGGAGACCTGTAATGTGAGAAAAGAGAGGGGACGAAAACAAAGCGCTTGTTGCCCAATGTTAGCACTTGAAGACACGATTCACTTATTTCCACATCTCCAGGACTGTATCAGGGTCCACGGGAGAACTGTAAAGTGAGAAGAGAAAAGAGAGCGGAAAATAACAAAGCTTTGTTCCCCAATGTTAGCTCTTGAAGACCCGATTCACTTAGCTCCACATCTCCAGGACTGTATAAGGGTCCACGGGAGACCTGTAATGTGAGAAGAGGAAAGAGAGGCGACGATAACAAAGCTCTTGTTCCCCAATGTTAACACTTGAAGACACGATTCACTTAGTTACACATCTCGAGGACTGAATCAGGGTCCGCGGGAGACCTGTAAAGTGGGAAGAGAAAAGAGAGTGGAACATAACAAAGCTCTTGTTCCCCATTG
Organism: Eschrichtius robustus; assembly: GCF_028021215.1. NCBI lineage: Eukaryota > Metazoa > Chordata > Mammalia > Artiodactyla > Eschrichtiidae > Eschrichtius > Eschrichtius robustus. The sequence continues at coordinate 138,701 of NW_027175388.1, read as the reverse complement.
TTAGTGCTTGAAGACACGATTCATTAATTTCCACATCTCCGGGACTGTATCAGGGTCCACGGGAGACCTGTAATGTGAGAAAAGAGACGGGACGAAAACAAAGCTCTTGTTTCCCAATGTTAGCGCTTGACGACATGATTCAGTTAGTTCCACATCTCCAGGACTGTATAAGGGTCCACGGGAGACCTGTAATATGAGAAGAGAAAGGAGAGGCGACGATTACAAAGCTCTAGTTCCCCAATGTTAGTGCTTGAAGACACGATTCACTTAGTAGCACATCTCCAGGGCTGTATCAGGTTCCACGGGAGACCTGTAAAGTGAGAAGAGTAAAGAGAGCGGAAGATAACAAAGCTCTTGTTCCCCGATGTTAGTGCTTGAAGACACGATTCAATTAGTTCCACATCTCCTGGATTGTATCAGGGTCCAAGGGAGACCTGTAATGTGAGAAGAGAAAAGAGAGGGGACGATAACACAGCTCTTGTTCCCCAATGTTAGCGCTTGAAGACACGATTCACTTAGTTCCACATCTCGAGGACTGTATCAGGGTCCACGGGAGACCTGTAATGTGAGAACAGAGAGGGGACGAAAACAAGGTCCTCTTTCCCAATGTTAGTGCTTGAAGACACAATTCATTTAGTTGCACATCTCCAGGACTTTATCAGGGTCCATGGGAGACCTATAAAGTGAGACGAGAAAAGAGAGCGGAAGATAACAAAGCTCTTGTTCCCCAATGTTAGTGCTTGAAGAGACGATTCATTAATTTCCACATCTCCAGGACTGTATCAGGGTACTCGGGAGACCTGTAATGTGAGAAAAGAGAGGGGACGAAAACAAAGCGCTTGTTGCCCAATGTTAGCACTTGAAGACACGATTCACTTATTTCCACATCTCCAGGACTGTATCAGGGTCCACGGGAGAACTGTAAAGTGAGAAGAGAAAAGAGAGCGGAAAATAACAAAGCTTTGTTCCCCAATGTTAGCTCTTGAAGACCCGATTCACTTAGCTCCACATCTCCAGGACTGTATAAGGGTCCACGGGAGACCTGTAATGTGAGAAGAGGAAAGAGAGGCGACGATCACAAAGCTCTTGTTCCCCAATGTTAACACTTGAAGACACGATTCACTTAGTTACACATCTCGAGGACTGAATCAGGGTCCACGGGAGACCTGTAAAGTGAGAAGAGAGAGGGGACGAAAACAAAGGTCTTGTTTCCCAATGATAGTGCTTGAAGGCACTATTCATTTAGTTCCACATTTCCAGGACTGTATAAGGGTCCACGGGCGAAGTGTAATGTGAGAAAGAAAAGAGAGTGGACGATAACAAAGCTCTTGATCCCCAATGGTAGCGCTTGAAGATACGATTCACTTAGTTCCACATCTCCAGGACACTATCAGGGTCAACTGGAGACCTGTAAAGTGAGACGAGAAAAGAGAGCGGAAGGTTACAAAGCTCTTGTTCCCGAATATTAGCGCTTGAGGACACGATTCATTTAATTCCACATCTCCAGGACTGTATCAGGGTCCACGGGAGACCTGTAAAGTGAGAAGAGAAAAGAGAGCGGAAAATAACAAAGCTCTTCTTCCCCAATGTTAGCGCTTGAAGACACGATTCATAGTTCTACGTCTCCAGGACTGTATCCGGATCAACGGGAGACCTTTAAAGTGAGAAGAGAAAAGAGAGCGGAAGATAACAAAGCTCTTTTTCCCCAATGTTAGCGCTTGAAGACATGATTCACTTAGCTCCACATCTCCAGGACTGTATCAGGGTCCACGGGAGCCCTGTAATGTGTGAAATGCGAGGGGACGAAAACAAAGCTCTTGTTCCCCAATGTTAGAGCTTGAAGACACGATTCATTTAATTCCACATCTCCAGTACTGTATCAGGGTCCACGGGAGACCTGTAAATTGAGAAGAGAAAAGAGAGCGGAAAATAACAAAGCTCTTGTTCCCCAAAGTTAGCGCTTGAAGATACGATTCACTTAATTCCACATCTCCAGGACTGTAGCAGGGTCCACGGGAGACCTCTAATGTGAGAAGAGAAAAGAGAGGCGACGATAACAAAACTCTTGTTCACCAATATTACTGCTTAAAGACACGATTCAGTTAGTTCCACATCTCAAGGATTGTATCAGGGTCCACGGGAGACTGGTAAAGTGAGAAGAGAAAAGAGAGTGGAAGATAACTAAGCTCTTGTTCCATAAGGTTAGCGCTTGAAGACACGATTCACTTAGTTCCACATCTCCAGGACTGTATCAGGGTCCACGGGAGACCTGTGATGTGAGAAAAGAAAGGGGACGAAAAGAAAGCTCTTGTTCCCTAATGTTAGCGCTTGAAGACACGACTCATTTAATTCCACATCTCCAGGACTGTATAAGGGTCCACGGGAGACCTGTAATATGAGAAGAGAAAGGAGAGGCGACGTTTACAAAGCTGTAGTTCCCCAATGTTAGTGCTTGAAGACACGATTCACTTAGTACCACATCTCCAGGACTGTATCAGGTTCCACGGGAGACCTGTAAAGTGAGAAGAGAAAAGAGAGCGGAAGAAAACAAAGGTCTTGTTCCCCGATGTTAGTGCTTGAAGACACGATTCAATTAGTTCCACATCTCCTGGATTGTATCAGGGTCCACGGGAGACCTGTAATGTGAGAAGAGAAAAGAGAGGGGACGATAACAAAGCTCTTGATCCCCAATGGTATCGCTTGAAGACACGATTCACTTAGTTCCACATCTCCAGGACAGTATCAGGGTCCACTGGAGACCTGTAAAGTGAGACGAGAAAAGAGAGCGGAAGATAACAAAGCTCTTGTTCCCCAATGTTAGCGCTTGAAGACACGATTCACTTAATTCCACGTCTCCAGGACTGTATCAGCGTCCACGGGAGACCTGTAAAGTGAGAAGAGAAAAGAGAGCGGAAAATAACAAAGCTCTTTTTCCCCAGTGTTAGCGCTTGAAGACACGATTCACTTAGTTCTACATCTCCAGGACTGTATCCGGATCAACGGGAGACCTGTAAAGTGAGAAGAGAAAAGAGAGCGGAAGATAACAAAGCTCTTTTTCCCCAATGTTAGCACTTGAAGACATGATTCACTTAGCTCCACATTTCCAGGACTGTATCAGGGTCCACGGGAGCCCTGTAATGTGTGAAAAGCGAGAGGACGAAAACAAAGCTCTTGTTCCCCAATGTTAGAGCTTGAAGACACGATTCACTTAGTTCCACATCTCCAAGACTGTATCAGGGTCCACGGGAGACCTGTAAAGTGAGAAGAGAAAAGAGAGCAGAAAATAACAAAGCTCTTGTTCCCCAGAGTTAGCGCTTGAAGATACAATTCACTTAGTTCCACATCTCCAGAAGTGTAGCAGGGTCCACTGGAGACCTGTAACGTGAGAAGAGAAAAGAGAGCGGAAAATAACAAAGCTCTTTTTCCCCAATGTTAGCGCTTGAAGACATGATTCTCTTAGCTCCACATCTCCAGGATTGTATCAGGGTCCACGGGAGCCCTGTAATGTGTGAAAAGCCAGGGGACGAAAACAAAGCTCTTGTTCACCAATGTTAGAGCTTGAAGACACGATTCACTTAGTTCCACATCTCCAGGACTGTATCAGGGTCTACGGGAGACCTGTAATGTGAGAAGAGAAAAGAGAGGCGACAATAAAAAAGCTCTTGTTCCCCAATGTTACTGCTTAAAGACATGATTCAGTTAGTTCCACATCTCAAGGATGGTATCAGGGTCCACGTGAGACCTGTAAAGTGAGAAGAGAAAAGAGAGTGGAAGATAACAAAGTTCTTGTTCCCCAATGTTAGTGCTTGAAGAGACGATTCATTAATTTCCACATCTCCAGGACTGTATCAGGGTCTACGGGAGACCTGTAATGTGAGAATAGAGAGGGGACGAAAACAAAGCGCTTGTTGCATAATGTTAGCACTTGAAGACACGATTCACTTAGTTCCACATCTCGAGGACTGTATCAGGGTTCACGGGAGACATGTAATTTGAGAAAAGAGAGGGGACGAAAACAAAGCTCTTTTTTCCCAATGTTACTGCTTGAAGGCATTATTCATTTAGTTCCACATCTCCAGGACTGTATAAGGGTCCACGGGAGAGCTGTAAAGTGAGAAGAGAAAATAGAGTGGAGGATAACAAAGCTCTTGATCCCCAATGGTAGTGCTTGAAGACACGATTCATTTAATTCCACATCTCCAGGACTGTATCAGGGTCCACGGGAGACCTGTAAAGTGAGAAGAGAAAAGAGAGCGGAAGATAACAAAGCTTTTGTTCCCCAATGTTTCTGCCTGAAGACACGAATCACTTAGTTCCACATCTCCAGGACTGTATCCGGGTCCACGGGAGACCGGTAAATTGAGAAGAGAAAAGAGAGTGGAAGATAACAAAGCTCTTGTTCCCCAATGTTTGCGCTTGAAGATACGAATCACTTAGTTCTACATCTCCAGGACTGTATCAGGGTCCACGGGAGACGTGTAAAGTGAGAAGAGAAAAGAGAGCGGAAGATAACAAAGCTCTTGTTCCCCAATGTTAGCGCTTGAAGACATGATTCACTTAGTTCCACATCTCTAGGACGGTATCAGGGTCCACGGGAGACCTGTAATGTGAGAAGAGAGCAGAGAGGGGACGATAACAAAGCTCTTGTTCCCCAATGTTAGCACTTGAAGACACGATTCACTTAGTTCCACATCTCCAGGATAGTATTAGGGTACACAGGAAACCTGTAATGTGAGAAGAGAAAAGAGAGGGGACGAAAACAAAGCTCTTGTTCCCCAATGTTAGTGTTTGAAGGCACTAGTCATTTAGTTCCACATCTCCAGGACTGTATCAGGGTCCACGGGAAACCTGTAATGTGAGAAGAGAAAAGCGAGGGGACGAGAACAAAGCTCTTTTCCCCAATGTTAGCGCTTGAAGACACGATGCATTAGTTCCACATTTTCAGTACTGTATCAGGGTCCACGGGAGACTTGTAAAGTGAGAAGACAAAAGAGAGTGGAAGATAACAAAGCTCTTGTACCCCAATGTTAGCGCTTGAAGACACGATTCACTTAGTTCCACATCTCCAGGACTGTATCAGGGTCCACGGGAGACCTGTAAAGTGAGAACAGAAAAGAGAGCGGAAAATAACACAGCTTTTGCTCCCCAATGTTAGTGCTTGAAAACCAGATTCATTTAGTTCCACATCCCCAGGACTGTATCTGGGTCCACTGGAGTCCTGTAAAGTGAGAAGAGAAAAGAGAGGGGAAAATAACAAAGGTCTTGTTCCGCAATGTTTGTGCTTGAAGACAAGATTCACTTAGTTCTACACCTCCAGGACTGTATCAGGGTCCACGGGAGACCTATAAAGTGAGAAGAGAAAAGAGAGTGGAATATAACAAAGGTCTTGTTCCCCTATGTTAGCGCTTGAAGACATGATTCACATAGTTCCACATCTCCAGGACTGCATCAGGGTCCACGGGAGACCTGTAATGTGAGAAAAGAGAGGGGACGAAAACAAAGCTCTAGTTCCCCAATGTTAGCACTTGAAGACACGATTCACTTAGTTCCACATCTCCAGGGCTGTATCAGGGTCCACGGGAGACCTGTAAACTGAGAAGAGAAAAGAGAGCGGAAGATAACAAAGCTCTTGTTCCCAAATGTTAGCGCTTGAAGACACGATTCACTTAGTTCCACATCTCCAGGAGTGTATCAGGGTCCACGGGAAACCTGTAATGTGAGAAGAGAAAAGAGAGGGGACGAAAACAAAGCTCTTGTTCCCCAATATTAGTGCTTGAAGGCACTATTTATTTAGTTCCACATCTCCAGGACTGTATCAGGGTCCACGGGAAAGTTGTAATGTGAGAAGAAAAAAGAGAGGGGACGATAACAAAGCTCTTGTTCCCAATGTTAGCGCCTGAATACACGATTCACTTAGTTCCACATCTCCAGGACTGTATCAGGGTCTACTGGACACCTGTAAAGTGAGAAGAGAAAAGAGAGCAGAAAATAACAAAGCTCGTGTTCCCCAATGTTAGCGCTTGAAGATACGATTCACTTAGTCCCACATCTCCAGGACTGTATTAGGGTCCACGGCAGACCAGTAATGTGAGAAGAGAAAAGAGAGGCGACGATAACAAAGCTCTTGTTCTCCAATTTTAGTGCTTGAAGACACGATTCACTTAGTTCCACATTTCCAGGACTGTATCAGGGTCCACGGGAGACCTGTAAAGTGAGAAGAGAAAAGAGAGCGCGGAAGATATCAAAGCTCTTGTTCCCCAATGTTAGCGCTTGAAGACACGATTCACTTAGTTCCACGTCTCCAGGACTGTATCAGGGTCCACGGGAGACCTGTAAAATGAGAAGAGAAAAGAGAGCGGAAGATAACAGACACATGTTCCCCAATGTTAGCGCTTGAAGACAGGATTCATTTAGCTCCACATCTTCAGGACTGTATTCGGGTCCACGGGATACCTGTAAAGTGACAAGAGAAAAGATAGCGGAAGATAACAAAGCTCTTTTTCCCCAATGTTAGCGATAGAAGACAAGAATCATTAGTTCCACATCTCCAGAACTGTATCAGTGTTCACGGGAAACCTGTAAAGTGAGAAGAGAAAAGAGACCGGAAGATAACAAAGTTCTTGTTTCCTAACGTTAGTGCTTGAAGACACGATTCACTTAGTTCCACATCTCCAGGACTGTATCAGGATCCACGGGAGACGTGTAATGTGAGAAAAGAGAGGGGACGATAACAAAGTTCCTGTTTCACAATGTTAGCACTTGAAGACACGATTCACTTAGTTCAACATCTCCAGGACTGTATCAGGGTCCATGGGAGACCTGTAAAGTGAGAAGAGAAAAGAGAGCGGAAGATAACAAAGCTCTTGTTCCCCAATGTTAGCGCTTCAAGACAGGATTCATTTATTTCCACATCTCCAGGACTGTATCAGGGTCCACGGGAGACCTGTAAAGTGAGAAGAGAAAAGAGAGCGGAAGATAACAAAGCAATTGCTCCCCAATGTTAGCGCTTGAAGACACGATTCACTTAGTTCCACATCTCCTGGACTGTATCAGGGTCCACAGGAGACCTGCAATGTGAGAAGAGAAAAGAGAGGGGACGATAACAAAGTTCTTGTTTCGTAATGTTAGTGCTTGAAGACACGATTCACTTAGCTCCACATCTCCAGGACTGTGTCCGGGTCCAATGGAGACGTGTAAAATGAGAAGAGAAAAGAGAGCAGAAGATAACAAAGCTCTAGTTCCCCAATGTTAGCGCTTGACGACACGATTCATTAAGTTCCACATCTCCAGGACTGTAGCAGGGTCCACGGGAGACCTGTAATGTGAGAAGAGAAAAGAGAGCGGAAGACAACAAAGCTCTTGTTCCCCAATGTTAGTGCTTGAAGATACGATTCATTTAGTTCCACATATCCAGGACTGTATCAGTGTCCATGGGAGACCTTTCAAGTGAGAAGAGAAAAGAGAGCGGAAGATAACGAAGCTCTTCTTCCCCAATGTTAGCGCTTGAAGACAGGATTCATTAGTTCCACATCTCCAGGAAATTATCAGTGTCCACGGGAGACCTGTACAGTGAGAAGAGGAAAGAGAGCGGAAGATAACAAAGCTCCTGTTCCCTAATGTTAGTGCTTGAAGACACGATTCACTTAGTTCCACATCTCCAGGACTGTATCAGGGTCCAAGGGAGACCTGTAATGTGAGAAGAGAGCAGAGAGGGGATGATAAGAAAGCTCTTGTTCCCCAATGTTGGCGCTTGAAGACACGATTCAGTTAGTTCCACATCTCCAGGACTGTATCAGTATCCACAGGAGACCTGTAATGTGAGAAGAGAAAACAGAGGGGACGAAAACAAAGCTCTTGTTCCCCAATGTTCGTGCTTCAAGGCACTATTCATTTATTTCCACATCTCTAGGACTGTATCAGTGTCCACGGGAAACCTGTAAAGTGAGAAGGGAAAAGAGAGTGGACGATAACAAAGCTCTTGTTCCCCAATGTTAGGGCTTGAAGACACGATTCACTTAGTTCCACATCTACAGGACTGTATCAGGGTCTACGGGAGACTTGTAAAGTGAGAAGAGAAAAGAGAAGGGACGATAACAAAGCTCTTGTTCCCCAATGTTATCGCTTGAAGTCACGATTCATTTACTTCCACATCTCCAGGAGTGTATCAGGGTCCACGGGAGACCTGTAAAGTGAGAAGCGAAAAGAGAGCGGAAGATAACAAAGTTCTTGTTCCCCAATGTTAGCGCTTGAAGACACGATTCATTTAGTTCCACATCTACAGGACTATATCAGGGTCCACGGGAGATCTGTAAAGTGAGAAGAGAAAACAGAGTGGAAGATAACAATGCTCTTGTTCCCCAATGTTAGTGCTTGAAGGCACTATTCATTTAGTTCCACATCTCCAGGACTGTATCAGGGTACACGGGAGATCTGTAATGTGAGAAAAGAGAGGGGACGAAAACAGAGCTCTTGTTCCCCAATGTTAGTGCTTGAAGGCACTATTCATTTAGTTCCACATCTCCAGGACTGTATCAGGGTCCACGGGCGACCTGTAAAGTGAGAAGAGAGAAGAGAGCGGAAAATAACAAAGCTCTTGTTCCCCAATATTAGCGCTTGAAGACACGACTCACTTGGTTCCACATCTCCAGGACTGTATCAGGATCCACGGGAGACCTCTAATGTGAGAAGAGAACAGAGAGGGGACGATAACAAAGCTCTTGTTCCCCATTGTTAGCACTTGAAGACACGATTCACTTAGTTCAACATCTCCAGGACCTTATCAGGGTCCAAGGGAGACCTGTATTGTGAGAAAAGGGAGGGGACGAAAACAATGCTCTTGTTCCCCAATGTTAGTGCTTGAAGGCACTATTCATTTAGTTCCACATCTCCAGGACTGTATCAGGATCCACGGGAGACGTGTAATGTGAGAAAAGAGAGGGGACGATAACAAAGCTCTTGTTCCCCAATGTTAGCACATGAAGACACGATTCACTTAGTTCCACATCTCCAGGACTGTATCAGGGTCCACGGGAGACCTGTAATATGTGAAGAGAAAGGAGAGGCGACGATTACAAAGCTCTAGTTCCCCAATGTTAGTGCTTGAAGACACGATTCACTTAGTACCACATCTCCAGGACTGTATCAGGTTCCATGGGAGACCTGTAAAGTGAGAAGAGAAAAGAGAGCGGAAGATAACAAAGCTCTTGTTCCCCGATGTTATTGCTTGAAGGCACTATTCATGTAGTTCCACATCTCCAGGACTGTATAAGGGTCCACGGTAGAGGTGTAATGTGAGAAGAGAAAAGAGAGTGGACGATAACAAAGCTCTTGTTCCCCAATGTTAGCGCTTGAAGACACGATTCATTAAGTTCCACATCTCCAGGACTGTATCAGGGTCCACGGGAGACCTGTAATGTGAGAAAAGAGAGGGGACGAAAACAAAGCTCTTGTTCCCCAATGTTAGCGCTTGAAGGCACGATTCACTTAGTTCCATATCAGCAGGAATGTATCAGAGTCCATGGGAGACCTGTATAATGAGAAGAGAAAAGAGAGCAGAAAATAACAAAGCTCATTTTCCCCAATGTTAGCGCTTGAATGCAAGATTCCCTTAGTTCCACATCGCCAGGACTGTATCAGGGTCCACGAGAGACCTGTAATATGAGAAGAGGAAAGAGAGGCAATGATAACAAAGCTCTTGTTCCCCAATGTTACTGCTTAAAGACACGATTCACTTAGTACCACATCTCCAGGACTGTATTAGGGTCCGCAGGAGACCTGTAAAGTGGGAAGGCAAAAGAGAGTGGAACATACCACAGCTCTTGTTCCCCATTGTTAGCGCTTGAAGACACGATTCATTAATTTCCACATCTCCGGGACTGTATCAGGGACCACGGGAGACCTGTAATGTGAGAAAAGAGATGGGACGAAAACAAAGCTCTTGGTCCCCAATGTTAGCGTTTGAAGACACGATTCACTTAGTTCCACAACTCCAGGACTGTATCAGGGTCCACGGGAGACCTGTAAACTGAGAAGAGAAAAGAGAGCGGAAAATAACACAGCTCTTGTTCCCAATTATTAGTGCTTAAAGACACGATTCATTTAGTTCCTCATGCCCAGGACTGTATCAGGGTCCACTGGAGACCTGTAAAGTGAGAAGAGAAAAGAGAGGCGAAAATAACAAAGCTCTTGTTCCCCAATGTTAGCGCTTGAAGACACGATTCTCTTAGTTCCACATCTCCAGGACTGTATTTCAGTCCACGGGAGACCTCTAATGTGAGAAGAAAAAAGAGAGAGGAAAATAACACAGCTCTTGTTCCCCTACGTTAGTGCTTTAAGACACGATTCATTTAGTTCCACATCTCCTGGACTGTATCAGGGCCCACTGGTGACCTGTAAAGTGACAAGAGAAAAGAGAGGGGAAAATAACAAAGCTCTTTTCCCCCAATGTTAGCGCTTGAAGACACGATTCACTTAGTTCCACATCGCCAGGACTGTATCAGGGTCCACGGGAGACTTGTAAAATGAGAAGAGAAAAGAGAGCAGAGAATAACAAGGCTCTTTTTCCCCAATGTTAGCACTTGAAGACACGATTCACTTAGTACCACATCTCCAGGACTGTATCACGGTCCACGGGAGACCTGTAAAGTGAGAAGAGAAAAGAGAGCGGAAGATAAGAAATCTCTTGTTCCCCAACGATAGCGCTTGAAGACACGATTCATTAAGTTCCACATCTCCAGGACTGTATCAGTGTCCACGGGAAACCTGTAATGTGAGAAGAGAAAAGACAGGGGAAGAAAACAAAGCTCTTGTTCCCCAATGTTAGTGCTTTAAGGCACTATTCATTTAGTTCAACAACTCCAGGCCTGTATCAGGGTCCACGGGAAACCTGTAATTGGAGACGAGAAAAGAGAGGGGACGATAACTAACCTCTTGTTCCCCAAAGTTAGCGACTGAAGACACGATTCACTTAGTTCCACATCTCCAGATACGTATCAGGATCCACAGGATACTTGTAATGTGAGAAAAGAGAGGGGACGATAACAAAGCTCTTGTTCCCCAATGTTAGTGCTTGATGAAACGATTCACTTAGTTCCACATCTACAGGACTGTATCAGAGTCCACGGGAGACCTGTAAAGTGAGACGACAAAAGAGAGCGGAAGATAACAAAGCTCTTGTTCCCCAATGTTAGCGCTTGAAGATACAATTGATTTAATTCCACAGTTCCAGGTCTGTATCTGGGTCCACGGGAGACCTGTAGACTGAGAAGAGAAAAGAGAGGAGAAGATAACAAAGCTCTTGTTCCCCAATGTTAGTGCTTGATGAAACGATTCACTTAGTTCCACATCTACAGGACTGTATCAGAGTCCACGGGAGACCTGTAAAGTGAGACGACAAAAGAGAGCGGAAGATAACAAAGCTGTTGTTCCCCAATGTTAGAGCTTGAAGATAAAATTGATTTAATTCCACAGTTCCAGGACTGTATCAGGGTCCACGGGAGACCTGTAGACTGAGAAGAGAAAAGAGAGGAGAAGATAACAAAGCTCTTGTTCCCCAATATTAGCGCTTGAAGACACGATTCATTTAGTTCCACATCTCCAGGACGGTATCAGGGTCCACGGGAGGCCTGTAAAGTGAGAAGAGAAAAGAGAGAGGAAGATAACAAATCTCTTGTTCCCCAATATTTGCGCTTTAAGACACGATTCATTTAGTTCCACATCTCCAGGACTGTATCAGGATCTACGGGAGACCTGTAATGTTAGAAGAGAGCAGAGAGGGGACGATAACAAAGCTCTTGTTCCCCAATGTTAGCGCTTGAAGACACGATTCACTTAGTTCCACATCTCCACGACAATATCAGTGTCCACGGGAAACCTGTAATGTGAGAAGAGAAAAGAGAGGGGACGAAAAGAAAGCTCTTTTTCCCCAATGTTAGTGCTTGAAGACACGATTCACTTAGTACCACATCTCCCGGACTGTATCAGGGTCCACGTGAGACCTGTAAAGTGAGAAGAGGAAAGAGAGCGGAAGATAACAAAGCTCTTGTTCCCCATTGTTAGCGCTTGAAGACACGATTCATTAAGTTCCACATTTCCAGGACTGTATCAGGGTCCACGGGAGACCTGTAATATGAGAAAAGAGAGGGGACGAAAACAAAGCTCTTGTTCCCCAATGCTAGCGCTTGAAGACACGATTCAGTTAGTTCCACAACTCCAGGACTGTATCAGGGTCCACGGGAGACCTGTAAAGTGAGAAGAGAAAAGAGAGCAGAAAATAAGAAAGCTCTTGTTCCCCAATGTTAGCGATTGAAGACACGATTCCCTTCGTTCCACATCTCCAGGACTGTATCAGGGTCCACGGGAGACCTGTAAAGTGAGAAGAGAAAAGAGAGCGGAAGATAACAAAGCTCTTGTTCCCCAATGTTAGTGCCTGAAGACACGATTCTCTTAGTTCCACATCTCCAGGACTGTATCAGGGTCGACGGGAGACCGGTAATGTGAGAAAAGAGAGGGGACGAAAACAAAGCTCTTTTTCCCCAATGTTAGCGCTTGAAGGCACGATTCACTTAGGTCCATATATGCAGGAATGTATCAGAGTCCATGGGAGACCTGTATAATGAGAAGAGAAAAGAGAGCAGAAAATAACAAAGCTCATTTTCCCCAATGTTAGCGCTTGAATGCAAGATTCCCTTAGTTCCACATCGCCAGGATTGTATCAGGGTCCACAGGAGACCTGTAATGTGAGAAGAGAAAAGAGAGGCAATGATAACAAAGCTCTTGTTCCCCAATGTTACTGCTTAAAGACACGATTCACTTAGTACCACATCTCCAGGACTGTATCAGGGTCCGCGGGAGACCTGTAAAGTGGGAAGAGAAAAGAGAGTGGAACATAACAAAGCTCTTGTTCCCCATTGTTAGTGCTTGAAGACACGATTCATTAATTTCCACATCTCCGGGACTGTATCAGGGTCCACGGGAGACCTGTAATGTGAGAAAAGAGAGGGGACGAAAACAAAGCTCTTGTTTCCCAATTTTAGCGCTTGACGACATGATTCAGTTAGTTCCACATCTCCAGGACTGTATCAGGGTCCACGGGAGACCTGTAATATGAGAAGAGAAAGGAGAGGCGACGATTACAAAGCTCTAGTTCCCCAATGTTAGTGCTTGAAGACACGATTCACTTAGTAGCACATCTCCAGGGCTGTATCAGGTTCCACGGGAGACCTGTAAAGTGAGAAGAGTAAAGAGAGCGGAAGATAACAAAGCTCTTGTTCCCCGATGTTAGTGCTTGAAGACACGATTCAATTAGTTCCACATCTCCTGGATTGTATCAGGGTCCAAGGGAGACCTGTAATGTGAGAAGAGAAAAGAGAGGGGACGATAACACAGCTCTTGTTCCCCAATGTTAGCGCTTGAAGACACGATTCACTTAGTTCCACATCTCGAGGACTGTATCAGGGTCCACGGGAGACCTGTAATGTGAGAACAGAGAGGGGACGAAAACAAAGGTCTTCTTTCCCAATGTTAGTGCTTGAAGGCACTATTCATTTAGTTCCACATCTCCAGGACTGTATAAGGGTCCACGGTAGAGGTGTAAGGTGAGAAGAGAAAAGGGAGTGGACGATAACAAAGCTCTTGATCCCCAATGGTATCGCTTTAAGACACGATTCACTTAGTTCCACATCTCCAGGACAGTATCAGGGTCCCCTGGAGACCTGTAAAGTGAGACGAGAAAGGAGAGCGGAAGATAACAAAGCTCTTGTTCCCCAATGTTAACGCTTGAAGACATGATTCACATAGTTCCTCATCTCCAGGACTGTATCAGGGTCTACGGGAGACCTGTAATGTGAGAAGAGAAAAGAGAGGCGACAATAACAAAGCTCTAGTTCCCCAATGTTAGTGCTTGAAGACAAGATTCACTTAGTTCCAAATCTCAGGAGTGTATCAGGGTCCACGGGAGACCTGCAAAGTGAGAAGAGAAAAGAGAGCGGAAGGTAACAAAGCTCTAGTTCTCCAATGTTAGCGCTTCAAGACACGATTCATTAAATTCCATATCTCCAGGACTGTATCAGGGTCCAGGGGAGACATGTTAAGTGAGAAGAGAAAAGAGAGCGGAAGATAACAAAGCTCTTCTCCCCAATGTTAGTGCTTGAAGACACAATTCATTTAGTTGCACATCTCCAGGACTTTATCAGGGTCCATGGGAGACCTATAAAGTGAGACGAGAAAAGAGAGCGGAAGATAACAAAGCTCTTGTTCCCCAATGTTAGTGCTTGAAGAGACGATTCATTAATTTCCACATCTCCAGGACTGTATCAGGGTACTCGGGAGACCTGTAATGTGAGAAAAGAGAGGGGACGAAAACAAAGCGCTTGTTGCCCAATGTTAGCACTTGAAGACACGATTCACTTATTTCCACATCTCCAGGACTGTATCAGGGTCCACGGGAGAACTGTAAAGTGAGAAGAGAAAAGAGAGCGGAAAATAACAAAGCTTTGTTCCCCAATGTTAGCTCTTGAAGACCCGATTCACTTAGCTCCACATCTCCAGGACTGTATAAGGGTCCACGGGAGACCTGTAATGTGAGAAGAGGAAAGAGAGGCGACGATAACAAAGCTCTTGTTCCCCAATGTTAACACTTGAAGACACGATTCACTTAGTTACACATCTCGAGGACTGAATCAGGGTCCGCGGGAGACCTGTAAAGTGGGAAGAGAAAAGAGAGTGGAACATAACAAAGCTCTTGTTCCCCATTGTTAGTGCTTGAAGACACGATTCATTAATTTCCACATCTCCGGGACTGTATCAGGGTCCACGGGAGACCTGTAATGTGAGAAAAGAGACGGGACGAAAACAAAGCTCTTGTTTCCCAATGTTAGCGCTTGACGACATGATTCAGTTATTTCCACATCTCCAGGACTGTATAAGGGTCCACGGGAGACCTGTAATATGAGAAGAGAAAGGAGAGGCGACGATTACAAAGCTCTAGTTCCCCAATGTTAGTGCTTGAAGACACGATTCACTTAGTAGCACATCTCCAGGGCTGTATCAGGTTCCACGGGAGACCTGTAAAGTGAGAAGAGTAAAGAGAGCGGAAGATAACAAAGCTCTTGTTCCCCGATGTTAGTGCTTGAAGACACGATTCAATTAGTTCCACATCTCCTGGATTGTATCAGGGTCCAAGGGAGACCTGTAATGTGAGAAGAGAAAAGAGAGGGGACGATAACACAGCTCTTGATCCCCAATGTTAGCGCTTGAAGACACGATTCACTTAGTTCCACATCTCGAGGACTGTATCAGGGTCCACGGGAGACCTGTAATGTGAGAACAGAGAGGGGACGAAAACAAAGGTCTTCTTTCCCAATGTTAGTGCTTGAAGGCACTATTCATTTAGTTCCACATCTCCAGGACTGTATAAGGGTCCACGGTAGAGGTGTAAGGTGAGAAGAGAAAAGGGAGTGGACGATAACAAAGCTCTTGATCCCCAATGGTATCGCTTTAAGACACGATTCACTTAGTTCCACATCTCCAGGACAGTATCAGGGTCCCCTGGAGACCTGTAAAGTGAGACGAGAAAGGAGAGCGGAAGATAACAAAGCTCTTGTTCCCCAATGTTAACGATTGAAGACATGATTCACATAGTTCCTCATCTCCAGGACTGTATCAGGGTCTACGGGAGACCTGTAATGTGAGAAGAGAAAAGAGAGGCGACAATAACAAAGCTCTTGTTCCCCAATGTTAGTGCTTGAAGACAAGATTCACTTAGTTCCAAATCTCAGGAGTGTATCAGGGTCCACGGGAGACCTGCAAAGTGAGAAGAGAAAAGAGAGCGGAAGGTAACAAAGCTCTAGTTCTCCAGTGTTAGCGCTTCAAGACACGATTCATTAAGTTCCATATCTCCAGGACTGTATCAGGGTCCAGGGGAGACATGTTAAGTGAGAAGAGAAAAGAGAGCGGAAGATAACAAAGCTCTTCTCCCCAATGTTAGTGCTTGAAGACACAATTCATTTAGTTGCACATCTCCAGGACTTTATCAGGGTCCATGGGAGACCTATAAAGTGAGACGAGAAAAGAGAGCGGAAGATAACAAAGCTCTTGTTCCCCAATGTTAGTGCTTGAAGAGACGATTCATTAATTTCCACATCTCCAGGACTGTATCAGGGTACTCGGGAGACCTGTAATGTGAGAAAAGAGAGGGGACGAAAACAAAGCGCTTGTTGCCCAATGTTAGCACTTGAAGACACGATTCACTTATTTCCACATCTCCAGGACTGTATCAGGGTCCATGGGAGAATTGTAAAGTGAGAAGAGAAAAGAGAGCGGAAAATAACAAAGCTTTGTTCCCCAATGTTAGCTCTTGAAGACCCGATTCACTTAGCTCCACATCTCCAGGACTGTATAAGGGTCCACGGGAGACCTGTAATGTGAGAAGAGGAAAGAGAGGCGACGATAACAAAGCTCTTGTTCCCCAATGTTAACACTTGAAGACACGATTCACTTAGTTACACATCTCGAGGACTGAATCAGGGTCCACGGGAGACCTGTAAAGTGAGAAGAGAGAGGGGACGAAAACAAAGGTCTTGTTTCCCAATGATAGTGCTTGAAGGCACTATTCATTTAGTTCCACATTTCCAGGACTGTATAAGGGTCCACGGGCGAAGTGTAATGTGAGAAAGAAAAGAGAGTGGACGATAACAAAGCTCTTGATCCCCAATGGTAGCGCTTGAAGATACGATTCACTTAGTTCCACATCTCCAGGACACTATCAGGGTCAACTGGAGACCTGTAAAGTGAGACGAGAAAAGAGAGCGGAAGGTTACAAAGCTCTTGTTCCCGAATATTAGCGCTTGAGGACACGATTCATTTAATTCCACATCTCCAGGACTGTATCAGGGTCCACGGGAGACCTGTAAAGTGAGAAGAGAAAAGAGAGCGGAAAATAACAAAGCTCTTCTTCCCCAATGTTAGCGCTTGAAGACACGATTCATAGTTCTACGTCTCCAGGACTGTATCCGGATCAAAGGGAGACCTTTAAAGTGAGAAGAGAAAAGAGAGCGGAAGATAACAAAGCTCTTTTTCCCCAATGTTAGCGCTTGAAGACATGATTCACTTAGCTCCACATCTCCAGGACTGTATCAGGGTCCACGGGAGCCCTGTAATGTGTGAAATGCGAGGGGACGAAAACAAAGCTCTTGTTCCCCAATGTTAGAGCTTGAAGACACGATTCATTTAATTCCACATCTCCAGTACTGTATCAGGGTCCACGGGAGACCTGTAAATTGAGAAGAGAAAAGAGAGCGGAAAATAACAAAGCTCTTGTTCCCCAAAGTTAGCGCTTGAAGATACGATTCACTTAATTCCACATCTCCAGGACTGTAGCAGGGTCCACGGGAGACCTCTAATGTGAGAAGAGAAAAGAGAGGCGACGATAACAAAACTCTTGTTCACCAATATTACTGCTTAAAGACACGATTCAGTTAGTTCCACATCTCAAGGATTGTATCAGGGTCCACGGGAGACTGGTAAAGTGAGAAGAGAAAAGAGAGTGGAAGATAACTAAGCTCTTGTTCCATAAGGTTAGCGCTTGAAGACACGATTCACTTAGTTCCACATCTCCAGGACTGTATCAGGGTCCACGGGAGACCTGTGATGTGAGAAAAGAGAGGGGACGAAAAGAAAGCTCTTGTTCCCTAATGTTAGCGCTTGAAGACACGATTCATTTAATTCCACATCTCCAGGACTGTATAAGGGTCCACGGGAGACCTGTAATATGAGAAGAGAAAGGAGAGGCGACGTTTACAAAGCTGTAGTTCCCCAATGTTAGTGCTTGAAGACACGATTCACTTAGTACCACATCTCCAGGACTGTATCAGGTTCCACGGGAGACCTGTAAAGTGAGAAGAGAAAAGAGAGCGGAAGAAAACAAAGGTCTTGTTCCCCGATGTTAGTGCTTGAAGACACGATTCAATTAGTTCCACATCTCCTGGATTGTATCAGGGTCCACGGGAGACCTGTAATGTGAGAAGAGAAAAGAGAGGGGACGATAACAAAGCTCTTGATCCCCAATGGTATCGCTTGAAGACACGATTCACTTAGTTCCACATCTCCAGGACAGTATCAGGGTCCACTGGAGACCTGTAAAGTGAGACGAGAAAAGAGAGCGGAAGATAACAAAGCTCTTGTTCCCCAATGTTAGCGCTTGAAGACACGATTCACTTAATTCCACATCTCCAGGACTGTATCAGCGTCCACGGGAGACCTGTAAAGTGAGAAGAGAAAAGAGAGCGGAAAATAACAAAGCTCTTTTTCCCCAGTGTTAGCGCTTGAAGACACGATTCACTTAGTTCTACATCTCCAGGACTGTATCCGGATCAACGGGAGACCTGTAAAGTGAGAAGAGAAAAGAGAGCGGAAGATAACAAAGCTCTTTTTCCCCAATGTTAGCACTTGAAGACATGATTCACTTAGCTCCACATTTCCAGGGCTGTATCAGGGTCCACGGGAGCCCTGTAATGTGTGAAAAGCGAGAGGACGAAAACAAAGCTCTTGTTCCCCAATGTTAGAGCTTGAAGACACGATTCACTTAGTTCCACATCTCCAAGACTGTATCAGGGTCCACGGGAGACCTGTAAAGTGAGAAGAGAAAAGAGAGCGGAAAATAACAAAGCTCTTGTTCCCCAGAGTTAGCGCTTGAAGATACGATTCACTTAGTTCCACATCTCCAGGACTGTAGCAGTGTCCACTGGAGACCTGTAACGTGAGAAGAGAAAAGAGAGCGGAAAATAACAAAGCTCTTTTTCCCCAATGTTAGCGCTTGAAGACATGATTCTCTTAGCTCCACATCTCCAGGATTGTATCAGGGTCCACGGGAGCCCTGTAATGTGTGAAAAGCCAGGGGACGAAAACAAAGCTCTTGTTCACCAATGTTAGAGCTTGAAGACACGATTCACTTAGTTCCACATCTCCAGGACTGTATCAGGGTCTACGGGAGACCTGTAATGTGAGAAGAGAAAAGAGAGGCGACAATAACAAAGCTCTTGTTCCCCAATGTTACTGCTTAAAGACATGATTCAGTTAGTTCCACATCTCAAGGATGGTATCAGGGTCCACGTGAGACCTGTAAAGTGAGAAGAGAAAAGAGAGTGGAAGATAACAAAGCTCTTGTTCCCCAATGTTAACGCTTGAAGACATGATTCACATAGCTCCTCATTTCCAGGACTGTATCAGGGTCTACGGGAGACCTGTAATGTGAGAAGAGAAAAGAGAGGCGACAATAACAAAGCTCTTGTTCCCCAATGTTAGCGCTTGAAGACACGATTCACTTAGTTTCACATCTCCAGGACTGTATCAGGGTCCACGGGAGACCTGTAAAGTGAGAAGAGAAAAGAGAGCGGAAGATAACAAAGCTCTTGTTCCCCAATGTATGCGCTTGAAGACACGATTCATTTATTTCCACATCTCCAGGACTGTATCAGGGTCCACGGGAGACCTGTACAGTGAGAAGAGGAAAGAGAGCGGAAGATAACAAAGCTCCTGTTCCCTAATGTTAGCGCTTGAAGGCACGATTCACTTAGTTCCACATCTCCAGGATTGTATCAGGGTGCACGGGAGACCTGTAATGTGAGAAGAGAGCAGAGAGGGGATGATAAGAAAGCTCTTGTTCCCCAATGTTGGTGCTTGAAGACACGATTCAGTTAGTTCCACATCTCCAGGACCGTATCAGGGTCCATGGGAGACCTATAAAGTGAGACGAGAAAAGAGAGCGGAAGATAACAAAGCTCTTGTTCCCCAATGTTAGTGCTTGAAGAGACGATTCATTAATTTCCACATCTCCAGGACTGTATCAGGGTACACGGGAGACCTGTAATGTGAGAATAGAGAGGGGACGAAAACAAAGCGCTTGTTGCATAATGTTAGCACTTGAAGACACGATTCACTTAGTTCCACATCTCGAGGACTGTATCAGGGTTCACGGGAGACATGTAATTTGAGAAAAGAGAGGGGACGAAAACAAAGCTCTTTTTTCCCAATGTTACTGCTTGAAGGCATTATTCATTTAGTTCCACATCTCCAGGACTGTATAAGGGTCCACGGGAGAGCTGTAAAGTGAGAAGAGAAAATAGAGTGGAGGATAACAAAGCTCTTGATCCCCAATGGTAGTGCTTGAAGACACGATTCATTTAATTCCACATCTCCAGGACTGTATCAGGGTCCACGGGAGACCTGTAAAGTGAGAAGAGAAAAGAGAGCGGAAGATAACAAAGCTTTTGTTCCCCAATGTTTCTGCCTGAAGACACGAATCACTTAGTTCCACATCTCCAGGACTGTATCCGGGTCCACGGGAGACCAGTAAATTGAGAAGAGAAAAGAGAGTGGAAGATAACAAAGCTCTTGTTCCCCAATGTTTGCGCTTGAAGATACGAATCACTTAGTTCTACATCTCCAGGACTGTATCAGGGTCCACGGGAGACGTGTAAAGTGAGAAGAGAAAAGAGAGCGGAAGATAACAAAGCTCTTGTTCCCCAATGTTAGCGCTTGAAGACATGATTCACTTAGTTCCACATCTCTAGGACGGTATCAGGGTCCACGGGAGACCTGTAATGTGAGAAGAGAGCAGAGAAGGGACGATAACAAAGCTCTTGTTCCCCAATGTTAGCACTTGAAGACACGATTCACTTAGTTCCACATCTCCAGGATAGTATTAGGGTACACAGGAAACCTGTAATGTGAGAAGAGAAAAGAGAGGGGACGAAAACAAAGCTCTTGTTCCCCAATGTTAGTGTTTGAAGGCACTAGTCATTTAGTTCCACATCTCCAGGACTGTATCAGGGTCCACGGGAAACCTGTAATGTGAGAAGAGAAAAGCGAGGGGACGAGAACAAAGCTCTTTTCCCCAATGTTAGCGCTTGAAGACACGATGCATTAGTTCCACATTTTCAGTACTGTATCAGGGTCCACGGGAGACTTGTAAAGTGAGAAGACAAAAGAGAGTGGAAGATAACAAAGCTCTTGTACCCCAATGTTAGCGCTTGAAGACACGATTCACTTAGTTCCACATCTCCAGGACTGTATCAGGGTCCACGGGAGACCTGTAAAGTGAGAACAGAAAAGAGAGCGGAAAATAACACAGCTTTTGCTCCCCAATGTTAGTGCTTGAAAACCAGATTCATTTAGTTCCACATCCCCAGGACTGTATCTGGGTCCACTGGAGACCTGTAAAGTGAGAAGAGAAAAGAGAGGGGAAAATAACAAAGGTCTTGTTCCGCAATGTTTGTGCTTGAAGACAAGATTCACTTAGTTCTACACCTCCAGGACTGTATCAGGGTCCACGGGAGACCTATAAAGTGAGAAGAGAAAAGAGAGTGGAATATAACAAAGGTCTTGTTCCCCTATGTTAGCGCTTGAAGACATGATTCACATAGTTCCACATCTCCAGGACTGCATCAGGGTCCACGGGAGACCTGTAATGTGAGAAAAGAGAGGGGACGAAAACAAAGCTCTAGTTCCCCAATGTTAGCACTTGAAGACACGATTCACTTAGTTCCACATCTCCAGGGCTGTATCAGGGTCCACGGGAGACCTGTAAACTGAGAAGAGAAAAGAGAGCGGAAGATAACAAAGCTCTTGTTCCCAAATGTTAGCGCTTGAAGACACGATTCACTTAGTTCCACATCTCCAGGAGTGTATCAGGGTCCACGGGAAACCTGTAATGTGAGAAGAGAAAAGAGAGGGGACGAAAACAAAGCTCTTGTTCCCCAATATTAGTGCTTGAAGGCACTATTTATTTAGTTCCACATCTCCAGGACTGTATCAGGGTCCACGGGAAAGTTGTAATGTGAGAAGAAAAAAGAGAGGGGACGATAACAAAGCTCTTGTTCCCAATGTTAGCGCCTGAATACACGATTCACTTAGTTCCACATCTCCAGGACTGTATCAGGGTCTACTGGACACCTGTAAAGTGAGAAGAGAAAAGAGAGCAGAAAATAACAAAGCTCGTGTTCCCCAATGTTAGCGCTTGAAGATACGATTCACTTAGTCCCACATCTCCAGGACTGTATTAGGGTCCACGGCAGACCAGTAATGTGAGAAGAGAAAAGAGAGGCGACGATAACAAAGCTCTTGTTCTCCAATTTTAGTGCTTGAAGACACGATTCACTTAGTTCCACATTTCCAGGACTGTATCAGGGTCCACGGGAGACCTGTAAAGTGAGAAGAGAAAAGAGAGCGCGGAAGATATCAAAGCTCTTGTTCCCCAATGTTAGCGCTTGAAGACACGATTCACTTTGTTCCACGTCTCCAGGACTGTATCAGGGTCCACGGGAGACCTGTAAAATGAGAAGAGAAAAGAGAGCAGAAGATAACAGACACATGTTCCCCAATGTTAGCGCTTGAAGACAGGATTCATTTAGCTCCACATCTTCAGGACTGTATTCGGGTCCACGGGATACCTGTAAAGTGACAAGAGAAAAGATAGCGGAAGATAACAAAGCTCTTTTTCCCCAATGTTAGCGATAGAAGACAAGAATCATTAGTTCCACATCTCCAGAACTGTATCAGTGTTGACGGGAAACCTGTAAAGTGAGAAGAGAAAAGAGACCGGAAGATAACAAAGTTCTTGTTTCCTAACGTTAGTGCTTGAAGACACGATTCACTTAGTTCCACATCTCCAGGACTGTATCAGGATCCACGGGAGACGTGTAATGTGAGAAAAGAGAGGGGACGATAACAAAGTTCCTGTTTCACAATGTTAGCACTTGAAGACACGATTCACTTAGTTCAACATCTCCAGGACTGTATCAGGGTCCATGGGAGACCTGTAAAGTGAGAAGAGAAAAGAGAGCGGAAGATAACAAAGCTCTTGTTCCCCAATGTTAGCGCTTCAAGACAGGATTCATTTATTTCCACATCTCCAGGACTGTATCAGGGTCCACGGGAGACCTGTAAAGTGAGAAGAGAAAAGAGAGCGGAAGATAACAAAGCAATTGCTCCCCAATGTTAGCGCTTGAAGACACGATTCACTTAGTTCCACATCTCCTGGACTGTATCAGGGTCCACAGGAGACCTGCAATGTGAGAAGAGAAAAGAGAGGGGACGATAACAAAGTTCTTGTTTCGTAATGTTAGTGCTTGAAGACACGATTCACTTAGCTCCACATCTCCAGGACTGTGTCCGGGTCCAATGGAGACGTGTAAAATGAGAAGAGAAAAGAGAGCAGAAGATAACAAAGCTCTAGTTCCCCAATGTTAGCGCTTGACGACACGATTCATTAAGTTCCACATCTCCAGGACTGTAGCAGGGTCCACGGGAGACCTGTAATGTGAGAAGAGAAAAGAGAGCGGAAGACAACAAAGCTCTTGTTCCCCAATGTTAGTGCTTGAAGATACGATTCATTTAGTTCCACATATCCAGGACTGTATCAGTGTCCATGGGAGACCTTTCAAGTGAGAAGAGAAAAGAGAGCGGAAGATAACGAAGCTCTTCTTCCCCAATGTTAGCGCTTGAAGACAGGATTCATTAGTTCCACATCTCCAGGAAATTATCAGTGTCCACGGGAGACCTGTACAGTGAGAAGAGGAAAGAGAGCGGAAGATAACAAAGCTCCTGTTCCCTAATGTTAGTGCTTGAAGACACGATTCACTTAGTTCCACATCTCCAGGACTGTATCAGGGTCCAAGGGAGACCTGTAATGTGAGAAGAGAGCAGAGAGGGGATGATAAGAAAGCTCTTGTTCCCCAATGTTGGCGCTTGAAGACACGATTCAGTTAGTTCCACATCTCCAGGACTGTATCAGTATCCACAGTAGACCTGTAATGTGAGAAGAGAAAACAGAGGGGACGAAAACAAAGCTCTTGTTCCCCAATGTTCGTGCTTCAAGGCACTATTCATTTATTTCCACATCTCTAGGACTGTATCAGTGTCCAGGGGAAACCTGTAAAGTGAGAAGGGAAAAGAGAGTGGACGATAACAAAGCTCTTGTTCCCCAATGTTAGGGCTTGAAGACACGATTCACTTAGTTCCACATCTACAGGACTGTATCAGGGTCTACGGGAGACTTGTAAAATGAGAAGAGAAAAGAGAAGGGACGATAACAAAGCTCTTGTTCCCCAATGTTATCGCTTGAAGTCACGATTCATTTACTTCCACATCTCCAGGAGTGTATCAGGGTCCACGGGAGACCTGTAAAGTGAGAAGCGAAAAGAGAGCGGAAGATAACAAAGTTCTTGTTCCCCAATGTTAGCGCTTGAAGACACGATTCATTTAGTTCCACATCTACAGGACTATATCAGGGTCCACGGGAGATCTGTAAAGTGAGAAGAGAAAACAGAGTGGAAGATAACAATGCTCTTGTTCCCCAATGTTAGTGCTTGAAGGCACTATTCATTTAGTTCCACATCTCCAGGACTGTATCAGGGTCCACGGGCGACCTCTAAAGTGAGAAGAGAGAAGAGAGCGGAAAATAACAAAGCTCTTGTTCCCCAATGTTAGCGCTTGAAGACATGACTCACTTGGTTCCACATCTCCCGGACTGTATCAGGATCCACGGGAGACCTCTAATGTGAGAAGAGAACAGAGAGGGGACGATAACAAAGCTCTTGTTCCCCATTGTTAGCACTTGAAGACACGATTCACTTAGTTCAACATCTCCAGGACCTTATCAGGGTCCAAGGGAGACCTGTATTGTGAGAAAAGGGAGGGGACGAAAACAATGCTCTTGTTCCCCAATGTTAGTGCTTGAAGGCACTATTCATTTAGTTCCACATCTCCAGGACTGTATCAGGATCCACGGGAGACGTGTAATGTGAGAAAAGAGAGGGGACGATAACAAAGCTCTTGTTCCCCAATGTTAGCACATGAAGACACGATTCACTTAGTTCCACATCTCCAGGACTGTATCAGGGTCCACGGGAGACCTGTAATATGTGAAGAGAAAGGAGAGGCGACGATTACAAAGCTCTAGTTCCCCAATGTTAGTGCTTGAAGACACGATTCACTTAGTACCACATCTCCAGGACTGTATCAGGTTCCATGGGAGACCTGTAAAGTGAGAAGAGAAAAGAGAGCGGAAGATAACAAAGCTCTTGTTCCCCGATGTTATTGCTTGAAGGCACTATTCATGTAGTTCCACATCTCCAGGACTGTATAAGGGTCCACGGTAGAGGTGTAATGTGAGAAGAGAAAAGAGAGTGGACGATAACAAAGCTCTTGTTCCCCAATGTTAGCGCTTGAAGACACGATTCATTAAGTTCCACATCTCCAGGACTGTATCAGGGTCCACGGGAGACCTGTAATGTGAGAAAAGAGAGGGGACGAAAACAAAGCTCATTTTCCCCAATGTTAGCGCTTGAAGGCACGATTCACTTAGTTCCATATCAGCAGGAATGTATCAGAGTCCATGGGAGACCTGTATAATGAGAAGAGAAAAGAGAGCAGAAAATAACAAAGCTCATTTTCCCCAATGTTAGCGCTTGAATGCAAGATTCCCTTAGTTCCACATCGCCAGGACTGTATCAGGGTCCACGAGAGACCTGTAATATGAGAAGAGGAAAGAGAGGCAATGATAACAAAGCTCTTGTTCCCCAATGTTACTGCTTAAAGACACGATTCACTTAGTACCACATCTCCAGGACTGTATTAGGGTCCGCGGGAGACCTGTAAATTGGGAAGGCAAAAGAGAGTGGAACATACCAAAGCTCTTGTTCCCCATTGTTAGCGCTTGAAGACACGATTCATTAATTTCCACATCTCCGGGACTGTATCAGGGACCACGGGAGACCTGTAATGTGAGAAAAGAGATGGGACGAAAACAAAGCTCTTGGTCCCCAATGTTAGCGTTTGAAGACACGATTCACTTAGTTCCACAACTCCAGGACTGTATCAGGGTCCACGGGAGACCTGTAAACTGAGAAGAGAAAAGAGAGCGGAAAATAACACAGCTCTTGTTCCCAATTATTAGTGCTTAAAGACACGATTCATTTAGTTGCTCATGCCCAGGACTGTATCAGGGTCCACTGGAGACCTGTAAAGTGAGAAGAGAAAAGAGAGGCGAAAATAACAAAGCTCTTGTTCCCCAATGTTAGCGCTTGAAGACACGATTCTCTTAGTTCCACATCTCCAGGACTGTATTTCAGTCCACGGGAGACCTCTAATGTGAGAAGAAAAAAGAGAGAGGAAAATAACACAGCTCTTGTTCCCCTACGTTAGTGCTTTAAGACACGATTCATTTAGTTCCACATCTCCTGGACTGTATCAGGGCCCACTGGTGACCTGTAAAGTGACAAGAGAAAAGAGAGGGGAAAATAACAAAGCTCTTTTCCCCCAATGTTAGCGCTTGAAGACACGATTCACTTAGTTCCACATCGCCAGGACTGTATCAGGGTCCACGGGAGACTTGTAAAATGAGAAGAGAAAAGAGAGCAGAGAATAACAAGGCTCTTTTTCCCCAATGTTAGCACTTGAAGACACGATTCACTTAGTACCACATCTCCAGGACTGTATCACGGTCCACGGGAGACCTGTAAAGTGAGAAGAGAAAAGAGAGCGGAAGATAAGAAATCTCTTGTTCCCCAACGATAGCGCTTGAAGACACGATTCATTATGTTCCACATCTCCAGGACTGTATCAGTGTCCACGGGAAACCTGTAATGTGAGAAGAGAAAAGACAGGGGAAGAAAACAAAGCTCTTGTTCCCCAATGTTAGTGCTTGAAGGCACTATTCATTTAGTTCAACAACTCCAGGCCTGTATCAGGGTCCACGGGAAACCTGTAATTTGAGACGAGAAAAGAGAGGGGACGATAACTAACCTCTTGTTCCCCAAAGTTAGCGACTGAAGACACGATTCACTTAGTTCCACATCTCCAGATACGTATCAGGATCCACAGGATACTTGTAATGTGAGAAAAGAGAGGGGACGATAACAAAGCTCTTGTTCCCCAATGTTAGTGCTTGATGAAACGATTCACTTAGTTCCACATCTACAGGACTGTATCAGAGTCCACGGGAGACCTGTAAAGTGAGACGACAAAAGAGAGCGGAAGATAATAAAGCTCTTGTTCCCCAATGTTAGCGCTTGAAGATACAATTGATTTAATTCCACAGTTCCAGGACTGTATCAGGGTCCACGGGAGACCTGTAGACTGAGAAGAGAAAAGAGAGGAGAAGATAACAAAGCTCTTGTTCCCCAATGTTAGTGCTTGATGAAACGATTCACTTAGTTCCACATCTACAGGACTGTATCAGAGTCCACGGGAGACCTGTAAAGTGAGACGACAAAAGAGAGCGGAAGATAACAAAGCTCTTGTTCCCCAATGTTAGCGCTTGAAGATACAATTGATTTAATTCCACAGTTCCAGGACTGTATCAGGGTCCACGGGAGACCTGTAGACTGAGAAGAGAAAAGAGAGGAGAAGATAACAAAGCTCTTGTTCCCCAATATTAGCGCTTGAAGACACGATTCATTTAGTTCCACATCTCCAGGACGGTATCAGGGTCCACGGGAGGCCTGTAAAGTGAGAAGAGAAAAGAGAGAGGAAGATAACAAATCTCTTGTTCCCCAATATTTGCGCTTTAATACACGATTCATTTGGTTCCACATCTCCAGGACTGTATCAGGATCTACGGGAGACCTGTAATGTGAGAAGAGAGCAGAGAGGGGACGATAACAAAGCTCTTGTTCCCCAATGTTCGTGCTTCAAGGCACTATTCATTTATTTCCACATCTCTAGGACTGTATCAGTGTCCACGGGAAACCTGTAATGTGAGAAGAGAAAAGAGAGGGGACGAAAAGAAAGCTCTTTTTCCCCAATGTTAGTGCTTGAAGACACGATTCACTTAGTACCACATCTCCAGGACTGTATCAGGGTCCACGTGAGACCTGTAAAGTGAGAAGAGGAAAGAGAGCGGAAGATAACAAAGCTCTTGTTCCCCGATGTTATTGCTTGAAGGCACTATTCATGTAGTTCCACATCTCCAGGACTGTATAAGGGTCCACGGTAGAGGTGTAATGTGAGAAGAGAAAAGAGAGTGGACGATAACAAAGCTCTTGTTCCCCAATGTTAGCGCTTGAAGACACGATTCATTAAGTTCCACATCTCCAGGACTGTATCAGGGTCCACGGGAGACCTGTAATGTGAGAAAAGAGAGGGGACGAAAACAAAGCTCTTGTTCCCCAATGTTAGCGCTTGAAGGCACGATTCACTTAGTTCCATATCAGCAGGAATGTATCAGAGTCCATGGGAGACCTGTATAATGAGAAGAGAAAAGAGAGCAGAAAATAACAAAGCTCATTTTCCCCAATGTTAGCGCTTGAATGCAAGATTCCCTTAGTTCCACATCGCCAGGACTGTATCAGGGTCCACGAGAGACCTGTAATATGAGAAGAGGAAAGAGAGGCAATGATAACAAAGCTCTTGTTCCCCAATGTTACTGCTTAAAGACACGATTCACTTAGTACCACATCTCCAGGACTGTATTAGGGTCCGCGGGAGACCTGTAAAGTGGGAAGGCAAAAGAGAGTGGAACATACCAAAGCTCTTGTTCCCCATTGTTAGCGCTTGAAGACACGATTCATTAATTTCCACATCTCCGGGACTGTATCAGGGACCACGGGAGACCTGTAATGTGAGAAAAGAGATGGGACGAAAACAAAGCTCTTGGTCCCCAATGTTAGCGTTTGAAGACACGATTCACTTAGTTCCACAACTCCAGGACTGTATCAGGGTCCACGGGAGACCTGTAAACTGAGAAGAGAAAAGAGAGCGGAAAATAACACAGCTCTTGTTCCCAATTATTAGTGCTTAAAGACACGATTCATTTAGTTGCTCATGCCCAGGACTGTATCAGGGTCCACTGGAGACCTGTAAAGTGAGAAGAGAAAAGAGAGGCGAAAATAACAAAGCTCTTGTTCCCCAATGTTAGCGCTTGAAGACACGATTCTCTTAGTTCCACATCTCCAGGACTGTATTTCAGTCCACGGGAGACCTCTAATGTGAGAAGAAAAAAGAGAGAGGAAAATAACACAGCTCTTGTTCCCCTACGTTAGTGCTTTAAGACACGATTCATTTAGTTCCACATCTCCTGGACTGTATCAGGGCCCACTGGTGACCTGTAAAGTGACAAGAGAAAAGAGAGGGGAAAATAACAAAGCTCTTTTCCCCCAATGTTAGCGCTTGAAGACACGATTCACTTAGTTCCACATCGCCAGGACTGTATCAGGGTCCACGGGAGACTTGTAAAATGAGAAGAGAAAAGAGAGCAGAGAATAACAAGGCTCTTTTTCCCCAATGTTAGCACTTGAAGACACGATTCACTTAGTACCACATCTCCAGGACTGTATCACGGTCCACGGGAGACCTGTAAAGTGAGAAGAGAAAAGAGAGCGGAAGATAAGAAATCTCTTGTTCCCCAACGATAGCGCTTGAAGACACGATTCATTATGTTCCACATCTCCAGGACTGTATCAGTGTCCACGGGAAACCTGTAATGTGAGAAGAGAAAAGACAGGGGAAGAAAACAAAGCTCTTGTTCCCCAATGTTAGTGCTTGAAGGCACTATTCATTTAGTTCAACAACTCCAGGCCTGTATCAGGGTCCACGGGAAACCTGTAATTTGAGACGAGAAAAGAGAGGGGACGATAACTAACCTCTTGTTCCCCAAAGTTAGCGACTGAAGACACGATTCACTTAGTTCCACATCTCCAGATACGTATCAGGATCCACAGGATACTTGTAATGTGAGAAAAGAGAGGGGACGATAACAAAGCTCTTGTTCCCCAATGTTAGTGCTTGATGAAACGATTCACTTAGTTCCACATCTACAGGACTGTATCAGAGTCCACGGGAGACCTGTAAAGTGAGACGACAAAAGAGAGCGGAAGATAATAAAGCTCTTGTTCCCCAATGTTAGCGCTTGAAGATACAATTGATTTAATTCCACAGTTCCAGGACTGTATCAGGGTCCACGGGAGACCTGTAGACTGAGAAGAGAAAAGAGAGGAGAAGATAACAAAGCTCTTGTTCCCCAATGTTAGTGCTTGATGAAACGATTCACTTAGTTCCACATCTACAGGACTGTATCAGAGTCCACGGGAGACCTGTAAAGTGAGACGACAAAAGAGAGCGGAAGATAACAAAGCTCTTGTTCCCCAATGTTAGCGCTTGAAGATACAATTGATTTAATTCCACAGTTCCAGGACTGTATCAGGGTCCACGGGAGACCTGTAGACTGAGAAGAGAAAAGAGAGGAGAAGATAACAAAGCTCTTGTTCCCCAATATTAGCGCTTGAAGACACGATTCATTTAGTTCCACATCTCCAGGACGGTATCAGGGTCCACGGGAGGCCTGTAAAGTGAGAAGAGAAAAGAGAGAGGAAGATAACAAATCTCTTGTTCCCCAATATTTGCGCTTTAATACACGATTCATTTGGTTCCACATCTCCAGGACTGTATCAGGATCTACGGGAGACCTGTAATGTGAGAAGAGAGCAGAGAGGGGACGATAACAAAGCTCTTGTTCCCCAATGTTCGTGCTTCAAGGCACTATTCATTTATTTCCACATCTCTAGGACTGTATCAGTGTCCACGGGAAACCTGTAATGTGAGAAGAGAAAAGAGAGGGGACGAAAAGAAAGCTCTTTTTCCCCAATGTTAGTGCTTGAAGACACGATTCACTTAGTACCACATCTCCAGGACTGTATCAGGGTCCACGTGAGACCTGTAAAGTGAGAAGAGGAAAGAGAGGGGACGATAACAAAGCTCTTGTTCCCCATTGTTAGCGCTTGAAGACACGATTCATTAAGTTCCACATTTCCAGGACTGTATCAGGGTCCACGGGAGACCTGTAATGTGAGAAAAGAGAGGGGACGAAAACAAAGCTCTTGTTCCCCAATGTTAGCGCTTGAAGACACGATTCAGTTAGTTCCACAACTCCAGGACTGTATCAGGGTCCACGGGACACCTGTAAAGTGAGAAGAGAAAAGAGAGCAGAAAATAAGAAAGCTCTTGTTCCCCAATGTTAGCGATTGAAGACAAGATTCACTTCGTTCCACATCTCCAGGACTGTATCAGGGTCCACGGGAGACCTGTAAAGTGAGAAGAGAAAAGAGAGCGGAAGATAACAAAGCTCTTTTTCCCCAATGTTAGTGCCTGAAGACACGATTCTCTTAGTTCCACATCTCCAGGACTGTATCAGGGTCGACGGGAGACCGGTAATGTGAGAAAAGAGAGGGGACGAAAACAAAGCTCTTTTTCCCCAATGTTAGCGCTTGAAGGCACGATTCACTTAGGTCCATATATGCAGGAATGTATCAGAGTCCATGGGAGACCTGTATAATGAGAAGAGAAAAGAGAGCAGAAAATAACAAAGCTCATTTTCCCCAATGTTAGCGCTTGAATGCAAGATTCCCTTAGTTCCACATCGCCAGGATTGTATCAGGGTCCACAGGAGACCTGTAATGTGAGAAGAGAAAAGAGAGGCAATGATAACAAAGCTCTTGTTCCCCAATGTTACTGCTTAAAGACACGATTCACTTAATACCACATCTCCAGGACTGTATCAGGGTCCGCGGGAGACCTGTAAAGTGGGAAGAGAAAAGAGAGTGGAACATAACAAAGCTCTTGTTCCCCATTGTTAGTGCTTCAAGACACGATTCATTAATTTCCACATCTCCGGGACTGTATCAGGGTCCACGGGAGACCTGTAATGTGAGAAAAGAGAGGGGACGAAAACAAAGCTCTTGTTTCCCAATGTTAGCGCTTGACGACATGATTCAGTTAGTTCCACATCTCCAGGACTGTATAAGGGTCCACGGGAGACCTGTAATATGAGAAGAGAAAGGAGAGGCGACGATTACAAGCTCTAGTTCCCCAATGTTAGTGCTTGAAGACACGATTCACTTAGTAGCACATCTCCAGGGCTGTATCAGGTTCCACGGGAGACCTGTAAAGTGAGAAGAGTAAAGAGAGAGGAAGATAACAAAGCTCTTGTTCCCCGATGTTAGTGCTTGAAGACACGATTCAATTAGTTCCACATCTCCTGGATTGTATCAG
The DNA here is from genome assembly GCF_028021215.1 of Eschrichtius robustus. NCBI lineage: Eukaryota > Metazoa > Chordata > Mammalia > Artiodactyla > Eschrichtiidae > Eschrichtius > Eschrichtius robustus. The sequence goes on along the minus strand of NW_027175388.1, from coordinate 106,661 downwards.
GGTCCAAGGGAGACCTGTAATGTGAGAAGAGAAAAGAGAGGGGACGATAACACAGCTCTTGTTCCCCAATGTTAGCGCTTGAAGACACGATTCACTTAGTTCCACATCTCGAGGACTGTATCAGGGTCCACGGGAGACCTGTAATGTGAGAACAGAGAGGGGACGAAAACAAGGTCCTCTTTCCCAATGTTAGTGCTTGAAGGCACTATTCATTTAGTTCCACATCTCCAGGACTGTATAAGGGTCCACGGTAGAGGTGTAAGGTGAGAAGAGAAAAGGGAGTGGACGATAACAAAGCTCTTGATCCCCAATGGTATCGCTTTAAGACACGATTCACTTAGTTCCACATCTCCAGGACAGTATCAGGGTCCCCTGGAGACCTGTAAAGTGAGACGAGAAAGGAGAGCGGAAGATAACAAAGCTCTTGTTCCCCAATGTTAACGCTTGAAGACATGATTCACATAGTTCCTCATCTCCAGGACTGTATCAGGGTCTACGGGAGACTTGTAATGTGAGAAGAGAAAAGAGAGGCGACAATAACAAAGCTCTTGTTCCCCAATGTTAGTGCTTGAAGACAAGATTCACTTAGTTCCAATTCTCAGGAGTGTATCAGGGTCCACGGGAGACCTGCAAAGTGAGAAGAGAAAAGAGAGCGGAAGATAACAAAGCTCTAGTTCTCCAATGTTAGCGCTTCAAGACACGATTCATTAAGTTCCATATCTCCAGGACTGTATCAGGGTCCAGGGGAGACATGTTAAGTGAGAAGAGAAAAGAGAGCGGAAGATAACAAAGCTCTTCTCCCCAATGTTAGTGCTTGAAGACACAATTCATTTAGTTGCACATCTCCAGGACTTTATCAGGGTCCATGGGAGACCTATAAAGTGAGACGAGAAAAGAGAGCAGAAGATAACAAAGCTCTTGTTCCCCAATGTTAGTGCTTGAAGAGACGATTCATTAATTTCCACATCTCCAGGACTGTATCAGGGTACTCGGGAGACCTGTAATGTGAGAAAAGAGAGGGGACGAAAACAAAGCGCTTGTTGCCCAATGTTAGCACTTGAAGACACGATTCACTTATTTCCACATCTCCAGGACTGTATCAGGGTCCACGGGAGAACTGTAAAGTGAGAAGAGAAAAGAGAGCGGAAAATAACAAAGCTTTGTTCCCCAATGTTAGCGCTTGAAGACCCGATTCACTTAGCTCCACATCTCCAGGACTGTATAAGGGTCCACGGGAGACCTGTAATGTGAGAAGAGGAAAGAGAGGCGACGATAACAAAGCTCTTGTTCCCCAATGTTAACACTTGAAGACACGATTCACTTAGTTACACATCTCGAGGACTGAATCAGGGTCCACGGGAGACCTGTAAAGTGAGAAGAGAGAGGGGACGAAAACAAAGGTCTTGTTTCCCAATGATAGTGCTTGAAGGCACTATTCATTTAGTTCCACATTTCCAGGACTGTATAAGGGTCCACGGGCGAAGTGTAATGTGAGAAAGAAAAGAGAGTGGATGATAACAAAGCTCTTGATCCCCAATGGTAGCGCTTGAAGATACGATTCACTTAGTTCCACATCTCCAGGACACTATCAGGGTCAACTGGAGACCTGTAAAGTGAGACGAGAAAAGAGAGCGGAAGGTTACAAAGCTCTTGTTCCCGAATATTAGCGCTTGAGGACACGATTCATTTAATTCCACATCTCCAGGACTGTATCAGGGTCCACGGGAGACCTGTAAAGTGAGAAGAGAAAAGAGAGCGGAAAATAACAAAGCTCTTCTTCCCCAATGTTAGCGCTTGAAGACACGATTCATAGTTCTACGTCTCCAGGACTGTATCCAGATCAACGGGAGACCTTTAAAGTGAGAAGAGAAAAGAGAGCGGAAGATAACAAAGCTCTTTTTCCCCAATGTTAGCGCTTGAAGACATGATTCACTTAGCTCCACATCTCCAGGACTGTATCAGGGTCCACGGGAGCCCTGTAATGTGTGAAAAGCGAGGGGACGAAAACAAAGCTCTTGTTCCCCAATGTTAGAGCTTGAAGACACGATTCATTTAATTCCACATCTCCAGTACTGTATCAGGGTCCACGGGAGACCTGTAAATTGAGAAGAGAAAAGAGAGCGGAAAATAACAAAGCTCTTGTTCCCCAAAGTTAGCGCTTGAAGATACGATTCACTTAATTCCACATCTCCAGGACTGTAGCAGGGTCCACGGGAGACCTCTAATGTGAGAAGAGAAAAGAGAGGCGACGATAACAAAACTCTTGTTCACCAATATTACTGCTTAAAGACACGATTCAGTTAGTTCCACATCTCAAGGATTGTATCAGGGTCCACGGGAGACTGGTAAAGTGAGAAGAGAAAAGAGAGTGGAAGATAACTAAGCTCTTGTTCCATAAGGTTAGCGCTTGAAGACACGATTCACTTAGTTCCACATCTCCAGGACTGTATCAGGGTCCACGGGAGACCTGTGATGTGAGAAAAGAGAGGGGACGAAAAGAAAGCTCTTGTTCCCTAATGTTAGCGCTTGAAGACACGATTCATTTAATTCCACATCTCCAGGACTGTATAAGGGTCCACGGGAGACCTGTAATATGAGAAGAGAAAGGAGAGGCGACGTTTACAAAGCTGTAGTTCCCCAATGTTAGTGCTTGAAGACACGATTCACTTAGTACCACATCTCCAGGACTGTATCAGGTTCCACGGGAGATCTGTAAAGTGAGAAGAGAAAAGAGAGCGGAAGAAAACAAAGGTCTTGTTCCCCGATGTTAGTGCTTGAAGACACGATTCAATTAGTACCACATCTCCAGGACTGTATCAGGTTCCACGGGAGACCTGTAAAGTGAGAAGAGAAAAGAGAGCGGAAGAAAACAAAGGCCTTGTTCCCCGATGTTAGTGCTTGAAGACACGATTCAATTAGTTCCACATCTCCTGGATTGTATCAGGGTCCACGGGAGACCTGTAATGTGAGAAGAGAAAAGAGAGGGGACGATAACAAAGCTCTTGATCCCCAATGGTATCGCTTGAAGACACGATTCACTTAGTTCCACATCTCCAGGACAGTATCAGGGTCCACTGGAGACCTGTAAAGTGAGACGAGAAAAGAGAGCGGAAGATAACAAAGCTCTTGTTCCCCAATGTTAGCGCTTGAAGACACGATTCACTTAATTCCACATCTCCAGGACTGTATCAGCGTCCACGGGAGACCTGTAAAGTGAGAAGAGAAAAGAGAGCGGAAAATAACAAAGCTCTTTTTCCCCAGTGTTAGCGCTTGAAGACACGATTCACTTAGTTCCACATCTCCAAGACTGTATCAGGGTCCACGGGAGACCTGTAAAGTGAGAAGAGAAAAGAGAGCAGAAAATAACAAAGCTCTTGTTCCCCAGAGTTAGCGCTTGAAGATACGATTCACTTAGTTCCACATCTCCAGGACTGTAGCAGGGTCCACTGGAGACCTGTAACGTGAGAAGAGAAAAGAGAGCGGAAAATAACAAAGCTCTTTTTCCCCAATGTTAGCGCTTGAAGACATGATTCTCTTAGCTCCACATCTCCAGGATTGTATCAGGGTCCACGGGAGCCCTGTAATGTGTGAAAAGCCAGGGGACGAAAACAAAGCTCTTGTTCACCAATGTTAGAGCTTGAAGACACGATTCACTTAGTTCCACATCTCCAGGACTGTATCAGGGTCTACGGGAGACCTGTAATGTGAGAAGAGAAAAGAGAGGCGACAATAACAAACCTCTTGTTCCCCAATGTTAGCGCTTGAAGACACGATTCACTTAGTTCCACATCTCCAGGACAGTATCAGGGTCCCCTGGAGACCTGTAAAGTGAGACGAGAAAGGAGAGCGGAAGATAACAAAGCTCTTGTTCCCCAATGTTAACGCTTGAAGACATGATTCACATAGTTCCTCATCTCCAGGACTGTATCAGGGTCTACGGGAGACCTGTAATGTGAGAAGAGAAAAGAGAGGCGACAATAACAAAGCTCTTGTTCCCCAATGTTAGTGCTTGAAGACAAGATTCACTTAGTTCCAAATCTCAGGAGTGTATCAGGGTCCACGGGAGACCTGCAAAGTGAGAAGAGAAAAGAGAGCGGAAGATAACAAAGCTCTAGTTCTCCAATGTTAGCGCTTCAAGACACGATTCATTAAGTTCCATATCTCCAGGACTGTATCAGGGTCCAGGGGAGACATGTTAAGTGAGAAGAGAAAAGAGAGCGGAAGATAACAAAGCTCTTCTCCCCAATGTTAGTGCTTGAAGACACAATTCATTTAGTTGCACATCTCCAGGACTTTATCAGGGTCCATGGGAGACCTATAAAGTGAGACGAGAAAAGAGAGCGGAAGATAACAAAGCTCTTGTTCCCCAATGTTAGTGCTTGAAGAGACGATTCATTAATTTCCACATCTCCAGGACTGTATCAGGGTACTCGGGAGACCTGTAATGTGAGAAAAGAGAGGGGACGAAAACAAAGCGCTTGTTGCCCAATGTTAGCACTTGAAGACACGATTCACTTATTTCCACATCTCCAGGACTGTATCAGGGTCCACGGGAGAACTGTAAAGTGAGAAGAGAAAAGAGAGCGGAAAATAACAAAGCTTTGTTCCCCAATGTTAGCGCTTGAAGACCCGATTCACTTAGCTCCACATCTCCAGGACTGTATAAGGGTCCACGGGAGACCTGTAATGTGAGAAGAGGAAAGAGAGGCGACGATAACAAAGCTCTTGTTCCCCAATGTTAACACTTGAAGACACGATTCACTTAGTTACACATCTCGAGGACTGAATCAGGGTCCACGGGAGACCTGTAAAGTGAGAAGAGAGAGGGGACGAAAACAAAGGTCTTGTTTCCCAATGATAGTGCTTGAAGGCACTATTCATTTAGTTCCACATTTCCAGGACTGTATAAGGGTCCACGGGCGAAGTGTAATGTGAGAAAGAAAAGAGAGTGGACGATAACAAAGCTCTTGATCCCCAATGGTAGCGCTTGAAGATACGATTCACTTAGTTCCACATCTCCAGGACACTATCAGGGTCAACTGGAGACCTGTAAAGTGAGACGAGAAAAGAGAGCGGAAGGTTACAAAGCTCTTGTTCCCGAATATTAGCGCTTGAGGACACGATTCATTTAATTCCACATCTCCAGGACTGTATCAGGGTCCACGGGAGACCTGTAAAGTGAGAAGAGAAAAGAGAGCGGAAAATAACAAAGCTCTTCTTCCCCAATGTTAGCGCTTGAAGACACGATTCATAGTTCTACGTCTCCAGGACTGTATCCAGATCAACGGGAGACCTTTAAAGTGAGAAGAGAAAAGAGAGCGGAAGATAACAAAGCTCTTTTTCCCCAATGTTAGCGCTTGAAGACATGATTCACTTAGCTCCACATCTCCAGGACTGTATCAGGGTCCACGGGAGCCCTGTAATGTGTGAAAAGCGAGGGGACGAAAACAAAGCTCTTGTTCCCCAATGTTAGAGCTTGAAGACACGATTCATTTAATTCCACATCTCCAGTACTGTATCAGGGTCCACGGGAGACCTGTAAATTGAGAAGAGAAAAGAGAGCGGAAAATAACAAAGCTCTTGTTCCCCAAAGTTAGCGCTTGAAGATACGATTCACTTAATTCCACATCTCCAGGACTGTAGCAGGGTCCACGGGAGACCTCTAATGTGAGAAGAGAAAAGAGAGGCGACGATAACAAAACTCTTGTTCACCAATATTACTGCTTAAAGACACGATTCAGTTAGTTCCACATCTCAAGGATTGTATCAGGGTCCACGGGAGACTGGTAAAGTGAGAAGAGAAAAGAGAGTGGAAGATAACTAAGCTCTTGTTCCATAAGGTTAGCGATTGAAGACACGATTCACTTAGTTCCACATCTCCAGGACTGTATCAGGGTCCACGGGAGACCTGTGATGTGAGAAAAGAGAGGGGACGAAAAGAAAGCTCTTGTTCCCTAATGTTAGCGCTTGAAGACACGATTCATTTAATTCCACATCTCCAGGACTGTATAAGGGTCCACGGGAGACCTGTAATATGAGAAGAGAAAGGAGAGGCGACGTTTACAAAGCTGTAGTTCCCCAATGTTAGTGCTTGAAGACACGATTCACTTAGTACCACATCTCCAGGACTGTATCAGGTTCCACGGGAGACCTGTAAAGTGAGAAGAGAAAAGAGAGCGGAAGAAAACAAAGGTCTTGTTCCCCGATGTTAGTGCTTGAAGACACGATTCAATTAGTACCACATCTCCAGGACTGTATCAGGTTCCACGGGAGACCTGTAAAGTGAGAAGAGAAAAGAGAGCAGAAGAAAACAAAGGCCTTGTTCCCCGATGTTAGTGCTTGAAGACACGATTCAATTAGTTCCACATCTCCTGGATTGTATCAGGGTCCACGGGAGACCTGTAATGTGAGAAGAGAAAAGAGAGGGGACGATAACAAAGCTCTTGATCCCCAATGGTATCGCTTGAAGACACGATTCACTTAGTTCCACATCTCCAGGACAGTATCAGGGTCCACTGGAGACCTGTAAAGTGAGACGAGAAAAGAGAGCGGAAGATAACAAAGCTCTTGTTCCCCAATGTTAGCGCTTGAAGACACGATTCACTTAATTCCACATCTCCAGGACTGTATCAGCGTCCACGGGAGACCTGTAAAGTGGGAAGAGAAAAGAGAGCGGAAAATAACAAAGCTCTTTTTCCCCAGTGTTAGCGCTTGAAGACACGATTCACTTAGTTCCACATCTCCAAGACTGTATCAGGGTCCACGGGAGACCTGTAAAGTGAGAAGAGAAAAGAGAGCAGAAAATAACAAAGCTCTTGTTCCCCAGAGTTAGCGCTTGAAGATACGATTCACTTAGTTCCACATCTCCAGGACTGTAGCAGGGTCCACTGGAGACCTGTAACGTGAGAAGAGAAAAGAGAGCGGAAAATAACAAAGCTCTTTTTCCCCAATGTTAGCGCTTGAAGACATGATTCTCTTAGCTCCACATCTCCAGGATTGTATCAGGGTCCACGGGAGCCCTGTAATGTGTGAAAAGCCAGGGGACGAAAACAAAGCTCTTGTTCACCAATGTTAGAGCTTGAAGACACGATTCACTTAGTTCCACATCTCCAGGACTGTATCAGGGTCTACGGGAGACCTGTAATGTGAGAAGAGAAAAGAGAGGCGACAATAACAAAGCTCTTGTTCCCCAATGTTACTGCTTAAAGACATGATTCAGTTAGTTCCACATCTCAAGGATGGTATCAGGGTCCACGTGAGACCTGTCAAGTGAGAAGAGAAAAGAGAGTGGAAGATAACAAAGCTCTTGTTCCCCAATGTTAACGCTTGAAGACATGATTCACATAGTTCCTCATCTCCAGGACTGTATCAGTGTCTACGGGAGACCTGTAATGTGAGAAGAGAAAAGAGAGGCGACAATAACAAAGCTCTTGTTCCCCAATGTTAGCGCTTGAAGACACGATTCACTTAGTTTCACATCTCCAGGACTGTATCAGGGTCCACGGGAGACCTGTAAAGTGAGAAGAGAAAAGAGAGCGGAAGATAACAAAGCTCTTGTTCCCCAATGTATGCGCTTGAAGACACGATTCATTTATTTCCACATCTCCAGGACTGTATCAGGGTCCACGGGAGACCTGTACAGTGAGAAGAGGAAAGAGAGCGGAAGATAACAAAGCTCCTGTTCCCTAATGTTAGCGCTTGAAGGCACGATTCACTTAGTTCCACATCTCCAGGACTGTATCAGGGTGCACGGGAGACCTGTAATGTGAGAAGAGAGCAGAGAGGGGATGATAAGAAAGCTCTTTTTCCCCAATGTTGGTGCTTGAAGACACGATTCAGTTAGTTCCACATCTCCAGGACCGTATCAGGGTCCATGGGAGACCTATAAAGTGAGACGAGAAAAGAGAGCGGAAGATAACAAAGCTCTTGTTCCCCAATGTTAGTGCTTGAAGAGACGATTCATTAATTTCCACATCTCCAGGACTGTATCAGGGTACACGGGAGCCCTGTAATGTGAGAATAGAGAGGGGACGAAAACAAAGCGCTTGTTGCATAATGTTAGCACTTGAAGACACGATTCACTTAGTTCCACATCTCGAGGACTGTATCAGGGTTCACGGGAGACATGTAATTTGAGAAAAGAGAGGGGACGAAAACAAAGCTCTTTTTTCCCAATGTTACTGCTTGAAGGCATTATTCATTTAGTTCCACATCTCCAGGACTGTATAAGGGTCCACGGGAGAGCTGTAAAGTGAGAAGAGAAAATAGAGTGGAGGATAACAAAGCTCTTGATCCCCAATGGTAGTGCTTGAAGACACGATTCATTTAATTCCACATCTCCAGGACTGTATCAGGGTCCACGGGAGACCTGTAAAGTGAGAAGAGAAAAGAGAGCGGAAGATAACAAAGCTTTTGTTCCCCAATGTTTCTGCCTGAAGACACGAATCACTTAGTTCCACATCTCCAGGACTGTATCCGGGTCCACGGGAGACCGGTAAATTGAGAAGAGAAAAGAGAGTGGAAGATAACAAAGCTCTTGTTCCCCAATGTTTGCGCTTGAAGATACGAATCACTTAGTTCTACATCTCCAGGACTGTATCAGGGTCCACGGGAGACGTGTAAAGTGAGAAGAGAAAAGAGAGCGGAAGATAACAAAGCTCTTGTTCCCCAATGTTAGCGCTTGAAGACATGATTCACTTAGTTCCACATCTCTAGGACGGTATCAGGGTCCACGGGAGACCTGTAATGTGAGAAGAGAGCAGAGAGGGGACGATAACAAAGCTCTTGTTCCCCAATGTTAGCACTTGAAGACACGATTCACTTAGTTCCACATCTCCAGGATAGTATTAGGGTACACAGGAAACCTGTAATGTGAGAAGAGAAAAGAGAGGGGACGAAAACAAAGCTCTTGTTCCCCAATGTTAGTAATTGAAGGCACTAGTCATTTAGTTCCACATCTCCAGGACTGTATCAGGGTCCACGGGAAACCTGTAATGTGAGAAGAGAAAAGCGAGGGGACGAGAACAAAGCTCTTTTCCCCAATGTTAGCGCTTGAAGACACGATGCATTAGTTCCACATTTTCAGTACTGTATCAGGGTCCACGGGAGACTTGTAAAGTGAGAAGACAAAAGAGAGTGGAAGATAACAAAGCTCTTGTACCCCAATGTTAGCGCTTGAAGACACGATTCACTTAGTTCCACATCTCCAGGACTGTATCAGGGTCCACGGGAGACCTGTAAAGTGAGAACAGAAAAGAGAGCGGAAAATAACACAGCTTTTGCTCCCCAATGTTAGTGCTTGAAAACCAGATTCATTTAGTTCCACATCCCCAGGACTGTATCTGGGTCCACTGGAGACCTGTAAAGTGAGAAGAGAAAAGAGAGGGGAAAATATCAAAGGTCTTGTTCCACAATGTTTGTGCTTGAAGACAAGATTCACTTAGTTCTACACCTCCAGGACTGTATCAGGGTCCACGGGAGACCTATAAAGTGAGAAGAGAAAAGAGAGTGGAATATAACAAAGGTCTTGTTCCCCTATGTTAGCCCTTGAAGACATGATTCACATAGTTCCACATCTCCAGGACTGCATCAGGGTCCACGGGAGACTTGTAATGTGAGAAAAGAGAGGGGACGAAAACAAAGCTCTAGTTCCCCAATGTTAGCACTTGAAGACACGATTCACTTAGTTCCACATCTCCAGGGCTGTATCAGGGTCCACGGGAGACCTGTAAACTGAGAAGAGAAAAGAGAGCGGAAGATAACAAAGCTCTTGTTCCCAAATGTTAGCGCTTGAAGACACGATTCACTTAGTTCCACATCTCCAGGAGTGTATCAGGGTCCACCGGAAACCTGTAATGTGAGAAGAGAAAAGAGAGGGGACGAAAACAAAGCTCTTGTTCCCCAATATTAGTGCTTGAAGGCACTATTTATTTAGTTCCACATCTCCAGGACTGTATCAGGGTCCACGGGAAAGTTGTAATGTGAGAAGAAAAAAGAGAGGGGACGATAACAAAGCTCTTGTTCCCAATGTTAGCGCCTGAAGACACGATTCACTTAGTTCCACATCTCCAGGACTGTATCAGGGTCTACTGGACACCTGTAAAGTGAGAAGAGAAAAGAGAGCAGAAAATAACAAAGCTCGTGTTCCCCAATGTTAGCGCTTGAAGATACGATTCACTTAGTCCCACATCTCCAGGACTGTATTAGGGTCCACGGCAGACCAGTAATGTGAGAAGAGAAAAGAGAGGCGACGATAACAAAGCTCTTGTTCTCCAATTTTAGTGCTTGAAGACACGATTCACTTAGTTCCACATTTCCAGGACTGTATCAGGGTCCACGGGAGACTTGTAAAGTGAGAAGAGAAAAGAGAGCGCGGAAGATATCAAAGCTCTTGTTCCCCAATGTTAGCGCTTGAAGACACGATTCACTTAGTTCCACGTCTCCAGGACTGTATCAGGGTCCACGGGAGACCTGTAAAATGAGAAGAGAAAAGAGAGCAGAAGATAACAGACACATGTTCCCCAATGTTAGCGCTTGAAGACAGGATTCATTTAGCTCCACATCTTCAGGACTGTATTCGGGTCCACGGGATACCTGTAAAGTGACAAGAGAAAAGATAGCGGAAGATAACAAAGCTCTTTTTCCCCAATGTTAGCGATAGAAGACAAGAATCATTAGTTCCACATCTCCAGAACTGTATCAGTGTTCACGGGAAACCTGTAAAGTGAGAAGAGAAAAGAGACCGGAAGATAACAAAGTTCTTGTTTCCTAACGTTAGTGCTTGAAGACACGATTCACTTAGTTCCACATCTCCAGGACTGTATCAGGATCCACGGGAGACGTGTAATGTGAGAAAAGAGAGGGGACGATAACAAAGTTCCTGTTTCACAATGTTAGCACTTGAAGACACGATTCACTTAGTTCAACATCTCCAGGACTGTATCAGGGCCCATGGGAGACCTGTAAAGTGAGAAGAGAAAAGAGAGCGGAAGATAACAAAGCTCTTGTTCCCCAATGTTAGCGCTTCAAGACAGGATTCATTTATTTCCACATCTCCAGGACTGTATCAGGGTCCACGGGAGACCTGTAAAGTGAGAAGAGAAAAGAGAGCGGAAGATAACAAAGCAATTGCTCCCCAATGTTAGCGCTTGAAGACACGATTCACTTAGTTCCACATCTCCTGGACTGTATCAGGGTCCACAGGAGACCTGCAATGTGAGAAGAGAAAAGAGAGGGGACGATAACAAAGTTCTTGTTTCGTAATGTTAGTGCTTGAAGACACGATTCACTTAGCTCCACATCTCCAGGACTGTGTCCGGGTCCACTGGAGACGTGTAAAATGAGAAGAGAAAAGAGAGCAGAAGATAACAAAGCTCTAGTTCCCCAATGTTAGCGCTTGACGACACGATTCATTAAGTTCCACATCTCCAGGACTGTAGCAGGGTCCACGGGAGACCTGTAATGTGAGAAGAGAAAAGAGAGCGGAAGACAACAAAGCTCTTGTTCCCCAATGTTAGTGCTTGAAGATACGATTCATTTAGTTCCACATATCCAGGACTGTATCAGTGTCCATGGGAGACCTTTCAAGTGAGAAGAGAAAAGAGAGCGGAAGATAACGAAGCTCTTCTTCCCCAATGTTAGCGCTTGAAGACAGGATTCATTAGTTCCACATCTCCAGGAAATTATCAGTGTCCACGGGAGACCTGTACAGTGAGAAGAGGAAAGAGAGCGGAAGATAACAAAGCTCCTGTTCCCTAATGTTAGTGCTTGAAGACACGATTCACTTAGTTCCACATCTCCAGGACTGTATCAGGGTCCAAGGGAGACCTGTAATGTGAGAAGAGAGCAGAGAGGGGATGATAAGAAAGCTCTTGTTCCCCAATGTTGGCGCTTGAAGACACGATTTAGTTAGTTCCACATCTCCAGGACTGTATCAGTATCCACAGGAGACCTGTAATGTGAGAAGAGAAAACAGAGGGGACGAAAACAAAGCTCTTGTTCCCCAATGTTCGTGCTTCAAGGCACTATTCATTTATTTCCACATCTCTAGGACTGTATCAGTGTCCACGGGAAACCTGTAAAGTGAGAAGGGAAAAGAGAGTGGACGATAACAAAGCTCTTGTTCCCCAATGTTAGGGCTTGAAGACACGATTCACTTTGTTCCACATCTACAGGACTGTATCAGGGTCTACGGGAGACTTGTAAAGTGAGAAGAGAAAAGAGAAGGGACGATAACAAAGCTCTTGTTCCCCAATGTTATCGCTTGAAGTCACGATTCATTTACTTCCACATCTCCAGGAGTGTATCAGGGTCCACGGGAGACCTGTAAAGTGAGAAGCGAAAAGAGAGCGGAAGATAACAAAGTTCTTGTTCCCCAATGTTAGCGCTTGAAGACACGATTCATTTAGTTCCACATCTACAGGACTATATCAGGGTCCACGGGAGATCTGTAAAGTGAGAAGAGAAAACAGGGTGGAAGATAACAATGCTCTTGTTCCCCAATGTTAGTGCTTGAAGGCACTATTCATTTAGTTCCACATCTCCAGGACTGTATCAGGGTACACGGGAGATCTGTAATGTGAGAAAAGAGAGGGGACGAAAACAGAGCTCTTGTTCCCCAATGTTAGTGCTTGAAGGCACTATTCATTTAGTTCCACATCTCCAGGACTGTATCAGGGTCCACGGGCGACCTGTAAAGTGAGAAGAGAGAAGAGAGCGGAAAATAACAAAGCTCTTGTTCCCCAATGTTAGCGCTTGAAGACACGACTCACTTGGTTCCACATCTCCAGGACTGTATCAGGATCCACGGGAGACCTCTAATGTGAGAAGAGAACAGAGAGGGGACGATAACAAAGCTCTTGTTCCCCATTGTTAGCACTTGAAGACACGATTCACTTAGTTCAACATCTCCAGGACCTTATCAGGGTCCAAGGGAGACCTGTATTGTGAGAAAAGGGAGGGGACGAAAACAATGCTCTTGTTCCCCAATGTTAGTGCTTGAAGGCACTATTCATTTAGTTCCACATCTCCAGGACTGTATCAGGATCCACGGGAGACGTGTAATGTGAGAAAAGAGAGGGGACGATAACAAAGCTCTTGTTCCCCAATGTTAGCACATGAAGACACGATTCACTTAGTTCCACATCTCCAGGACTGTATCAGGGTCCACGGGAGACCTGTAATATGTGAAGAGAAAGGAGAGGCGACGATTACAAAGCTCTAGTTCCCCAATGTTAGTGCTTGAAGACACGATTCACTTAGTACCACATCTCCAGGACTGTATCAGGTTCCATGGGAGACCTGTAAAGTGAGAAGAGAAAAGAGAGCGGAAGATAACAAAGCTCTTGTTCCCCGATGTTAATGCTTGAAGACACGATTCAATTAGTTCCACATGTCCTGGATTGTATCAGGGTCCACGGGAGACCTGTAATGTGAGAAGAGAAAAGAGAGGGGACGATAACAAAGCTCTTGTACCCCAATGTTAGCGCTTGAAGACACGATTCACTTAGTTCCACATGTCGAGGACTGTATCAGTGTCCACGGGAGACCTGTAATGTGAGAAGAGACAGGGGACGAAAACAAAGGTCTTGTTTCCCAATGTTATTGCTTGAAGGCACTATTCATGTAGTTCCACATCTCCAGGACTGTATAAGGGTCCACGGTAGAGGTGTAATGTGAGAAGAGAAAAGAGAGTGGACGATAACAAAGCTCTTGTTCCCCAATGTTAGCGCTTGAAGACACGATTCATTAAGTTCCACATCTCCAGGACTGTATCAGGGTCCACGGGAGACCTGTAATGTGAGAAAAGAGAGGGGACGAAAACAAAGCTCTTGTTCCCCAATGTTAGCGCTTGAAGGCACGATTCACTTAGTTCCATATCAGCAGGAATGTATCAGAGTCCATGGGAGACCTGTATAATGAGAAGAGAAAAGAGAGCAGAAAATAACAAAGCTCATTTTCCCCAATGTTAGCGCTTGAATGCAAGATTCCCTTAGTTCCACATCGCCAGGACTGTATCAGGGTCCACGAGAGACCTGTAATATGAGAAGAGGAAAGAGAGGCAATGATAACAAAGCTCTTGTTCCCCAATGTTACTGCTTAAAGACACGATTCACTTAGTACCACATCTCCAGGACTGTATTAGGTTCCGCGGGAGACCTGTAAAGTGGGAAGGCAAAAGAGAGTGGAACATACCAAGCTCTTGTTCCCCATTGTTAGCGCTTGAAGACACGATTCATTAATTTCCACATCTCCGGGACTGTATCAGGGACCACGGGAGACCTGTAATGTGAGAAAAGAGATGGGACGAAAACAAAGCTCTTGGTCCCCAATGTTAGCGTTTGAAGACACGATTCACTTAGTTCCACAACTCCAGGACTGTATCAGGGTCCACGGGAGACCTGTAAACTGAGAAGAGAAAAGAGAGCGGAAAATAACACAGCTCTTGTTCCCAATTATTAGTGCTTAAAGACACGATTCATTTAGTTCCTCATGCCCAGGACTGTATCAGGGTCCACTGGAGACCTGTAAAGTGAGAAGAGAAAAGAGAGGCGAAAATAACAAAGCTCTTGTTCCCCAATGTTAGCGCTTGAAGACACGATTCTCTTAGTTCCACATCTCCAGGACTGTATTTCAGTCCACGGGAGACCTCTAATGTGAGAAGAAAAAAGAGAGAGGAAAATAACACAGCTCTTGTTCCCCTACGTTAGTGCTTTAAGACACGATTCATTTAGTTCCACATCTCCTGGACTGTATCAGGGCCCACTGGTGACCTGTAAAGTGACAAGAGAAAAGAGAGGGGAAAATAACAAAGCTCTTTTCCCCCAATGTTAGCGCTTGAAGACACGATTCACTTAGTTCCACATCGCCAGGACTGTATCAGGGTCCACGGGAGACTTGTAAAATGAGAAGAGAAAAGAGAGCAGAGAATAACAAGGCTCTTTTTCCCCAATGTTAGCACTTGAAGACACGATTCACTTAGTACCACATCTCCAGGACTGTATCACGGTCCACGGGAGACCTGTAAAGTGAGAAGAGAAAAGAGAGCGGAAGATAAGAAATCTCTTGTTCCCCAACGATAGCGCTTGAAGACACGATTCATTAAGTTCCACATCTCCAGGACTGTATCAGTGTCCACGGGAAACCTGTAATGTGAGAAGAGAAAAGACAGGGGAAGAAAACAAACTCTTGTTCCCCAATGTTAGTGCTTGAAGGCACTATTCATTTAGTTCAACAACTCCAGGCCTGTATCAGGGTCCACGGGAAACCTGTAATTTGAGACGAGAAAAGAGAGGGGACGATAACTAACCTCTTGTTCCCCAAAGTTAGGGACTGAAGACACGATTCACTTAGTTCCACATCTCCAGATACGTATCAGGATCCACAGGATACTTGTAATGTGAGAAAAGAGAGGGGACGATAACAAAGCTCTTGTTCCCCAATGTTAGTGCTTGATGAAACGATTCACTTAGTTCCACATCTACAGGACTGTATCAGAGTCCACGGGAGACCTGTAAAGTGAGACGACAAAAGAGAGCGGAAGATAATAAAGCTCTTGTTCCCCAATGTTAGCGCTTGAAGATACAATTGATTTAATTCCACAGTTCCAGGACTGTCTCAGGGTCCACGGGAGACCTGTAGACTGAGAAGAGAAAAGAGAGGAGAAGATAACAAAGCTCTTGTTCCCCAATGTTAGTGCTTGATGAAACGATTCACTTAGTTCCACATCTACAGGACTGTATCAGAGTCCACGGGAGACCTGTAAAGTGAGACGACAAAAGAGAGCGGAAGATAACAAAGCTCTTGTTCCCCAATGTTAGCGCTTGAAGATACAATTGATTTAATTCCACAGTTCCAGGACTGTATCAGGGTCCACGGGAGACCTGTAGACTGAGAAGAGAAAAGAGAGGAGAAGATAACAAAGCTCTTGTTCCCCAATATTAGCGCTTGAAGACACGATTCATTTAGTTCCACATCTCCAGGACGGTATCAGGGTCCATGGGAGGCCTGTAAAGTGAGAAGAGAAAAGAGAGAGTAAGATAACAAATCTCTTGTTCCCCAATATTTGCGCTCTAAGACACGATTCATTTAGTTCCACATCTCCAGGACTGTATCAGGATCTACGGGAGACCTGTAATGTGAGAAGAGAGCAGAGAGGGGACGATAACAAAGCTCTTGTTCCCCAATGTTAGCGCTTGAAGACACGATTCACTTAGTTCCACATCTCCACGACAATATCAGTGTCCACGGGAAACCTGTAATGTGAGAAGAGAAAAGAGAGGGGACGAAAAGAAAGCTCTTTTTCCCCAATGTTAGTGCTTGAAGACACGATTCACTTAGTACCAGATCTCCAGGACTGTATCAGGGTCCACGTGAGACCTGTAAAGTGAGAAGAGGAAAGAGAGCGGAAGATAACAAAGCTCTTGTTCCCCATTGTTAGCGCTTGAAGACACGATTCATTAAGTTCCACATTTCCAGGACTGTATCAGGGTCCACGGGAGACCTGTAATGTGAGAAAAGAGAGGGGACGAAAACAAAGCTCTTGTTCCCCAATGTTAGCGCTTGAAGACACGATTCAGTTAGTTCCACAACTCCAGGGCTGTATCAGGGTCCACGGGACACCTGTAAAGTGAGAAGAGAAAAGAGAGCAGAAAATAAGAAAGCTCTTGTTCCCCAATGTTAGCGATTGAAGACAAGATTCACTTCGTTCCACATCTCCAGGACTGTATCAGGGTCCACGGGAGACCTCTAAAGTGAGAAGAGAAAAGAGAGCGGAAGATAACAAAGCTCTTGTTCCCCAATGTTAGTGCCTGAAGACACGATTCTCTTAGTTCCACATCTCCAGGACTGTATCAGGGTCGACGGGAGACCGGTAATGTGAGAAAAGAGAGGGAACGAAAACAAAGCTCTTTTTCCCCAATGTAAGCGCTTGAAGGCACGATTCACTTAGGTCCATATATGCAGGAATGTATCAGAGTCCATGGGAGACCTGTATAATGAGAAGAGAAAAGAGAGCAGAAAATAACAAAGCTCATTTTCCCCAATGTTAGCGCTTGAATGCAAGATTCCCTTAGTTCCACATCGCCAGGATTGTATCAGGGTCCACAGGAGACCTGTAATGTGAGAAGAGAAAAGAGAGGCAATGATAACAAAGCTCTTGTTCCCCAATGTTACTGCTTAAAGACACGATTCACTTAGTACCACATCTCCAGGACTGTATCAGGGTCCGCGGGAGACCTGTAAAGTGGGAAGAGAAAAGAGAGTGGAACATAACAAAGCTCTTGTTCCCCATTGTTAGTGCTTGAAGACACGATTCATTAATTTCCACATCTCCGGGACTGTATCAGGGTCCACGGGAGACCTGTAATGTGAGAAAAGAGAGGGGACGAAAACAAAGCTCTTGTTTCCCAATGTTAGCGCTTGACGACATGATTCAGTTAGTTCCACATCTCCAGGACTGTATAAGGGTCCACGGGAGACCTGTAATATGAGAAGAGAAAGGAGAGGCGACGATTACAAAGCTCTAGTTCCCCAATGTTAGTGCTTGAAGACACGATTCACTTAGTAGCACATCTCCAGGGCTGTATCAGGTTCCACGGGAGACCTGTAAAGTGAGAAGAGTAAAGAGAGCGGAAGATAACAAAGCTCTTGTTCCCCGATGTTAGTGCTTGAAGACACGATTCACTTAGTTCCACATCTCGAGGACTGTATCAGGGTCCACGGGAGACCTGTAATGTGAGAACAGAGAGGGGACGAAAACAAGGTCTTCTTTCCCAATGTTAGTGCTTGAAGGCACTATTCATTTAGTTCCACATCTCCAGGACTGTATAAGGGTCCACGGTAGAGGTGTAAGGTGAGAAGAGAAAAGGGAGTGGACGATAACAAAGCTCTTGATCCCCAATGGTATCGCTTTAAGACACGATTCACTTAGTTCCACATCTCCAGGACAGTATCAGGGTCCCCTGGAAACCTGTAAAGTGAGACGAGAAAGGAGAGCGGAAGATAACAAAGCTCTTGTTCCCCAATGTTAACGCTTGAAGACATGATTCACATAGTTCCTCATCTCCAAGACTGTATCAGGGTCTACGGGAGACCTGTAATGTGAGAAGAGAAAAGAGAGCGGAAGATAACAAAGCAATTGCTCCCCAATGTTAGCGCTTGAAGACACGATTCACTTAGTTCCACATCTCCTGGACTGTATCAGGGTCCACAGGAGACCTGCAATGTGAGAAGAGAAAAGAGAGGGGACGATAACAAAGTTCTTGTTTCGTAATGTTAGTGCTTGAAGACACGATTCACTTAGCTCCACATCTCCAGGACTGTGTCCGGGTCCACTGGAGACGTGTAAAATGAGAAGAGAAAAGAGAGCAGAAGATAACAAAGCTCTAGTTCCCCAATGTTAGCGCTTGACGACACGAGTCATTAAGTTCCACATCTCCAGGACTGTAGCAGGGTCCACGGGAGACCTGTAATGTGAGAAGAGAAAAGAGAGCGGAAGACAACAAAGCTCTTGTTCCCCAATGTTAGTGCTTGAAGATACGATTCATTTAGTTCCACATATCCAGGACTGTATCAGTGTCCATGGGAGACCTTTCAAGTGAGAAGAGAAAAGAGAGCGGAAGATAACGAAGCTCTTCTTCCCCAATGTTAGCGCTTGAAGACAGGATTCATTAGTTCCACATCTCCAGGAAATTATCAGTGTCCACGGGAGACCTGTACAGTGAGAAGAGGAAAGAGAGCGGAAGATAACAAAGCTCCTGTTCCCTAATGTTAGTGCTTGAAGACACGATTCACTTAGTTCCACATCTCCAGGACTGTATCAGGGTCCAAGGGAGACCTGTAATGTGAGAAGAGAGCAGAGAGGGGATGATAAGAAAGCTCTTGTTCCCCAATGTTGGCGCTTGAAGACACGATTTAGTTAGTTCCACATCTCCAGGACTGTATCAGTATCCACAGGAGACCTGTAATGTGAGAAGAGAAAACAGAGGGGACGAAAACAAAGCTCTTGTTCCCCAATGTTCGTGCTTCAAGGCACTATTCATTTATTTCCACATCTCTAGGACTGTATCAGTGTCCACGGGAAACCTGTAAAGTGAGAAGGGAAAAGAGAGTGGACGATAACAAAGCTCTTGTTCCCCAATGTTAGGGCTTGAAGACACGATTCACTTAGTTCCACATCTACAGGACTGTATCAGGGTCTACGGGAGACTTGTAAAGTGAGAAGAGAAAAGAGAAGGGACGATAACAAAGCTCTTGTTCCCCAATGTTATCGCTTGAAGTCACGATTCATTTACTTCCACATCTCCAGGAGTGTATCAGGGTCCACGGGAGACCTGTAAAGTGAGAAGCGAAAAGAGAGCGGAAGATAACAAAGTTCTTGTTCCCCAATGTTAGCGCTTGAAGACACGATTCATTTAGTTCCACATCTACAGGACTATATCAGGGTCCACGGGAGATCTGTAAAGTGAGAAGAGAAAACAGGGTGGAAGATAACAATGCTCTTGTTCCCCAATGTTAGTGCTTGAAGGCACTATTCATTTAGTTCCACATCTCCAGGACTGTATCAGGGTACACGGGAGATCTGTAATGTGAGAAAAGAGAGGGGACGAAAACAGAGCTCTTGTTCCCCAATGTTAGTGCTTGAAGGCACTATTCATTTAGTTCCTCATCTCCAGGACTGTATCAGGGTCCACGGGCGACCTGTAAAGTGAGAAGAGAGAAGAGAGCGGAAAATAACAAAGCTCTTGTTCCCCAATGTTAGCGCTTGAAGACACGACTCACTTGGTTCCACATCTCCAGGACTGTATCAGGATCCACGGGAGACCTCTAATGTGAGAAGAGAACAGAGAGGGGACGATAACAAAGCTCTTGTTCCCCATTGTTAGCACTTGAAGACACGATTCACTTAGTTCAACATCTCCAGGACCTTATCAGGGTCCAAGGGAGACCTGTATTGTAAGAAAAGGGAGGGGACGAAAACAATGCTCTTGTTCCCCAATGTTAGTGCTTGAAGGCACTATTCATTTAGTTCCACATCTCCAGGACTGTATCAGGATCCACGGGAGACGTGTAATGTGAGAAAAGAGAGGGGACGATAACAAAGCTCTTGTTCCCCAATGTTAGCACATGAAGACACGATTCACTTAGTTCCACATCTCCAGGACTGTATCAGGGTCCACGGGAGACCTGTAATATGTGAAGAGAAAGGAGAGGCGACGATTACAAAGCTCTAGTTCCCCAATGTTAGTGCTTGAAGACACGATTCACTTAGTACCACATCTCCAGGACTGTATCAGGTTCCATGGGAGACCTGTAAAGTGAGAAGAGAAAAGAGAGCGGAAGATAACAAAGCTCTTGTTCCCCGATGTTAATGCTTGAAGACACGATTCAATTAGTTCCACATGTCCTGGATTGTATCAGGGTCCACGGGAGACCTGTAATGTGAGAAGAGAAAAGAGAGGGGACGATAACAAAGCTCTTGTACCCCAATGTTAGCGCTTGAAGACACGATTCACTTAGTTCCACATGTCGAGGACTGTATCAGTGTCCACGGGAGACCTGTAATGTGAGAAGAGACAGGGGACGAAAACAAAGGTCTTGTTTCCCAATGTTATTGCTTGAAGGCACTATTCATGTAGTTCCACATCTCCAGGACTGTATAAGGGTCCACGGTAGAGGTGTAATGTGAGAAGAGAAAAGAGAGTGGACGATAACAAAGCTCTTGTTCCCCAATGTTAGCGCTTGAAGACACGATTCATTAAGTTCCACATCTCCAGGACTGTATCAGGGTCCACGGGAGACCTGTAATGTGAGAAAAGAGAGGGGACGAAAACAAAGCTCTTGTTCCCCAATGTTAGCGCTTGAAGGCACGATTCACTTAGTTCCATATCAGCAGGAATGTATCAGAGTCCATGGGAGACCTGTATAATGAGAAGAGAAAAGAGAGCAGAAAATAACAAAGCTCATTTTCCCCAATGTTAGCGCTTGAATGCAAGATTCCCTTAGTTCCACATCGCCAGGACTGTATCAGGGTCCACGAGAGACCTGTAATATGAGAAGAGGAAAGAGAGGCAATGATAACAAAGCTCTTGTTCCCCAATGTTACTGCTTAAAGACACGATTCACTTAGTACCACATCTCCAGGACTGTATTAGGTTCCGCGGGAGACCTGTAAAGTGGGAAGGCAAAAGAGAGTGGAACATACCAAGCTCTTGTTCCCCATTGTTAGCGCTTGAAGACACGATTCATTAATTTCCACATCTCCGGGACTGTATCAGGGACCACGGGAGACCTGTAATGTGAGAAAAGAGATGGGACGAAAACAAAGCTCTTGGTCCCCAATGTTAGCGTTTGAAGACACGATTCACTTAGTTCCACAACTCCAGGACTGTATCAGGGTCCACGGGAGACCTGTAAACTGAGAAGAGAAAAGAGAGCGGAAAATAACACAGCTCTTGTTCCCAATTATTAGTGCTTAAAGACACGATTCATTTAGTTCCTCATGCCCAGGACTGTATCAGGGTCCACTGGAGACCTGTAAAGTGAGAAGAGAAAAGAGAGGCGAAAATAACAAAGCTCTTGTTCCCCAATGTTAGCGCTTGAAGACACGATTCTCTTAGTTCCACATCTCCAGGACTGTATTTCAGTCCACGGGAGACCTCTAATGTGAGAAGAAAAAAGAGAGAGGAAAATAACACAGCTCTTGTTCCCCTACGTTAGTGCTTTAAGACACGATTCATTTAGTTCCACATCTCCTGGACTGTATCAGGGCCCACTGGTGACCTGTAAAGTGACAAGAGAAAAGAGAGGGGAAAATAACAAAGCTCTTTTCCCCCAATGTTAGCGCTTGAAGACACGATTCACTTAGTTCCACATCGCCAGGACTGTATCAGGGTCCACGGGAGACTTGTAAAATGAGAAGAGAAAAGAGAGCAGAGAATAACAAGGCTCTTTTTCCCCAATGTTAGCACTTGAAGACACGATTCACTTAGTACCACATCTCCAGGACTGTATCACGGTCCACGGGAGACCTGTAAAGTGAGAAGAGAAAAGAGAGCGGAAGATAAGAAATCTCTTGTTCCCCAACGATAGCGCTTGAAGACACGATTCATTAAGTTCCACATCTCCAGGACTGTATCAGTGTCCACGGGAAACCTGTAATGTGAGAAGAGAAAAGACAGGGGAAGAAAACAAACTCTTGTTCCCCAATGTTAGTGCTTGAAGGCACTATTCATTTAGTTCAACAACTCCAGGCCTGTATCAGGGTCCACGGGAAACCTGTAATTTGAGACGAGAAAAGAGAGGGGACGATAACTAACCTCTTGTTCCCCAAAGTTAGGGACTGAAGACACGATTCACTTAGTTCCACATCTCCAGATACGTATCAGGATCCACAGGATACTTGTAATGTGAGAAAAGAGAGGGGACGATAACAAAGCTCTTGTTCCCCAATGTTAGTGCTTGATGAAACGATTCACTTAGTTCCACATCTACAGGACTGTATCAGAGTCCACGGGAGACCTGTAAAGTGAGACGACAAAAGAGAGCGGAAGATAATAAAGCTCTTGTTCCCCAATGTTAGCGCTTGAAGATACAATTGATTTAATTCCACAGTTCCAGGACTGTATCAGGGTCCACGGGAGACCTGTAGACTGAGAAGAGAAAAGAGAGGAGAAGATAACAAAGCTCTTGTTCCCCAATGTTAGTGCTTGATGAAACGATTCACTTAGTTCCACATCTACAGGACTGTATCAGAGTCCACGGGAGACCTGTAAAGTGAGACGACAAAAGAGAGCGGAAGATAACAAAGCTCTTGTTCCCCAATGTTAGCGCTTGAAGATACAATTGATTTAATTCCACAGTTCCAGGACTGTATCAGGGTCCACGGGAGACCTGTAGACTGAGAAGAGAAAAGAGAGGAGAAGATAACAAAGCTCTTGTTCCCCAATATTAGCGCTTGAAGACACGATTCATTTAGTTCCACATCTCCAGGACGGTATCAGGGTCCATGGGAGGCCTGTAAAGTGAGAAGAGAAAAGAGAGAGTAAGATAACAAATCTCTTGTTCCCCAATATTTGCGCTCTAAGACACGATTCATTTAGTTCCACATCTCCAGGACTGTATCAGGATCTACGGGAGACCTGTAATGTGAGAAGAGAGCAGAGAGGGGACGATAACAAAGCTCTTGTTCCCCAATGTTAGCGCTTGAAGACACGATTCACTTAGTTCCACATCTCCACGACAATATCAGTGTCCACGGGAAACCTGTAATGTGAGAAGAGAAAAGAGAGGGGACGAAAAGAAAGCTCTTTTTCCCCAATGTTAGTGCTTGAAGACACGATTCACTTAGTACCAGATCTCCAGGACTGTATCAGGGTCCACGTGAGACCTGTAAAGTGAGAAGAGGAAAGAGAGCGGAAGATAACAAAGCTCTTGTTCCCCATTGTTAGCGCTTGAAGACACGATTCATTAAGTTCCACATTTCCAGGACTGTATCAGGGTCCACGGGAGACCTGTAATGTGAGAAAAGAGAGGGGACGAAAACAAAGCTCTTGTTCCCCAATGTTAGCGCTTGAAGACACGATTCAGTTAGTTCCACAACTCCAGGGCTGTATCAGGGTCCACGGGACACCTGTAAAGTGAGAAGAGAAAAGAGAGCAGAAAATAAGAAAGCTCTTGTTCCCCAATGTTAGCGATTGAAGACAAGATTCACTTCGTTCCACATCTCCAGGACTGTATCAGGGTCCACGGGAGACCTCTAAAGTGAGAAGAGAAAAGAGAGCGGAAGATAACAAAGCTCTTGTTCCCCAATGTTAGTGCCTGAAGACACGATTCTCTTAGTTCCACATCTCCAGGACTGTATCAGGGTCGACGGGAGACCGGTAATGTGAGAAAAGAGAGGGAACGAAAACAAAGCTCTTTTTCCCCAATGTAAGCGCTTGAAGGCACGATTCACTTAGGTCCATATATGCAGGAATGTATCAGAGTCCATGGGAGACCTGTATAATGAGAAGAGAAAAGAGAGCAGAAAATAACAAAGCTCATTTTCCCCAATGTTAGCGCTTGAATGCAAGATTCCCTTAGTTCCACATCGCCAGGATTGTATCAGGGTCCACAGGAGACCTGTAATGTGAGAAGAGAAAAGAGAGGCAATGATAACAAAGCTCTTGTTCCCCAATGTTACTGCTTAAAGACACGATTCACTTAGTACCACATCTCCAGGACTGTATCAGGGTCCGCGGGAGACCTGTAAAGTGGGAAGAGAAAAGAGAGTGGAACATAACAAAGCTCTTGTTCCCCATTGTTAGTGCTTGAAGACACGATTCATTAATTTCCACATCTCCGGGACTGTATCAGGGTCCACGGGAGACCTGTAATGTGAGAAAAGAGAGGGGACGAAAACAAAGCTCTTGTTTCCCAATGTTAGCGCTTGACGACATGATTCAGTTAGTTCCACATCTCCAGGACTGTATCAGGGTCCACGGGAGACTTGTAAAATGAGAAGAGAAAAGAGAGCAGAGAATAACAAGGCTCTTTTTCCCCAATGTTAGCACTTGAAGACACGATTCACTTAGTACCACATCTCCAGGACTGTATCACGGTCCACGGGAGACCTGTAAAGTGAGAAGAGAAAAGAGAGCGGAAGATAAGAAATCTCTTGTTCCCCAACGATAGCGCTTGAAGACACGATTCATTAAGTTCCACATCTCCAGGACTGTATCAGTGTCCACGGGAAACCTGTAATGTGAGAAGAGAAAAGACAGGGGAAGAAAACAAACTCTTGTTCCCCAATGTTAGTGCTTGAAGGCACTATTCATTTAGTTCAACAACTCCAGGCCTGTATCAGGGTCCACGGGAAACCTGTAATTTGAGACGAGAAAAGAGAGGGGACGATAACTAACCTCTTGTTCCCCAAAGTTAGGGACTGAAGACACGATTCACTTAGTTCCACATCTCCAGATACGTATCAGGATCCACAGGATACTTGTAATGTGAGAAAAGAGAGGGGACGATAACAAAGCTCTTGTTCCCCAATGTTAGTGCTTGATGAAACGATTCACTTAGTTCCACATCTACAGGACTGTATCAGAGTCCACGGGAGACCTGTAAAGTGAGACGACAAAAGAGAGCGGAAGATAATAAAGCTCTTGTTCCCCAATGTTAGCGCTTGAAGATACAATTGATTTAATTCCACAGTTCCAGGACTGTCTCAGGGTCCACGGGAGACCTGTAGACTGAGAAGAGAAAAGAGAGGAGAAGATAACAAAGCTCTTGTTCCCCAATGTTAGTGCTTGATGAAACGATTCACTTAGTTCCACATCTACAGGACTGTATCAGAGTCCACGGGAGACCTGTAAAGTGAGACGACAAAAGAGAGCGGAAGATAACAAAGCTCTTGTTCCCCAATGTTAGCGCTTGAAGATACAATTGATTTAATTCCACAGTTCCAGGACTGTATCAGGGTCCACGGGAGACCTGTAGACTGAGAAGAGAAAAGAGAGGAGAAGATAACAAAGCTCTTGTTCCCCAATATTAGCGCTTGAAGACACGATTCATTTAGTTCCACATCTCCAGGACGGTATCAGGGTCCATGGGAGGCCTGTAAAGTGAGAAGAGAAAAGAGAGAGTAAGATAACAAATCTCTTGTTCCCCAATATTTGCGC
This sequence comes from Eschrichtius robustus, assembly GCF_028021215.1. NCBI lineage: Eukaryota > Metazoa > Chordata > Mammalia > Artiodactyla > Eschrichtiidae > Eschrichtius > Eschrichtius robustus. The sequence continues at coordinate 81,000 of NW_027175388.1, read as the reverse complement.
TCTAAGACACGATTCATTTAGTTCCACATCTCCAGGACTGTATCAGGATCTACGGGAGACCTGTAATGTGAGAAGAGAGCAGAGAGGGGACGATAACAAAGCTCTTGTTCCCCAATGTTAGCGCTTGAAGACACGATTCACTTAGTTCCACATCTCCACGACAATATCAGTGTCCACGGGAAACCTGTAATGTGAGAAGAGAAAAGAGAGGGGACGAAAAGAAAGCTCTTTTTCCCCAATGTTAGTGCTTGAAGACACGATTCACTTAGTACCAGATCTCCAGGACTGTATCAGGGTCCACGTGAGACCTGTAAAGTGAGAAGAGGAAAGAGAGCGGAAGATAACAAAGCTCTTGTTCCCCATTGTTAGCGCTTGAAGACACGATTCATTAAGTTCCACATTTCCAGGACTGTATCAGGGTCCACGGGAGACCTGTAATGTGAGAAAAGAGAGGGGACGAAAACAAAGCTCTTGTTCCCCAATGTTAGCGCTTGAAGACACGATTCAGTTAGTTCCACAACTCCAGGGCTGTATCAGGGTCCACGGGACACCTGTAAAGTGAGAAGAGAAAAGAGAGCAGAAAATAAGAAAGCTCTTGTTCCCCAATGTTAGCGATTGAAGACAAGATTCACTTCGTTCCACATCTCCAGGACTGTATCAGGGTCCACGGGAGACCTCTAAAGTGAGAAGAGAAAAGAGAGCGGAAGATAACAAAGCTCTTGTTCCCCAATGTTAGTGCCTGAAGACACGATTCTCTTAGTTCCACATCTCCAGGACTGTATCAGGGTCGACGGGAGACCGGTAATGTGAGAAAAGAGAGGGAACGAAAACAAAGCTCTTTTTCCCCAATGTAAGCGCTTGAAGGCACGATTCACTTAGGTCCATATATGCAGGAATGTATCAGAGTCCATGGGAGACCTGTATAATGAGAAGAGAAAAGAGAGCAGAAAATAACAAAGCTCATTTTCCCCAATGTTAGCGCTTGAATGCAAGATTCCCTTAGTTCCACATCGCCAGGATTGTATCAGGGTCCACAGGAGACCTGTAATGTGAGAAGAGAAAAGAGAGGCAATGATAACAAAGCTCTTGTTCCCCAATGTTACTGCTTAAAGACACGATTCACTTAGTACCACATCTCCAGGACTGTATCAGGGTCCGCGGGAGACCTGTAAAGTGGGAAGAGAAAAGAGAGTGGAACATAACAAAGCTCTTGTTCCCCATTGTTAGTGCTTGAAGACACGATTCATTAATTTCCACATCTCCGGGACTGTATCAGGGTCCACGGGAGACCTGTAATGTGAGAAAAGAGAGGGGACGAAAACAAAGCTCTTGTTTCCCAATGTTAGCGCTTGACGACATGATTCAGTTAGTTCCACATCTCCAGGACTGTATAAGGGTCCACGGGAGACCTGTAATATGAGAAGAGAAAGGAGAGGCGACGATTACAAAGCTCTAGTTCCCCAATGTTAGTGCTTGAAGACACGATTCACTTAGTAGCACATCTCCAGGGCTGTATCAGGTTCCACGGGAGACCTGTAAAGTGAGAAGAGTAAAGAGAGCGGAAGATAACAAAGCTCTTGTTCCCCGATGTTAGTGCTTGAAGACACGATTCAATTAGTTCCACATCTCCTGGATTGTATCAGGGTCCAAGGGAGACCTGTAATGTGAGAAGAGAAAAGAGAGGGGACGATAACACAGCTCTTGTTCCCCAATGTTAGCGCTTGAAGACACGATTCACTTAGTTCCACATCTCGAGGACTGTATCAGGGTCCACGGGAGACCTGTAATGTGAGAACAGAGAGGGGACGAAAACAAGGTCTTCTTTCCCAATGTTAGTGCTTGAAGGCACTATTCATTTAGTTCCACATCTCCAGGACTGTATAAGGGTCCACGGTAGAGGTGTAAGGTGAGAAGAGAAAAGGGAGTGGACGATAACAAAGCTCTTGATCCCCAATGGTATCGCTTTAAGACACGATTCACTTAGTTCCACATCTCCAGGACAGTATCAGGGTCCCCTGGAGACCTGTAAAGTGAGACGAGAAAGGAGAGCGGAAGATAACAAAGCTCTTGTTCCCCAATGTTAACGCTTGAAGACATGATTCACATAGTTCCTCATCTCCAAGACTGTATCAGGGTCTACGGGAGACCTGTAATGTGAGAAGAGAAAAGAGAGCGGAAGATAACAAAGCAATTGCTCCCCAATGTTAGCGCTTGAAGACACGATTCACTTAGTTCCACATCTCCTGGACTGTATCAGGGTCCACAGGAGACCTGCAATGTGAGAAGAGAAAAGAGAGGGGACGATAACAAAGTTCTTGTTTCGTAATGTTAGTGCTTGAAGACACGATTCACTTAGCTCCACATCTCCAGGACTGTGTCCGGGTCCACTGGAGACGTGTAAAATGAGAAGAGAAAAGAGAGCAGAAGATAACAAAGCTCTAGTTCCCCAATGTTAGCGCTTGACGACACGATTCATTAAGTTCCACATCTCCAGGACTGTAGCAGGGTCCACGGGAGACCTGTAATGTGAGAAGAGAAAAGAGAGCGGAAGACAACAAAGCTCTTGTTCCCCAATGTTAGTGCTTGAAGATACGATTCATTTAGTTCCACATATCCAGGACTGTATCAGTGTCCATGGGAGACCTTTCAAGTGAGAAGAGAAAAGAGAGCGGAAGATAACGAAGCTCTTCTTCCCCAATGTTAGCGCTTGAAGACAGGATTCATTAGTTCCACATCTCCAGGAAATTATCAGTGTCCACGGGAGACCTGTACAGTGAGAAGAGGAAAGAGAGCGGAAGATAACAAAGCTCCTGTTCCCTAATGTTAGTGCTTGAAGACACGATTCACTTAGTTCCACATCTCCAGGACTGTATCAGGGTCCAAGGGAGACCTGTAATGTGAGAAGAGAGCAGAGAGGGGATGATAAGAAAGCTCTTGTTCCCCAATGTTGGCGCTTGAAGACACGATTTAGTTAGTTCCACATCTCCAGGACTGTATCAGTATCCACAGGAGACCTGTAATGTGAGAAGAGAAAACAGAGGGGACGAAAACAAAGCTCTTGTTCCCCAATGTTCGTGCTTCAAGGCACTATTCATTTATTTCCACATCTCTAGGACTGTATCAGTGTCCACGGGAAACCTGTAAAGTGAGAAGGGAAAAGAGAGTGGACGATAACAAAGCTCTTGTTCCCCAATGTTAGGGCTTGAAGACACGATTCACTTAGTTCCACATCTACAGGACTGTATCAGGGTCTACGGGAGACTTGTAAAGTGAGAAGAGAAAAGAGAAGGGACGATAACAAAGCTCTTGTTCCCCAATGTTATCGCTTGAAGTCACGATTCATTTACTTCCACATCTCCAGGAGTGTATCAGGGTCCACGGGAGACCTGTAAAGTGAGAAGCGAAAAGAGAGCGGAAGATAACAAAGTTCTTGTTCCCCAATGTTAGCGCTTGAAGACACGATTCATTTAGTTCCACATCTACAGGACTATATCAGGGTCCACGGGAGATCTGTAAAGTGAGAAGAGAAAACAGGGTGGAAGATAACAATGCTCTTGTTCCCCAATGTTAGTGCTTGAAGGCACTATTCATTTAGTTCCACATCTCCAGGACTGTATCAGGGTACACGGGAGATCTGTAATGTGAGAAAAGAGAGGGGACGAAAACAGAGCTCTTGTTCCCCAATGTTAGTGCTTGAAGGCACTATTCATTTAGTTCCACATCTCCAGGACTGTATCAGGGTCCACGGGCGACCTGTAAAGTGAGAAGAGAGAAGAGAGCGGAAAATAACAAAGCTCTTGTTCCCCAATGTTAGCGCTTGAAGACACGACTCACTTGGTTCCACATCTCCAGGACTGTATCAGGATCCACGGGAGACCTCTAATGTGAGAAGAGAACAGAGAGGGGACGATAACAAAGCTCTTGTTCCCCATTGTTAGCACTTGAAGACACGATTCACTTAGTTCAACATCTCCAGGACCTTATCAGGGTCCAAGGGAGACCTGTATTGTAAGAAAAGGGAGGGGACGAAAACAATGCTCTTGTTCCCCAATGTTAGTGCTTGAAGGCACTATTCATTTAGTTCCACATCTCCAGGACTGTATCAGGATCCACGGGAGACGTGTAATGTTAGAAAAGAGAGGGGACGATAACAAAGCTCTTGTTCCCCAATGTTAGCACATGAAGACACGATTCACTTAGTTCCACATCTCCAGGACTGTATCAGGGTCCACGGGAGACCTGTAATATGTGAAGAGAAAGGAGAGGCGACGATTACAAAGCTCTAGTTCCCCAATGTTAGTGCTTGAAGACACGATTCACTTAGTACCACATCTCCAGGACTGTATCAGGTTCCATGGGAGACCTGTAAAGTGAGAAGAGAAAAGAGAGCGGAAGATAACAAAGCTCTTGTTCCCCGATGTTAATGCTTGAAGACACGATTCAATTAGTTCCACATGTCCTGGATTGTATCAGGGTCCACGGGAGACCTGTAATGTGAGAAGAGAAAAGAGAGGGGACGATAACAAAGCTCTTGTACCCCAATGTTAGCGCTTGAAGACACGATTCACTTAGTTCCACATGTCGAGGACTGTATCAGTGTCCACGGGAGACCTGTAATGTGAGAAGAGACAGGGGACGAAAACAAAGGTCTTGTTTCCCAATGTTATTGCTTGAAGGCACTATTCATGTAGTTCCACATCTCCAGGACTGTATAAGGGTCCACGGTAGAGGTGTAATGTGAGAAGAGAAAAGAGAGTGGACGATAACAAAGCTCTTGTTCCCCAATGTTAGCGCTTGAAGACACGATTCATTAAGTTCCACATCTCCAGGACTGTATCAGGGTCCACGGGAGACCTGTAATGTGAGAAAAGAGAGGGGACGAAAACAAAGCTCTTGTTCCCCAATGTTAGCGCTTGAAGGCACGATTCACTTAGTTCCATATCAGCAGGAATGTATCAGAGTCCATGGGAGACCTGTATAATGAGAAGAGAAAAGAGAGCAGAAAATAACAAAGCTCATTTTCCCCAATGTTAGCGCTTGAATGCAAGATTCCCTTAGTTCCACATCGCCAGGACTGTATCAGGGTCCACGAGAGACCTGTAATATGAGAAGAGGAAAGAGAGGCAATGATAACAAAGCTCTTGTTCCCCAATGTTACTGCTTAAAGACACGATTCACTTAGTACCACATCTCCAGGACTGTATTAGGTTCCGCGGGAGACCTGTAAAGTGGGAAGGCAAAAGAGAGTGGAACATACCAAGCTCTTGTTCCCCATTGTTAGCGCTTGAAGACACGATTCATTAATTTCCACATCTCCGGGACTGTATCAGGGACCACGGGAGACCTGTAATGTGAGAAAAGAGATGGGACGAAAACAAAGCTCTTGGTCCCCAATGTTAGCGTTTGAAGACACGATTCACTTAGTTCCACAACTCCAGGACTGTATCAGGGTCCACGGGAGACCTGTAAACTGAGAAGAGAAAAGAGAGCGGAAAATAACACAGCTCTTGTTCCCAATTATTAGTGCTTAAAGACACGATTCATTTAGTTCCTCATGCCCAGGACTGTATCAGGGTCCACTGGAGACCTGTAAAGTGAGAAGAGAAAAGAGAGGCGAAAATAACAAAGCTCTTGTTCCCCAATGTTAGCGCTTGAAGACACGATTCTCTTAGTTCCACATCTCCAGGACTGTATTTCAGTCCACGGGAGACCTCTAATGTGAGAAGAAAAAAGAGAGAGGAAAATAACACAGCTCTTGTTCCCCTACGTTAGTGCTTTAAGACACGATTCATTTAGTTCCACATCTCCTGGACTGTATCAGGGCCCACTGGTGACCTGTAAAGTGACAAGAGAAAAGAGAGGGGAAAATAACAAAGCTCTTTTCCCCCAATGTTAGCGCTTGAAGACACGATTCACTTAGTTCCACATCGCCAGGACTGTATCAGGGTCCACGGGAGACTTGTAAAATGAGAAGAGAAAAGAGAGCAGAGAATAACAAGGCTCTTTTTCCCCAATGTTAGCACTTGAAGACACGATTCACTTAGTACCACATCTCCAGGACTGTATCACGGTCCACGGGAGACCTGTAAAGTGAGAAGAGAAAAGAGAGCGGAAGATAAGAAATCTCTTGTTCCCCAACGATAGCGCTTGAAGACACGATTCATTAAGTTCCACATCTCCAGGACTGTATCAGTGTCCACGGGAAACCTGTAATGTGAGAAGAGAAAAGACAGGGGAAGAAAACAAACTCTTGTTCCCCAATGTTAGTGCTTGAAGGCACTATTCATTTAGTTCAACAACTCCAGGCCTGTATCAGGGTCCACGGGAAACCTGTAATTTGAGACGAGAAAAGAGAGGGGACGATAACTAACCTCTTGTTCCCCAAAGTTAGGGACTGAAGACACGATTCACTTAGTTCCACATCTCCAGATACGTATCAGGATCCACAGGATACTTGTAATGTGAGAAAAGAGAGGGGACGATAACAAAGCTCTTGTTCCCCAATGTTAGTGCTTGATGAAACGATTCACTTAGTTCCACATCTACAGGACTGTATCAGAGTCCACGGGAGACCTGTAAAGTGAGACGACAAAAGAGAGCGGAAGATAATAAAGCTCTTGTTCCCCAATGTTAGCGCTTGAAGATACAATTGATTTAATTCCACAGTTCCAGGACTGTATCAGGGTCCACGGGAGACCTGTAGACTGAGAAGAGAAAAGAGAGGAGAAGATAACAAAGCTCTTGTTCCCCAATGTTAGTGCTTGATGAAACGATTCACTTAGTTCCACATCTACAGGACTGTATCAGAGTCCACGGGAGACCTGTAAAGTGAGACGACAAAAGAGAGCGGAAGATAACAAAGCTCTTGTTCCCCAATGTTAGCGCTTGAAGATACAATTGATTTAATTCCACAGTTCCAGGACTGTATCAGGGTCCACGGGAGACCTGTAGACTGAGAAGAGAAAAGAGAGGAGAAGATAACAAAGCTCTTGTTCCCCAATATTAGCGCTTGAAGACACGATTCATTTAGTTCCACATCTCCAGGACGGTATCAGGGTCCATGGGAGGCCTGTAAAGTGAGAAGAGAAAAGAGAGAGTAAGATAACAAATCTCTTGTTCCCCAATATTTGCGCTCTAAGACACGATTCATTTAGTTCCACATCTCCAGGACTGTATCAGGATCTACGGGAGACCTGTAATGTGAGAAGAGAGCAGAGAGGGGACGATAACAAAGCTCTTGTTCCCCAATGTTAGCGCTTGAAGACACGATTCACTTAGTTCCACATCTCCACGACAATATCAGTGTCCACGGGAAACCTGTAATGTGAGAAGAGAAAAGAGAGGGGACGAAAAGAAAGCTCTTTTTCCCCAATGTTAGTGCTTGAAGACACGATTCACTTAGTACCAGATCTCCAGGACTGTATCAGGGTCCACGTGAGACCTGTAAAGTGAGAAGAGGAAAGAGAGCGGAAGATAACAAAGCTCTTGTTCCCCATTGTTAGCGCTTGAAGACACGATTCATTAAGTTCCACATTTCCAGGACTGTATCAGGGTCCACGGGAGACCTGTAATGTGAGAAAAGAGAGGGGACGAAAACAAAGCTCTTGTTCCCCAATGTTAGCGCTTGAAGACACGATTCAGTTAGTTCCACAACTCCGGGGCTGTATCAGGGTCCACGGGACACCTGTAAAGTGAGAAGAGAAAAGAGAGCAGAAAATAAGAAAGCTCTTGTTCCCCAATGTTAGCGATTGAAGACAAGATTCACTTCGTTCCACATCTCCAGGACTGTATCAGGGTCCACGGGAGACCTCTAAAGTGAGAAGAGAAAAGAGAGCGGAAGATAACAAAGCTCTTGTTCCCCAATGTTAGTGCCTGAAGACACGATTCTCTTAGTTCCACATCTCCAGGACTGTATCAGGGTCGACGGGAGACCGGTAATGTGAGAAAAGAGAGGGAACGAAAACAAAGCTCTTTTTCCCCAATGTAAGCGCTTGAAGGCACGATTCACTTAGGTCCATATATGCAGGAATGTATCAGAGTCCATGGGAGACCTGTATAATGAGAAGAGAAAAGAGAGCAGAAAATAACAAAGCTCATTTTCCCCAATGTTAGCGCTTGAATGCAAGATTCCCTTAGTTCCACATCGCCAGGATTGTATCAGGGTCCACAGGAGACCTGTAATGTGAGAAGAGAAAAGAGAGGCAATGATAACAAAGCTCTTGTTCCCCAATGTTACTGCTTAAAGACACGATTCACTTAGTACCACATCTCCAGGACTGTATCAGGGTCCGCGGGAGACCTGTAAAGTGGGAAGAGAAAAGAGAGTGGAACATAACAAAGCTCTTGTTCCCCATTGTTAGTGCTTGAAGACACGATTCATTAATTTCCACATCTCCGGGACTGTATCAGGGTCCACGGGAGACCTGTAATGTGAGAAAAGAGAGGGGACGAAAACAAAGCTCTTGTTTCCCAATGTTAGCGCTTGACGACATGATTCAGGTAGTTCCACATCTCCAGGAATGTATAAGGGTCCACGGGAGACCTGTAATATGAGAAGAGAAAGGAGAGGCGACGATTACAAAGCTCTAGTTCCCCAATGTTAGTGCTTGAAGACATGATTCACTTAGTAGCACATCTCCAGGGCTGTATCAGGTTCCAGGGGAGACCTGTAAAGTGAGAAGAGTAAAGAGAGCGGAAGATAACAAAGCTCTTGTTCCCCGATGTTAGTGCTTGAAGACACGATTCAATTAGTTCCACATCTCCTGGATTGTATCAGGGTCCAAGGGAGACCTGTAATGTGAGAAGAGAAAAGAGAGGGGACGATAACACAGCTCTTGTTCCCCAATGTTAGCGCTTGAAGACACGATTCACTTAGTTCCACATCTCGAGGACTGTATCAGGGTCCACGGGAGACCTGTAATGTGAGAACAGAGAGGGGACGAAAACAAGGTCTTCTTTCCCAATGTTAGTGCTTGAAGGCACTATTCATTTAGTTCCACATCTCCAGGACTGTATAAGGGTCCACGGTAGAGGTGTAAGGTGAGAAGAGAAAAGGGAGTGGATGATAACAAAGCTCTTGATCCCCAATGGTATCGCTTTAAGACACGATTCACTTAGTTCCACATCTCCAGGACAGTATCAGGGTCCCCTGGAGACCTGTAAAGTGAGACGAGAAAGGAGAGCGGAAGATAACAAAGCTCTTGTTCCCCAATGTTAACGCTTGAAGACATGATTCACATAGTTCCTCATCTCCAAGACTGTATCAGGGTCTACGGGAGACCTCTAATGTGAGAAGAGAAAAGAGAGGCGACAATAACAAAGCTCTTGTTCCCCAATGTTAGTGCTTGAAGACAAGATTCACTTAGTTCCAAATCTCAGGAGTGTATCAGGGTCCACGGGAGACCTGCAAAGTGAGAAGAGAAAAGAGAGCGGAAGATAACAAAGCTCTAGTTCTCCAATGTTAGCGCTTCAAGACACGATTCATTAAGTTCCATATCTCCAGGACTGTATCAGGGTCCAGGGGAGACATGTTAAGTGAGAAGAGAAAAGAGAGCGGAAGATAACAAAGCTCTTCTCCCCAATGTTAGTGCTTGAAGACACAATTCATTTAGTTGCACATCTCCAGGACTTTATCAGGGTCCATGGGAGACCTATAAAGTGAGACGAGAAAAGAGAGCGAAAGATAACAAAGCTCTTGTTCCCCAATGTTAGTGCTTGAAGAGACGATTCATTAATTTCCACATCTCCAGGACTGTATCAGGGTACTCGGGAGACCTGTAATGTGAGAAAAGAGAGGGGACGAAAACAAAGCGCTTGTTGCCCAATGTTAGCACTTGAAGACACGATTCACTTATTTCCACATCTCCAGGACTGTATCAGGGTCCACGGGAGAACTGTAAAGTGAGAAGAGAAAAGAGAGCGGAAAATAACAAAGCTTTGTTCCCCAATGTTAGCGCTTGAAGACCCGATTCACTTAGCTCCACATCTCCAGGACTGTATAAGGGTCCACGGGAGACCTGTAATGTGAGAAGAGGAAAGAGAGGCGACGATAACAAAGCTCTTGTTCCCCAATGTTAACACTTGAAGACACGATTCACTTAGTTACACATCTCGAGGACTGAATCAGGGTCCACGGGAGACCTGTAAAGTGAGAAGAGAGAGGGGACGAAAACAAAGTTCTTGTTTCCCAATGATAGTGCTTGAAGGCACTATTCATTTAGTTCCACATTTCCAGGACTGTATAAGGGTCCACGGGCGAAGTGTAATGTGAGAAAGAAAAGAGAGTGGACGATAACAAAGCTCTTGATCCCCAATGGTAGCGCTTGAAGATACGATTCACTTAGTTCCACATCTCCAGGACACTATCAGGGTCAACTGGAGACCTGTAAAGTGAGACGAGAAAAGAGAGCGGAAGGTTACAAAGCTCTTGTTCCCGAATATTAGCGCTTGAGGACACGATTCATTTAATTCCACATCTCCAGGACTGTATCAGGGTCCACGGGAGACCTGTAAAGTGAGAAGAGAAAAGAGAGCGGAAAATAACAAAGCTCTTCTTCCCCAATGTTAGCGCTTGAAGACACGATTCATAGTTCTACGTCTCCAGGACTGTATCCGGATCAACGGGAGACCTTTAAAGTGAGAAGAGAAAAGAGAGCGGAAGATAACAAAGCTCTTTTTCCCCAATGTTAGCGCTTGAAGACATGATTCACTTAGCTCCACATCTCCAGGACTGTATCAGGGTCCACGGGAGCCCTGTAAATTGAGAAGAGAAAAGAGAGCGGAAAATAACAAAGCTCTTGTTCCCCAAAGTTAGCGCTTGAAGATACGATTCACTTAATTCCACATCTCCAGGACTGTAGCAGGGTCCACGGGAGACCTCTAATGTGAGAAGAGAAAAGAGAGGCGACGATAACAAAACTCTTGTTCACCAATATTACTGCTTAAAGACACGATTCAGTTAGTTCCACATCTCAAGGATTGTATCAGGGTCCACGGGAGACTGGTAAAGTGAGAAGAGAAAAGAGAGTGGAAGATAACTAAGCTCTTGTTCCATAAGGTTAGCGCTTGAAGACACGATTCACTTAGTTCCACATCTCCAGGACTGTATCAGGGTCCACGGGAGACCTGTGATGTGAGAAAAGAGAGGGGACGAAAAGAAAGCTCTTGTTCCCTAATGTTAGCGCTTGAAGACACGATTCATTTAATTCCACATCTCCAGGACTGTATAAGGGTCCACGGGAGACCTGTAATATGAGAAGAGAAAGGAGAGCCGACGTTTACAAAGCTGTAGTTCCCCAATGTTAGTGCTTGAAGACACGATTCACTTAGTACCACATCTCCAGGACTGTATCAGGTTCCACGGGAGACCTGTAAAGTGAGAAGAGAAAAGAGAGCGGAAGAAAACAAAGGTCTTGTTCCCCGATGTTAGTGCTTGAAGACACGATTCAATTAGTACCACATCTCCAGGACTGTATCAGGTTCCACGGGAGACCTGTAAAGTGAGAAGAGAAAAGAGAGCGGAAGAAAACAAAGGCCTTGTTCCCCGATGTTAGTGCTTGAAGACACGATTCAATTAGTTCCACATCTCCTGGATTGTATCAGGGTCCACGGGAGACCTGTAATGTGAGAAGAGAAAAGAGAGGGGACGATAACAAAGCTCTTGATCCCCAATGGTATCGCTTGAAGACACGATTCACTTAGTTCCACATCTCCAGGACAGTATCAGGGTCCACTGGAGACCTGTACAGTGAGACGAGAAAAGAGAGCGGAAGATAACAAAGCTCTTGTTCCCCAATGTTAGCGCTTGAAGACACGATTCACTTAATTACACATCTCCAGGACTGTATCAGCGTCCACGGGAGACCTGTAAAGTGAGAAGAGAAAAGAGAGCGGAAAATAACAAAGCTCTTTTTCCCCAGTGTTAGCGCTTGAAGACACGATTCACTTAGTTCCACATCTCCAAGACTGTATCAGGGTCCACGGGAGACCTGTAAAGTGAGAAGAGAAAAGAGAGCAGAAAATAACAAAGCTCTTGTTCCCCAGAGTTAGCGCTTGAAGATACGATTCACTTAGTTCCACATCTCCAGGACTGTAGCAGGGTCCACTGGAGACCTGTAACGTGAGAAGAGAAAAGAGAGCGGAAAATAACAAAGCTCTTTTTCCCCAATGTTAGCGCTTGAAGACATGATTCTCTTAGCTCCACATCTCCAGGATTGTATCAGGGTCCACGGGAGCCCTGTAATGTGTGAAAAGCCAGGGGACGAAAACAAAGCTCTTGTTCACCAATGTTAGAGCTTGAAGACACGATTCACTTAGTTCCACATCTCCAGGACTGTATCAGGGTCTACGGGACACCTGTAATGTGAGAAGAGAAAAGAGAGGCGACAATAACAAAGCTCTTGTTCCCCAATGTTACTGCTTAAAGACATGATTCAGTTAGTTCCACATCTCAAGGATGGTATCAGGGTCCACGTGAGACCTGTAAAGTGAGAAGAGAAAAGAGAGTGGAAGATAACAAAGCTCTTGTTCCCCAATGTTAACGCTTGAAGACATGATTCACATAGTTCCTCATCTCCAGGACTGTATCAGTGTCTACGGGAGACCTGTAATGTGAGAAGAGAAAAGAGAGGCGACAATAACAAAGCTCTTGTTCCCCAATGTTAGCGCTTGAAGACACGATTCACTTAGTTTCACATCTCCAGGACTGTATCAGGGTCCACGGGAGACCTGTAAAGTGAGAAGAGAAAAGAGAGCGGAAGATAACAAAGCTCTTGTTCCCCAATGTATGCGCTTGAAGACACGATTCATTTATTTCCACATCTCCAGGACTGTATCAGGGTCCACGGGAGACCTGTACAGTGAGAAGAGGAAAGAGAGCGGAAGATAACAAAGCTCCTGTTCCCTAATGTTAGCGCTTGAAGGCACGATTCACTTAGTTCCACATCTCCAGGACTGTATCAGGGTGCACGGGAGACCTGTAATGTGAGAAGAGAGCAGAGAGGGGATGATAAGAAAGCTCTTTTTCCCCAATGTTGGTGCTTGAAGACACGATTCAGTTAGTTCCACATCTCCAGGACCGTATCAGGGTCCATGGGAGACCTATAAAGTGAGACGAGAAAAGAGAGCGGAAGATAACAAAGCTCTTGTTCCCCAATGTTAGTGCTTGAAGAGACGATTCATTAATTTCCACATCTCCAGGACTGTATCAGGGTACACGGGAGACCTGTAATGTGAGAATAGAGAGGGGACGAAAACAAAGCGCTTGTTGCATAATGTTAGCACTTGAAGACACGATTCACTTAGTTCCACATCTCGAGGACTGTATCAGGGTTCACGGGAGACATGTAATTTGAGAAAAGAGAGGGGACGAAAACAAAGCTCTTTTTTCCCAATGTTACTGCTTGAAGGCATTATTCATTTAGTTCCACATCTCCAGGACTGTATAAGGGTCCACGGGAGAGCTGTAAAGTGAGAAGAGAAAATAGAGTGGAGGATAACAAAGCTCTTGATCCCCAATGGTAGTGCTTGAAGACACGATTCATTTAATTCCACATCTCCAGGACTGTATCAGGGTCCACGGGAGACCTGTAAAGTGAGAAGAGAAAAGAGAGCGGAAGATAACAAAGCTTTTGTTCCCCAATGTTTCTGCCTGAAGACACGAATCACTTAGTTCCACATCTCCAGGACTGTATCCGGGTCCACGGGAGACCGGTAAATTGAGAAGAGAAAAGAGAGTGGAAGATAACAAAGCTCTTGTTCCCCAATGTTTGCGCTTGAAGATACGAATCACTTAGTTCTACATCTCCAGGACTGTATCAGGGTTCACGGGAGACGTGTAAAGTGAGAAGAGAAAAGAGAGCGGAAGATAACAAAGCTCTTGTTCCCCAATGTTAGCGCTTGAAGACATGATTCACTTAGTTCCACATCTCTAGGACGGTATCAGGGTCCACGGGAGACCTGTAATGTGAGAAGAGAGCAGAGAGGGGACGATAACAAAGCTCTTGTTCCCCAATGTTACCACTTGAAGACACGATTCACTTAGTTCCACATCTCCAGGATAGTATTAGGGTACACAGGAAACCTGTAATGTGAGAAGAGAAAAGAGAGGGGACGAAAACAAAGCTCTTGTTCCCCAATGTTAGTGTTTGAAGGCACTAGTCATTTAGTTCCACATCTCCAGGACTGTATCAGGGTCCACGGGAAACCAGTAATGTGAGAAGAGAAAAGCGAGGGGACGAGAACAAAGCTCTTTTCCCCAATGTTAGCGCTTGAAGACACGATGCATTAGTTCCACATTTTCAGTACTGTATCAGGGTCCACGGGAGACTTGTAAAGTGAGAAGACAAAAGAGAGTGGAAGATAACAAAGCTCTTGTACCCCAATGTTAGCGCTTGAAGACACGATTCACTTAGTTCCACATCTCCAGGACTGTATCAGGGTCCACGGGAGACCTGTAAAGTGAGAACAGAAAAGAGAGCGGAAAATAACACAGCTTTTGCTCCCCAATGTTAGTGCTTGAAAACCAGATTCATTTAGTTCCACATCCCCAGGACTGTATCTGGGTCCACTGGAGACCTGTAAAGTGAGAAGAGAAAAGAGAGGGGAAAATAACAAAGGTCTTGTTCCGCAATGTTTGTGCTTGAAGACAAGATTCACTTAGTTCTACACCTCCAGGACTGTATCAGGGTCCACGGGAGACCTATAAAGTGAGAAGAGAAAAGAGAGTGGAATATAACAAAGGTCTTGTTCCCCTATGTTAGCGCTTGAAGACATGATTCACATAGTTCCACATCTCCAGGACTGCATCAGGGTCCACGGGAGACCTGTAATGTGAGAAAAGAGAGGGGACGAAAACAAAGCTCTAGTTCCCCAATGTTAGCACTTGAAGACACGATTCACTTAGTTCCACATCTCCAGGGCTGTATCAGGGTCCACGGGAGACCTGTAAACTGAGAAGAGAAAAGAGAGCGGAAGATAACAAAGCTCTTGTTCCCAAATGTTAGCGCTTGAAGACACGATTCACTTAGTTCCACATCTCCAGGAGTGTATCAGGGTCCACGGGAAACCTGTAATGTGAGAAGAGAAAAGAGAGGGGACGAAAACAAAGCTCTTGTTCCCCAATATTAGTGCTTGAAGGCACTATTTATTTAGTTCCACATCTCCAGGACTGTATCAGGGTCCACGGGAAAGTTGTATTGTGAGAAGAAAAAAGAGAGGGGACGATAACAAAGCTCTTGTTCCCAATGTTAGCGCCTGAAGACACGATTCACTTAGTTCCACATCTCCAGGACTGTATTAGGGTCCACGGCAGACCAGTAATGTGAGAAGAGAAAAGAGAGGCGACGATAACAAAGCTCTTGTTCTCCAATTTTAGTGCTTGAAGACAAGATTCACTTAGTTCCACATTTCCAGGACTGTATCAGGGTCCACGGGAGACCTGTAAAGTGAGAAGAGAAAAGAGAGCGCGGAAGATATCAAAGCTCTTGTTCCCCAATGTTAGCGCTTGAAGACACGATTCACTTAGTTCCACGTCTCCAGGACTGTATCAGGGTCCACGGGAGACCTGTAAAATGAGAAGAGAAAAGAGAGCAGAAGATAACAGACACATGTTCCCCAATGTTAGCGCTTGAAGACAGGATTCATTTAGCTCCACATCTCCAGGACTGTATTCGGGTCCACGGGATACCTGTAAAGTGACAAGAGAAAAGATAGCGGAAGATAACAAAGCTCTTTTTCCCCAATGTTAGCGATAGAAGACAAGAATCATTAGTTCCACATCTCCAGAACTGTATCAGTGTTCACGGGAAACCTGTAAAGTGAGAAGAGAAAAGAGACCGGAAGATAACAAAGTTCTTGTTTCCTAACGTTAGTGCTTGAAGACACGATTCACTTAGTTCCACATCTCCAGGACTGTATCAGGATCCACGGGAGACGTGTAATGTGAGAAAAGAGAGGGGACGATAACAAAGTTCCTGTTTCACAATGTTAGCACTTGAAGACACGATTCACTTAGTTCAACATCTCCAGGACTGTATCAGGGTCCATGGGAGACCTGTAAAGTGAGAAGAGAAAAGAGAGCGGAAGATAACAAAGCTCTTGTTCCCCAATGTTAGCGCTTCAAGACAGGATTCATTTATTTCCACATCTCCAGGACTGTATCAGGGTCCACGGGAGACCTGTAAAGTGAGAAGAGAAAAGAGAGCGGAAGATAACAAAGCAATTGCTCCCCAATGTTAGCGCTTGAAGACACGATTCACTTAGTTCCACATCTCCTGGACTGTATCAGGGTCCACAGGAGACCTGCAATGTGAGAAGAGAAAAGAGAGGGGACGATAACAAAGTTCTTGTTTCGTAATGTTAGTGCTTGAAGACACGATTCACTTAGCTCCACATCTCCAGGACTGTGTCCGGGTCCACTGGAGACGTGTAAAATGAGAAGAGAAAAGAGAGCAGAAGATAACAAAGCTCTAGTTCCCCAATGTTAGCGCTTGACGACACGATTCATTAAGTTCCACATCTCCAGGACTGTAGCAGGGTCCACGGGAGACCTGTAATGTGAGAAGAGAAAAGAGAGCGGAAGACAACAAAGCTCTTGTTCCCCAATGTTAGTGCTTGAAGATACGATTCATTTAGTTCCACATATCCAGGACTGTATCAGTGTCCATGGGAGACCTTTCAAGTGAGAAGAGAAAAGAGAGCGGAAGATAACGAAGCTCTTCTTCCCCAATGTTAGCGCTTGAAGACAGGATTCATTAGTTCCACATCTCCAGGAAATTATCAGTGTCCACGGGAGACCTGTACAGTGAGAAGAGGAAAGAGAGCGGAAGATAACAAAGCTCCTGTTCCCTAATGTTAGTGCTTGAAGACACGATTCACTTAGTTCCACATCTCCAGGACTGTATCAGGGTCCAAGGGAGACCTGTAATGTGAGAAGAGAGCAGAGAGGGGATGATAAGAAAGCTCTTGTTCCCCAATGTTGGCGCTTGAAGACACGATTCAGTTAGTTCCACAACTCCAGGACTGTATCAGTATCCACAGGAGACCTGTAATGTGAGAAGAGAAAACAGAGGGGACGAAAACAATGCTCTTGTTCCCCAATGTTCGTGCTTCAAGGCACTATTCATTTATTTCCACATCTCTAGGACTGTATCAGTGTCCACGGGAAACCTGTAAAGTGAGAAGGGAAAAGAGAGTGGACGATAACAAAGCTCTTGTTCCCCAATGTTAGGGCTTGAAGACACGATTCACTTAGTTCCACATCTACAGGACTGAATCAGGGTCTACGGGAGACTTGTAAAGTGAGAAGAGAAAAGAGAAGGGACGATAACAAAGCTCTTGTTCCCCAATGTTATCGCTTGAAGTCACGATTCATTTACTTCCACATCTCCAGGAGTGTATCAGGGTCCACGGGAGACCTGTAAAGTGAGAAGAGAAAAGAGAGCGGAAGATAACAAAGTTCTTGTTCCCCAATGTTAGCGCTTGAAGACACGATTCATTTAGTTCCACATCTACAGGACTATATCAGGGTCCACGGGAGATCTGTAAAGTGAGAAGAGAAAACAGAGTGGAAGATAACAATGCTCTTGTTCCCCAATGTTAGTGCTTGAAGGCACTATTCATTTAGTTCCACATCTCCAGGACTGTATCAGGGTACACGGGAGATCTGTAATGTGAGAAAAGAGAGGGGACGAAAACAGAGCTCTTGTTGCCCAATGTTAGTGCTTGAAGGCACTATTCATTTAGTTCCACATCTCCAGGACTGTATCAGGGTCCACGGGCGACCTGTAAAGTGAGAAGAGAGAAGAGAGCGGAAAATAACAAAGCTCTTGTTCCCCAATGTTAGCGCTTGAAGACACGACTCACTTGGTTCCACATCTCCAGGACTGTATCAGGATCCACGGGAGACCTCTAATGTGAGAAGAGAACAGAGAGGGGACGATAACAAAGCTCTTGTTCCCCATTGTTAGCACTTGAAGACACGATTCACTTAGTTCAACATCTCCAGGACCTTATCAGGGTCCAAGGGAGACCTGTATTGTGAGAAAAGAGAGGGGACAAAAACAATGCTCTTGTTCCCCAATGTTAGTGCTTGAAGGCACTATTCATTTAGTTCCACATCTCCAGGACTGTATCAGGATCCACGGGAGACGTGTAATGTGAGAAAAGAGAGGGGACGATAACAAAGCTCTTGTTCCCCAATGTTAGCACATGAAGACACGATTCACTTAGTTCCACATCTCCAGGACTGTATCAGGGTCCACGGGAGACCTGTAATATGTGAAGAGAAAGGAGAGGCGACGATTACAAAGCTCTAGTTCCCCAATGTTAGTGCTTGAAGACACGATTCACTTAGTACCACATCTCCAGGACTGTATCAGGTTCCATGGGAGACCTGTAAAGTGAGAAGAGAAAAGAGAGCGGAAGATAACAAAGCTCTTGTTCCCCAATGTTAATGCTTGAAGACACGATTCAATTAGTTCCACATGTCCGGGATTGTATCAGGGTCCACGGGAGACCTGTAATGTGAGAAGAGAAAAGAGAGGGGACGATAACAAAGCTCTTGTACCCCAATGTTAGTGCTTGAAGACACGATTCACTTAGTTCCACATGTCGAGGACTGTATCAGTGTCCACGGGAGACCTGTAATGTGAGAAGAGACAGGGGACGAAAACAAAGGTCTTGTTTCCCAATGTTATTGCTTGAAGGCACTATTCATGTAGTTCCACATCTCCAGGACTGTATAAGGGTCCACGGTAGAGGTGTAATGTGAGAAGAGAAAAGAGAGTGGACGATAACAAAGCTCTTGTTCCCCAATGTTAGCGCTTGAAGACACGATTCATTAAGTTCCACATCTCCAGGACTGTATCAGGGTCCACGGGAGACCTGTAATGTGAGAAAAGAGAGGGGACGAAAACAAAGCTCTTGTTCCCCAATGTTAGCGCTTGAAGGCACGATTCACTTAGTTCCATATCAGCAGGAATGTATCAGAGTCCATGGGAGACCTGTATAATGAGAAGAGAAAAGAGAGCAGAAAATAACAAAGCTCATTTTCCCCAATGTTAGCGCTTGAATGCAAGATTCCCTTAGTTCCACATCGCCAGGACTGTATCAGGGTCCACGAGAGACCTGTAATATGAGAAGAGGAAAGAGAGGCAATGATAACAAAGCTCTTGTTCCCCAATGTTACTGCTTAAAGACACGATTCACTTAGTACCACATCTCCAGGACTGTATTAGGGTCCGCGGGAGACCTGTAAAGTGGGAAGGCAAAAGAGAGTGGAACATACCAAAGCTCTTGTTCCCCATTGTTAGCGCTTGAAGACACGATTCATTAATTTCCACATCTCCGGGACTGTATCAGGGACCACGGGAGACCTGTAATGTGAGAAAAGAGATGGGACGAAAACAAAGCTCTTGGTCCCCAATGTTAGCGTTTGAAGACACGATTCACTTAGTTCCACAACTCCAGGACTGTATCAGGGTCCACGGGAGACCTGTAAACTGAGAAGAGAAAAGAGAGCGGAAAATAACACAGCTCTTGTTCCCAATTATTAGTGCTTAAAGACACGATTCATTTAGTTCCTCATGCCCAGGACTGTATCAGGGTCCACTGGAGACCTGTAAAGTGAGAAGAGAAAAGAGAGGCGAAAATAACAAAGCTCTTGTTCCCCAATGTTAGCGCTTGAAGACACGATTCTCTTAGTTCCACATCTCCAGGACTGTATTTCAGTCCACGGGAGACCTCTAATGTGAGAAGAAAAAAGAGAGAGGAAAATAACACAGCTCTTGTTCCCCTACGTTAGTGCTTTAAGACACGATTCATTTAGTTCCACATCTCCTGGACTGTATCAGGGCCCACTTCTGACCTGTAAAGTGACAAGAGAAAAGAGAGGGGAAAATAACAAAGCTCTTTTCCCCCAATGTTAGCGCTTGAAGACACGATTCACTTAGTTCCACATCGCCAGGACTGTATCAGGGTCCACGGGAGGCCTGTAAAGTGAGAAGAGAAAAGAGAGAGGAAGATAACAAATCTCTTGTTCCCCAATATTTGCGCTTTAAGAGACGATTCATTTAGTTCAACATCTCCAGGACTGTATCAGGATCTACGGGACACCTGTAATGTGAGAAGAGAGCAGAGAGGGGACGATAACAAAGCTCTTGTTCCCCAATGTTAGCGCTTGAAGACACGATTCACTTAGTTCCACATCTCCACGACAATATCAGTGTCCACGGGAAACCTGTAATGTGAGAAGAGAAAAGAGAGGGGACGATAACAAAGCTCTTTTTCCCCAATGTTAGTGCTTGAAGACACGATTCACTTAGTACCACATCTCCAGGACTGTATCAGGGTCCACGTGAGACCTGTAAAGTGAGAAGTGGAAAGAGAGCGGAAGATAACAAAGCTCTTGTTCCCCATTGTTAGCGCTTGAAGACACGATTCATTAAGTTCCACATTTCCAGGACTGTATCAGGGTCCACGGGAGACCTGTAATGTGAGAAAAGAGAGGGGACGAAAACAAAGCTCTTGTTCCCCAATGTTAGCGTTTGAAGACACGATTCAGTTAGTTCCACAACTCCAGGACTGTATCAGGGTCCACGGGCGACCTGTAAAGTGAGAAGAGAGAAGAGAGCAGAAAATAAGAAAGCTCTTGTTCCCCAATGTTAGCGATTGAAGACACGATTCACTTCGTTCCACATCTCCAGGACTGTATCAGGGTCCACGGGAGACCTGTAAAGTGAGAAGAGAAAAGAGAGCGGAAGATAACAAAGCTCTTGTTCCCCAATGTTAGTGCCTGAAGACACGATTCTCTTAGTTCCACATCTCCAGGACTGTATCAGGGTCGACGGGAGACCGGTAATGTGAGAAAAGAGAGGGGACGAAAACAAAGCTCTTTTTCCCCAATGTTAGCGCTTGAAGGCACGATTCACTTAGGTCCATATATGCAGGAATGTATCAGAGTCCATGGGAGACCTGTATAATGAGCAGAGAAAAGAGAGCAGAAAATAACAAAGCTCATTTTCCCCAATGTTAGCGCTTGAATGCAAGATTCCCTTAGTTCCACATCGCCAGGATTGTATCAGGGTCCACAGGAGACCTGTAATGTGAGAAGAGAAAAGAGAGGCAATGATAACAAAGCTCTTGTTCCCCAATGTTACTGCTTAAAGACACGATTCACTTAATACCACATCTCCAGGACTGTATCAGGGTCCGCGGGAGACCTGTAAAGTGGGAAGAGAAAAGAGAGTGGAACATAACAAAGCTCTTGTTCCCCATTGTTAGTGCTTCAAGACACGATTCATTAATTTCCACATCTCCGGGACTGTATCAGGGTCCACGGGAGACCTGTAATGTGAGAAAAGAGAGGGGACGAAAACAAAGCTCTTGTTTCCCAATGTTAGCGCTTGACGACATGATTCAGTTAGTTCCACATCTCCAGGACTGTATAAGGGTCCACGGGAGACCTGTAATATGAGAAGAGAAAGGAGAGGCGACGATTACAAAGCTCTAGTTCCCCAATGTTAGTGCTTGAAGACACGATTCACTTAGTAGCACATCTCCAGGGCTGTATCAGGTTCCACGGGAGACCTGTAAAGTGAGAAGAGTAAAGAGAGCGGAAGATAACAAAGCTCTTGTTCCCCGATGTTAGTGCTTGAAGACACGATTCAATTAGTTCCACATCTCCTGGATTGTATCAGGGTCCAAGGGAGACCTGTAATGTGAGAAGAGAAAAGAGAGGGGACGATAACACAGCTCTTGTTCCCCAATGTTAGCGCTTGAAGACACGATTCACTTAGTTCCACATCTCGAGGACTGTATCAGGGTCCACGGGAGACCTGTAATGTGAGAACAGAGAGGGGACGAAAACAAGGTCCTCTTTCCCAATGTTAGTGCTTGAAGGCACTATTCATTTAGTTCCACATCTCCAGGACTGTATAAGGGTCCACGGTAGAGGTGTAAGGTGAGAAGAGAAAAGGGAGTGGACGATAACAAAGCTCTTGATCCCCAATGGTATCGCTTTAAGACACGATTCACTTAGTTCCACATCTCGAGGACTGTATCAGGGTCCACGGGAGACCTGTAATGTGAGAACAGAGAGGGGACGAAAACAAAGGTCTTCTTTCCCAATGTTAGTGCTTGAAGGCACTATTCATTTAGTTCCACATCTCCAGGACTGTATAAGGGTCCACGGTAGAGGTGTAAGGTGAGAAGAGAAAAGGGAGTGGACGATAACAAAGCTCTTGATCCCCAATGGTATCGCTTTAAGACACGATTCACTTAGTTCCACATCTCCAGGACAGTATCAGGGTCCCCTGGAGACCTGTAAAGTGAGACGAGAAAGGAGAGCGGAAGATAACAAAGCTCTTGTTCCCCAATGTTAACGCTTGAAGACATAATTCACATAGTTCCTCATCTCCAGGACTGTATCAGGGTCTACGGGAGACCTGTAATGTGAGAAGAGAAAAGAGAGGCGACAATAACAAAGCTCTTGTTCCCCAATGTTAGTGCTTGAAGACAAGATTCACTTAGTTCCAAATCTCAGGAGTGTATCAGGGTCCACGGGAGACCTGCAAAGTGAGAAGAGAAAAGAGAGCGGAAGATAACAAAGCTCTAGTTCTCCAATGTTAGCGCTTCAAGACACGATTCATTAAGTTCCATATCTCCAGGACT
This sequence comes from Eschrichtius robustus, assembly GCF_028021215.1. Lineage (NCBI taxonomy): Eukaryota > Metazoa > Chordata > Mammalia > Artiodactyla > Eschrichtiidae > Eschrichtius > Eschrichtius robustus. The sequence continues at coordinate 58,332 of NW_027175388.1, read as the reverse complement.
GTATCAGGGTCCAGGGGAGACATGTTAAGTGAGAAGAGAAAAGAGATCGGAAGATAACAAAGCTCTTCTCCCCAATGTTAGTGCTTGAAGACACAATTCATTTAGTTGCACATCTCCAGGACTTTATCAGGGTCCATGGGAGACCTATAAAGTGAGACGAGAAAAGAGAGCGGAAGATAACAAAGCTCTTGTTCCCCAATGTTAGTGCTTGAAGAGACGATTCATTAATTTCCACATCTCCAGGACTGTATCAGGGTACTCGGGAGACCTGTAATGTGAGAAAAGAGAGGGGACGAAAACAAAGCGCTTCTTGCCCAATGTTAGTGCTTGATGAAACGATTCACTTAGTTCCACATCTACAGGACTGTATCAGAGTCCACGGGAGACCTGTAAAGTGAGACGACAAAAGAGAGCGGAAGATAACAAAGCTCTTGTTCCCCAATGTTAGCGCTTGAAGATACAATTGATTTAATTCCACAGTTCCAGGACTGTATCAGGGTCCACGGGAGACCTGTAGACTGAGAAGAGAAAAGAGAGGAGAAGATAACAAAGCTCTTGTTCCCCAATATTAGCGCTTGAAGACACGATTCACTTATTTCCACATCTCCAGGACTGTATCAGGGTCCACGGGAGAACTGTAAAGTGAGAAGAGAAAAGAGAGCGGAAAATAACAAAGCTTTGTTCCCCAATGTTAGCTCTTGAAGACCCGATTCACTTAGCTCCACATCTCCAGGACTGTATAAGGGTCCACGGGAGACCTGTAATGTGAGAAGAGGAAAGAGAGGCAACGATAACAAAGCTCTTGTTCCCCAATGTTAACACTTGAAGACACGATTCACTTAGTTACACATCTCGAGGACTGAATCAGGGTCCACGGGAGACCTGTAAAGTGAGAAGAGAGAGGGGACGAAAAGAAAGGTCTTGTTTCCCAATGATAGTGCTTGAAGGCACTATTCATGTAGTTCCACATTTCCAGGACTGTATAAGGGTCCACGGGCGAAGTGTAATGTGAGAAAGAAAAGAGAGTGGACAATAACAAAGCTCTTGATCCCCAATGGTAGCGCTTGAAGATACGATTCACTTAGTTCCACATCTCCAGGACACTATCAGGGTCAACTGGAGACCTGTAAAGTGAGACGAGAAAAGAGAGCGGAAGGTTACAAAGCTCTTGTTCCCGAATATTAGCGCTTGAGGACACGATTCACTTAATTCCACATCTCCAGGACTGTATCAGGGTCCACGGGAGACCTGTAAAGTGAGAAGAGAAAAGAGAGCGGAAAATAACAAAGCTCTTCTTCCCCAATGTTAGCGCTTGAAGACACGATTCATAGTTCTACGTCTCCAGGACTGTATCCGGATCAACGGGAGACCTTTAAAGTGAGAAGAGAAAAGAGAGCGGAAGATAACAAAGCTCTTTTTCCCCAATGTTAGCGCTTGAAGACATGATTCACTTAGCTCCACATCTCCAGGACTGTATCAGGGTCCACGGGAGCCCTGTAATGTGTGAAAAGCGAGGGGACGAAAACAAAGCTCTTGTTCCCCAATGTTAGAGCTTGAAGACACGATTCATTTAATTCCACATCTCCAGTACTGTATCAGGGTCCACGGGAGACCTGTAAATTGAGAAGAGAAAAGAGAGCGGAAAATAACAAAGCTCTTGTTCCCCAAAGTTAGCGCTTGAAGATACGATTCACTTAATTCCACATCTCCAGGACTGTAGCAGGGTCCACGGGAGACCTCTAATGTGAGAAGAGAAAAGAGAGGCGACGATAACAAAACTCTTGTTCACCAATATTACTGCTTAAAGACACGATTCAGTTAGTTCCACATCTCAAGGATTGTATCAGGGTCCACGGGAGACTGGTAAAGTGAGAAGAGAAAAGAGAGTGGAAGATAACTAAGCTCTTGTTCCATAAGGTTAGCGCTTGAAGACACGATTCACTTAGTTCCACATCTCCAGGACTGTATCAGGGTCCACGGGAGACCTGTGATGTGAGAAAAGAGAGGGGACGAAAAGAAAGCTCTTGTTCCCTAATGTTAGCGCTTGAAGACACGATTCATTTAATTCCACATCTCCAGGACTGTATAAGGGTCCACGGGAGACCTGTAATATGAGAAGAGAAAGGAGAGCCGACGTTTACAAAGCTGTAGTTCCCCAATGTTAGTGCTTGAAGACACGATTCACTTAGTACCACATCTCCAGGACTGTATCAGGTTCCACGGGAGACCTGTAAAGTGAGAAGAGAAAAGAGAGCGGAAGAAAACAAAGGTCTTGTTCCCCGATGTTAGTGCTTGAAGACACGATTCAATTAGTTCCACATCTCCTGGATTGTATCAGGGTCCACGGGAGACCTGTAATGTGAGAAGAGAAAAGAGAGGGGACGATAACAAAGCTCTTGAACCCCAATGGTATCGCTTGAAGACACGATTCACTTAGTTCCACATCTCCAGGACAGTATCAGGGTCCACTGGAGACCTGTAAAGTGAGACGAGAAAAGAGAGTGGAAGATAACAAAGCTCTTGTTCCCCAATGTTAGCGCTTGAAGACACGATTCACTTAATTCCACATCTCCAGGACTGTATCAGCGTCCACGGGAGACCTGTAAAGTGAGAAGAGAAAAGAGAGCGGAAAATAACAAAGCTCTTTTTCCCCAGTGTTAACGCTTGAAGACACGATTCACTTAGTTCTACATCTCCAGGACTGTATCCGGATCAACGGGAGACCTGTAAAGTGAGAAGAGAAAAGAGAGCGGAAGATAACAAAGCTCTTTTTCCCCAATGTTAGCACTTGAAGACATGATTCACTTAGCTCCACATTTCCAGGACTGTATCAGGGTCCACGGGAGCCCTGTAATGTGTGAAAAGCGAGAGGACGAAAACAAAGCTCTTGTTCCCCAATGTTAGAGCTTGAAGACACGATTCACTTAGTTCCACATCTCCAAGACTGTATCAGGGTCCACGGGAGACCTGTAAAGTGAGAAGAGAAAAGAGAGCAGAAAATAACAAAGCTCTTGTTCCCCAGAGTTAGCGCTTGAAGATACGATTCACTTAGTTCCACATCTCCAGGACTGTAGCAGGGTCCACTGGAGACCTGTAACGTGAGAAGAGAAAAGAGAGCGGAAAATAACAAAGCTCTTTTTCCCCAATGTTAGCGCTTGAAGACATGATTCTCTTAGCTCCACATCTCCAGGATTGTATCAGGGTCCACGGGAGCCCTGTAATGTGTGAAAAGCCAGGGGACGAAAACAAAGCTCTTGTTCACCAATGTTAGAGCTTGAAGACACGATTCACTTAGTTCCACATCTCCAGGACTGTATCAGGGTCTACGGGAGACCTGTAATGTGAGAAGAGAAAAGAGAGGCGACAATAACAAAGCTCTTGTTCCCCAATGTTACTGCTTAAAGACATGATTCAGTTAGTTCCACATCTCAAGGATGGTATCAGGGTCCACGTGAGACCTGTAAAGTGAGAAGAGAAAAGAGAGTGGAAGATAACAAAGCTCTTGTTCCCCAATGTTAACGCTTGAAGCCATGATTCACATAGTTCCTCATCTCCAGGACTGTATCAGGGTCCAAGGGAGACCTGTAATGTGAGAAGAGAAAAGAGAGGCGACAATAACAAAGCTCTTGTTCCCCAATGTTAGCGCTTGAAGACACGATTCACTTAGTTTCACATCTCCAGGACTGTATCAGGGTCCACGGGAGACCTGTAAAGTGAGAAGAGAAAAGAGAGCGGAAGATAACAAAGCTCTTGTTCCCCAATGTATGCGCTTGAAGACACGATTCATTTATTTCCACATCTCCAGGACTGTATCAGGGTCCACGGGAGACCTGTACAGTGAGAAGAGGAAAGAGAGCGGAAGATAACAAAGCTCCTGTTCCCTAATGTTAGCGCTTAAAGGCACGATTCACTTAGTTCCACATCTCGAGGACTGTATCAGGGTTCATGGGAGACATGTAATTTGAGAAAAGAGAGGGGACGAAAACAAAGCTCTTTTTTCCCAATGTTACTGCTTGAAGGCATTATTCATTTAGTTCCACATCTCCAGGACTGTATAAGGGTCCACGGGAGAGCTGTAAAGTGAGAAGAGAAAATAGAGTGGAGGATAACAAAGCTCTTGATCCCCAATGGTAGTGCTTGAAGACACGATTCATTTAATTCCACATCTCCAGGACTGTATCAGGGTCCACGGGAGACCTGTAAAGTGAGAAGAGAAAAGAGAGCGGAAGATAACAAAGCTTTTGTTCCCCAATGTTTCTGCCTGAAGACACGAATCACTTAGTTCCACATCTCCAGGACTGTATCCGGGTCCACGGGAGACCGGTAAATTGAGAAGAGAAAAGAGAGTGGAAGATAACAAAGCTCTTGTTCCCCAATGTTTGCGCTTGAAGATACGAATCACTTAGTTCTACATCTCCAGGACTGTATCAGGGTCCACGGGAGACGTGTAAAGTGAGAAGAGAAAAGAGAGCGGAAGATAACAAAGCTCTTGTTCCCCAATGTTAGCGCTTGAAGACATGATTCACTTAGTTCCACATCTCTAGGACGGTATCAGGGTCCACGGGAGACCTGTAATGTGAGAAGAGAGCAGAGAGGGGACGATAACAAAGCTCTTGTTCCCCAATGTTAGCACTTGAAGACACGATTCACTTAGTTCCACATCTCCAGGATAGTATTAGGGTACACAGGAAACCTGTAATGTGAGAAGAGAAAAGAGAGGGGACGAAAACAAAGCTCTTGTTCCCCAATGTTAGTGTTTGAAGGCACTAGTCATTTAGTTCCACATCTCCAGGACTGTATCAGGGTCCACGGGAAACCTGTAATGTGAGAAGAGAAAAGCGAGGGGACGAGAACAAAGCTCTTTTCCCCAATGTTAGCGCTTGAAGACACGATGCATTAGTTCCACATTTTCAGTACTGTATCAGGGTCCACGGGAGACTTGTAAAGTGAGAAGACAAAAGAGAGTGGAAGATAACAAAGCTCTTGTACCCCAATGTTAGCGCTTGAAGACACGATTCACTTAGTTCCACATCTCCAGGACTGTATCAGGGTCCACGGGAGACCTGTAAAGTGAGAACAGAAAAGAGAGCGGAAAATAACACAGCTTTTGCTCCCCAATGTTAGTGCTTGAAAACCAGATTCATTTAGTTCCACATCCCCAGGACTGTATCTGGGTCCACTGGAGACCTGTAAAGTGAGAAGAGAAAAGAGAGGGGAAAATAACAAAGGTCTTGTTCCACAATGTTTGTGCTTGAAGACAAGATTCACTTAGTTCTACACCTCCAGGACTGTATCAGGGTCCACGGGAGACCTATAAAGTGAGAAGAGAAAAGAGAGTGGAATATAACAAAGGTCTTGTTCCCCTATGTTAGCGCTTGAAGACATGATTCACATAGTTCCACATCTCCAGGACTGCATCAGGGTCCACGGGAGACCTGTAATGTGAGAAAAGAGAGGGGACGAAAACAAAGCTCTAGTTCCCCAACGTTAGCACTTGAAGACACGATTCACTTAGTTCCACATCTCCAGGGCTGTATCAGGGTCCACGGGAGACCTGTAAACTGAGAAGAGAAAAGAGAGCGGAAGATAACAAAGCTCTTGTTCCCAAATGTTAGCGCTTGAAGACACGATTCACTTAGTTCCACATCTCCAGGAGTGTATCAGGGTCCACGGGAAACCTGTAATGTGAGAAGAGAAAAGAGAGGGGACGAAAACAAAGCTCTTGTTCCCCAATATTAGTGCTTGAAGGCACTATTTATTTAGTTCCACATCTCCAGGACTGTATCAGGGTCCACGGGAAAGTTGTAATGTGAGAAGAAAAAAGAGAGGGGACGATAACAAAGCTCTTGTTCCCAATGTTAGCGCCTGAAGACACGATTCACTTAGTTCCACATCTCCAGGACTGTATCAGGGTCTACTGGACACCTGTAAAGTGAGAAGAGAAAAGAGAGCAGAAAATAACAAAGCTCGTGTTCCCCAATGTTAGCGCTTGAAGATACGATTCACTTAGTCCCACATCTCCAGGACTGTATTAGGGTCCACGGCAGACCAGTAATGTGAGAAGAGAAAAGAGAGGCGACGATAACAAAGCTCTTGTTCTCCAATTTTAGTGCTTGAAGACACGATTCACTTAGTTCCACATTTCCAGGACTGTATCAGGGTCCACGGGAGACCTGTAAAGTGAGAAGAGAAAAGAGAGCGCGGAAGATATCAAAGCTCTTGTTCCCCAATGTTAGCGCTTGAAGACACGATTCACTTAGTTCCACGTCTCCAGGACTGTATCAGGGTCCACGGGAGACCTGTAAAATGAGAAGAGAAAAGAGAGCAGAAGATAACAGACACATGTTCCCCAATGTTAGCGCTTGAAGACAGGATTCATTTAGCTCCACATCTTCAGGACTGTATTCGGGTCCACGGGATACCTGTAAAGTGACAAGAGAAAAGATAGCGGAAGATAACAAAGCTCTTTTTCCCCAATGTTAGCGATAGAAGACAAGAATCATTAGTTCCACATCTCCAGAACTGTATCAGTGTTCACGGGAAACCTGTAAAGTGAGAAGAGAAAAGAGACCGGAAGATAACAAAGTTCTTGTTTCCTAACGTTAGTGCTTGAAGACACGATTCACTTAGTTCCACATCTCCAGGACTGTATCAGGATCCACGGGAGACGTGTAATGTGAGAAAAGAGAGGGGACGATAACAAAGTTCCTGTTTCACAATGTTAGCACTTGAAGACACGATTCACTTAGTTCAACATCTCCAGGACTGTATCAGGGTCCATGGGAGACCTGTAAAGTGAGAAGAGAAAAGAGAGCGGAAGATAACAAAGCTCTTGTTCCCCAATGTTAGCGCTTCAAGACAGGATTCATTTATTTCCACATCTCCAGGACTGTATCAGGGTCCACGGGAGACCTGTAAAGTGAGAAGAGAAAAGAGAGCGGAAGATAACAAAGCAATTGCTCCCCAATGTTAGCGCTTGAAGACACGATTCACTTAGTTCCACATCTCCTGGACTGTATCAGGGTCCACAGGAGACCTGCAATGTGAGAAGAGAAAAGAGAGGGGACGATAACAAAGTTCTTGTTTCGTAATGTTAGTGCTTGAAGACACGATTCACTTAGCTCCACATCTCCAGGACTGTGTCCGGGTCCAATGGAGACGTGTAAAATGAGAAGAGAAAAGAGAGCAGAAGATAACAAAGCTCTAGTTCCCCAATGTTAGCGCTTGACGACACGATTCATTAAGTTCCACATCTCCAGGACTGTAGCAGGGTCCACGGGAGACCTGTAATGTGAGAAGAGAAAAGAGAGCGGAAGACAACAAAGCTCTTGTTCCCCAATGTTAGTGCTTGAAGATACGATTCATTTAGTTCCACATATCCAGGACTGTATCAGTGTCCATGGGAGACCTTTCAAGTGAGAAGAGAAAAGAGAGCGGAAGATAACGAAGCTCTTCTTCCCCAATGTTAGCGCTTGAAGACAGGATTCATTAGTTCCACATCTCCAGGAAATTATCAGTGTCCACGGGAGACCTGTACAGTGAGAAGAGGAAAGAGAGCGGAAGATAACAAAGCTCCTGTTCCCTAATGTTAGTGCTTGAAGACACGATTCACTTAGTTCCACATCTCCAGGACTGTATCAGGGTCCAAGGGAGACCTGTAATGTGAGAAGAGAGCAGAGAGGGGATGATAAGAAAGCTCTTGTTCCCCAATGTTGGCGCTTGAAGACACGATTCAGTTAGTTCCACATCTCCAGGACTGTATCAGTATCCACAGGAGACCTGTAATGTGAGAAGAGAAAACAGAGGGGACGAAAACAAAGCTCTTGTTCCCCAATGTTCGTGCTTCAAGGCACTATTCATTTATTTCCACATCTCTAGGACTGTATCAGTGTCCACGGGAAACCTGTAAAGTGAGAAGGGAAAAGAGAGTGGACGATAACAAAGCTCTTGTTCCCCAATGTTAGGGCTTGAAGACACGATTCACTTAGTTCCACATCTACAGGACTGTATCAGGGTCTACGGGAGACTTGTAAAGTGAGAAGAGAAAAGAGAAGGGACGATAACAAAGCTCTTGTTCCCCAATGTTATCGCTTGAAGTCACGATTCATTTACTTCCACATCTCCAGGAGTGTATCAGGGTCCACGGGAGACCTGTAAAGTGAGAAGCGAAAAGAGAGCGGAAGATAACAAAGTTCTTGTTCCCCAATGTTAGCGCTTGAAGGCACGATTCATTTAGTTCCACATCTACAGGACTATATCAGGGTCCACGGGAGATCTGTAAAGTGAGAAGAGAAAACAGAGTGGAAGATAACAATGCTCTTGTTCCCCAATGTTAGTGCTTGAAGGCACTATTCATTTAGTTCCACATCTCCAGGACTGTATCAGGGTACACGGGAGATCTGTAATGTGAGAAAAGAGAGGGGACGAAAACAGAGCTCTTGTTCCCCAATGTTAGTGCTTGAAGGCACTATTCATTTAGTTCCACATCTCCAGGACTGTATCAGGGTCCACGGGCGACCTGTAAAGTGAGAAGAGAGAAGAGAGCGGAAAATAACAAAGCTCTTGTTCCCCAATGTTAGCGCTTGAAGACACGACTCACTTAGTTCCACATCTCCAGGACTGTATCAGGATCCACGGGAGACCTCTAATGTGAGAAGAGAACAGAGAGGGGACGATAACAAAGCTCTTGTTCCCCATTGTTAGCACTTGAAGACACGATTCACTTAGTTCAACATCTCCAGGACCTTATCAGGGTCCAAGGGAGACCTGTATTGTGAGAAAAGGGAGGGGACGAAAACAATGCTCTTGTTCCCCAATGTTAGTGCTTGAAGGCACTATTCATTTAGTTCCACATCTCCAGGACTGTATCAGGATCCACGGGAGACGTGTAATGTGAGAAAAGAGAGGGGACGATAACAAAGCTCTTGTTCCCCAATGTTAGCACATGAAGACACGATTCACTTAGTTCCACATCTCCAGGACTGTATCAGGGTCCACCGGAGACCTGTAATATGTGAAGAGAAAGGAGAGGCGACGATTACAAAGCTCTAGTTCCCCAATGTTAGTGCTTGAAGACACGATTCACTTAGTACCACATCTCCAGGACTGTATCAGGTTCCATGGGAGACCTGTAAAGTGAGAAGAGAAAAGAGAGCGGAAGATAACAAAGCTCTTGTTCCCCGATGTTAGTGCTTGAAGACACGATTCAATTAGTTCCACATGTCCTGGATTGTATCAGGGTCCACGGGAGACCTGTAATGTGAGAAGAGAAAAGAGAGGGGACGATAACAAAGCTCTTGTACCCCAATGTTAGCGCTTGAAGACACGATTCACTTAGTTCCACATGTCGAGGACTGTATCAGTGTCCACGGGAGACCTGTAATGTGAGAAGAGAGAGGGGACGAAAACAAAGGTCTTGTTTCCCAATGTTATTGCTTGAAGGCACTATTCATGTAGTTCCACATCTCCAGGACTGTATAAGGGTCCACGGTAGAGGTGTAATGTGAGAAGAGAAAAGAGAGTGGACGATAACAAAGCTCTTGTTCCCCAATGTTAGCGCCTGAAGACACGATTCATTAAGTTCCACATCTCCAGGACTGTATCAGGGTCCACGGGAGACCTGTAATGTGAGAAAAGAGCGGGGACGAAAACAAAGCTCTTGTTCCCCAATGTTAGCGCTTGAAGGCACGATTCACTTAGTTCCATATCAGCAGGAATGTATCAGAGTCCATGGGAGACCTGTATAATGAGAAGAGAAAAGAGAGCAGAAAATAACAAAGCTCATTTTCCCCAATGTTAGCGCTTGAATGCAAGATTCCCTTAGTTCCACATCGCCAGGACTGTATCAGGGTCCACGAGAGACCTGTAATGTGAGAAGAGGAAAGAGAGGCAATGATAACAAAGCTCATGTTCCCCAATGTTACTGCTTAAAGACACGATTCACTTAGTACCACATCTCCAGGACTGTATTAGGGTCCGCGGGAGACCTGTAAAGTGGGAAGGCAAAAGAGAGTGGAACATACCAAAGCTCTTGTTCCCCATTGTTAGCGCTTGAAGACACGATTCATTAATTTCCACATCTCCGGGACTGTATCAGGGTCCACGGGAGACCTGTAATGTGAGAAAAGAGATGGGACGAAAACAAAGCTCTTGGTCCCCAATGTTAGCGTTTGAAGACACGATTCACTTAGTTCCACAACTCCAGGACTGTATCAGGGTCCACGGGAGACCTGTAAACTGAGAAGAGAAAAGAGAGCGGAAAATAACACAGCTCTTGTTCCCAATTATTAGTGCTTAAAGACACGATTCATTTAGTTCCTCATGCCCAGGACTGTATCAGGGTCCACTGGAGACCTGTAAAGTGAGAAGAGAAAAGAGAGGCGAAAATAACAAAGCTCTTGTTCCCCAATGTTAGCGCTTGAAGACACGATTCTCTTAGTTCCACATCTCCAGGACTGTATTTCAGTCCACGGGAGACCTCTAATGTGAGAAGAAAAAAGAGAGAGGAAAATAACACAGCTCTTGTTCCCATACGTTAGTGCTTTAAGACACGATTCATTTAGTTCCACATCTCCTGGACTGTATCAGGGCCCACTGGTGACCTGTAAAGTGACAAGAGAAAAGAGAGGGGAAAATAACAAAGCTCTTTTCCCCCAATGTTAGCGCTTGAAGACACGATTCACTTAGTTCCACATCGCCAGGACTGTATCAGGGTCCACGGGAGGCCTGTAAAGTGAGAAGAGAAAAGAGAGAGGAAGATAACAAATCTCTTGTTCCCCAATATTTGCGCTTTAAGAGACGATTCATTTAGTTCAACATCTCCAGGACTGTATCAGGATCTACGGGACACCTGTAATGTGAGAAGAGAGCAGAGAGGGGACGATAACAAAGCTCTTGTTCCCCAATGTTAGCGCTTGAAGACACGATTCACTTAGTTCCACATCTCCACGACAATATCAGTGTCCACGGGAAACCTGTAATGTGAGAAGAGAAAAGAGAGGGGACGATAACAAAGCTCTTTTTCCCCAATGTTAGTGCTTGAAGACACGATTCACTTAGTACCACATCTCCAGGACTGTATCAGGGTCCACGTGAGACCTGTAAAGTGAGAAGTGGAAAGAGAGCGGAAGATAACAAAGCTCTTGTTCCCCATTGTTAGCGCTTGAAGACACGATTCATTAAGTTCCACATTTCCAGGACTGTATCAGGGTCCACGGGAGACCTGTAATGTGAGAAAAGAGAGGGGACGAAAACAAAGCTCTTGTTCCCCAATGTTAGCGTTTGAAGACACGATTCAGTTAGTTCCACAACTCCAGGACTGTATCAGGGTCCACGGGAGACCTGTAAAGTGAGAAGAGAGAAGAGAGCAGAAAATAAGAAAGCTCTTGTTCCCCAATGTTAGCGATTGAAGACACGATTCAATTAGTTCCACATCTCCTGGATTGTATCAGGGTCCACGGGAGACCTGTAATGTGAGAAGAGAAAAGAGAGGGGACGATAACACAGCTCTTGTTCCCCAATGTTAGCGCTTGAAGACACGATTCACTTAGTTCCACATCTCGAGGACTGTATCAGGGTCCACGGGAGACCTGTAATGTGAGAACAGAGAGGGGACGAAAACAAAGGTCTTCTTTCCCAATGTTAGTGCTTGAAGGCACTATTCATTTAGTTCCACATCTCCAGGACTGTATAAGGGTCCACGGTAGAGGTGTAAGGTGAGAAGAGAAAAGGGAGTGGACGATAACAAAGCTCTTGATCCCCAATGGTATCGCTTTAAGACACGATTCACTTAGTTCCACATCTCGAGGACTGTATCAGTGTCCACGGGAGACCTGTAATGTGAGAACAGAGAGGGGACGAAAACAAAGGTCTTCTTTCCCAATGTTAGTGCTTGAAGGCACTATTCATTTAGTTCCACATATCCAGGACTGTATAAGGGTCCACGGTAGAGGTGTAAGGTGAGAAGAGAAAAGGGAGTGGACGATAACAAAGCTCTTGATCCCCAATGGTATCGCTTTAAGACACGATTCACTTAGTTCCACATCTCCAGGACAGTATCAGGGTCCCCTGGAGACCTGTAAAGTGAGACGAGATAGGAGAGCGGAAGATAACAAAGCTCTTGTTCCCCAATGTTAACGCTTGAAGACATGATTCACATAGTTCCTCATCTCCAGGACTGTATCAGGGTCTACGGGATACCTGTAATGTGAGAAGAGAAAAGAGAGGCGACAATAACAAAGCTCTTGTTCCCCAATGTTAGTGCTTGAAGACAAGATTCACTTAGTTCCAAATCTCAGGAGTGTATCAGGGTCCACGGGAGACCTGCAAAGTGAGAAGAGAAAAGAGAGCGGAAGATAACAAAGCTCTAGTTCTCCAATGTTAGCGCTTCAAGACACGATTCATTAAGTTCCATATCTCCAGGACTGTATCAGGGTCCAGGGGAGACATGTTAAGTGAGAAGAGAAAAGAGATCGGAAGATAACAAAGCTCTTCTCCCCAATGTTAGTGCTTGAAGACACAATTCATTTAGTTGCACATCTCCAGGACTTTATCAGGGTCCATGGGAGACCTATAAAGTGAGACGAGAAAAGAGAGCGGAAGATAACAAAGCTCTTGTTCCCCAATGTTAGTGCTTGAAGAGACGATTCATTAATTTCCACATCTCCAGGACTGTATCAGGGTACTCGGGAGACCTGTAATGTGAGAAAAGAGAGGGGACGAAAACAAAGCGCTTCTTGCCCAATGTTAGTGCTTGATGAAACGATTCACTTAGTTCCACATCTACAGGACTGTATCAGAGTCCACGGGAGACCTGTAAAGTGAGACGACAAAAGAGAGCGGAAGATAACAAAGCTCTTGTTCCCCAATTTTAGCGCTTGAAGATACAATTGATTTAATTCCACAGTTCCAGGACTGTATCAGGGTCCACGGGAGACCTGTAGACTGAGAAGAGAAAAGAGAGGAGAAGATAACAAAGCTCTTGTTCCCCAATATTAGCGCTTGAAGACACGATTCACTTATTTCCACATCTCCAGGACTGTATCAGGGTCCACGGGAGAACTGTAAAGTGAGAAGAGAAAAGAGAGCGGAAAATAACAAAGCTTTGTTCCCCAATGTTAGCTCTTGAAGACCCGATTCACTTAGCTCCACATCTCCAGGACTGTATAAGGGTCCACGGGAGACCTGTAATGTGAGAAGAGGAAAGAGAGGCAACGATAACAAAGCTCTTGTTCCCCAATGTTAACACTTGAAGACACGATTCACTTAGTTACACATCTCGAGGACTGAATCAGGGTCCACGGGAGACCTGTAAAGTGAGAAGAGAGAGGGGACGAAAAGAAAGGTCTTGTTTCCCAATGATAGTGCTTGAAGGCACTATTCATTTAGTTCCACATTTCCAGGACTGTATAAGGGTCCACGGGCGAAGTGTAATGTGAGAAAGAAAAGAGAGTGGACGATAACAAAGCTCTTGATCCCCAATGGTAGCGCTTGAAGATACGATTCACTTAGTTCCACATCTCCAGGACACTATCAGGGTCAACTGGAGACCTGTAAAGTGAGACGAGAAAAGAGAGCGGAAGGTTACAAAGCTCTTGTTCCCGAATATTAGCGCTTGAGGACACGATTCATTTAATTCCACATCTCCAGGACTGTATCAGGGTCCACGGGAGACCTGTAAAGTGAGAAGAGAAAAGAGAGCGCGGAAGATATCAAAGCTCTTGTTCCCCAATGTTAGCGCTTGAAGACACGATTCACTTAGTTCCACGTCTCCAGGACTGTATCAGGGTCCACGGGAGACCTGTAAAATGAGAAGAGAAAAGAGAGCAGAAGATAACAGACACATGTTCCCCAATGTTAGCGCTTGAAGACAGGATTCATTTAGCTCCACATCTCCAGGACTGTATTCGGGTCCACGGGATACCTGTAAAGTGACAAGAGAAAAGATAGCGGAAGATAACAAAGCTCTTTTTCCCCAATGTTAGCGATAGAAGACAAGAATCATTAGTTCCACATCTCCAGAACTGTATCAGTGTTCACGGGAAACCTGTAAAGTGAGAAGAGAAAAGAGACCGGAAGATAACAAAGTTCTTGTTTCCTAACGTTAGTGCTTGAAGACACGATTCACTTAGTTCCACATCTCCAGGACTGTATCAGGATCCACGGGAGACGTGTAATGTGAGAAAAGAGAGGGGACGATAACAAAGTTCCTGTTTCACAATGTTAGCACTTGAAGACACGATTCACTTAGTTCAACATCTCCAGGACTGTATCACGGTCCATGGGAGACCTGTAAAGTGAGAAGAGAAAAGAGAGCGGAAGATAACAAAGCTCTTGTTCCCCAATGTTAGCGCTTCAAGACAGGATTCATTTATTTCCACATCTCCAGGACTGTATCAGGGTCCACGGGAGACCTGTAAAGTGAGAAGAGAAAAGAGAGCGGAAGATAACAAAGCAATTGCTCCCCAATGTTAGCGCTTGAAGACACGATTCACTTAGTTCCACATCTCCTGGACTGTATCAGGGTCCACAGGAGACCTGCAATGTGAGAAGAGAAAAGAGAGGGGACGATAACAAAGTTCTTGTTTCGTAATGTTAGTGCTTGAAGACACGATTCACTTAGCTCCACATCTCCAGGACTGTGTCCGGGTCCACTGGAGACGTGTAAAATGAGAAGAGAAAAGAGAGCAGAAGATAACAAAGCTCTAGTTCCCCAATGTTAGCGCTTGACGACACGATTCATTAAGTTCCACATCTCCAGGACTGTAGCAGGGTCCACGGGAGACCTGTAATGTGAGAAGAGAAAAGAGAGCGGAAGACAACAAAGCTCTTGTTCCCCAATGTTAGTGCTTGAAGATACGATTCATTTAGTTCCACATATCCAGGACTGTATCAGTGTCCATGGGAGACCTTTCAAGTGAGAAGAGAAAAGAGAGCGGAAGATAACGAAGCTCTTCTTCCCCAATGTTAGCGCTTGAAGACAGGATTCATTAGTTCCACATCTCCAGGAAATTATCAGTGTCCACGGGAGACCTGTACAGTGAGAAGAGGAAAGAGAGCGGAAGATAACAAAGCTCCTGTTCCCTAATGTTAGTGCTTGAAGACACGATTCACTTAGTTCCACATCTCCAGGGCTGTATCAGGGTCCAAGGGAGACCTGTAATGTGAGAAGAGAGCAGAGAGGGGATGATAAGAAAGCTCTAGTTCCCCAATGTTAGCGCTTGAAGACACGATTCATTTACTTCCACATCTCCAGGACTGTAACAGTGTCCACGGAAAACCTGTAAAGTGAGAGGAGAAAAGAGAGCGGAAGATAACAAAGCTCTTGTTCTCCAATGTTAGCGGTTGAAGACACTATTCATTTAGTTCCACATCTCCAGGACTGTATCAGGGTCCACGGGAGACCTGTAAAGTGAGAAAAGAGAAGAGAGCGGAAAATAACAAAGCTCTTGTTCCCCAATGTTAGCGCTTGAAGACACGACTCACTTAGTTCCACAACTCCAGGACTGTATCAGGTTCCACGGGAGACCTGTAATGTGAGAAGAGAAAAGAGAGGGGATGATAAAAAAGCTCTTGTTCCCCCATGTTAGCGCTTTAAGACACAATTCACTTAGTTTCACTTCTCCAGGATTGAAGCAGGGTCCATGGGAGACTTGTAAAGTGAGAAGAGAAAAGAGAGGGGACGATAACAAAGCTCTTGTTCCCCAATGTTAGTGCTTGAAGACACGATTCACTTAGTTTCACATCTCCGGGACTGTATCAGGGTCCACGGGAGACCTGTAAATTGAGAAGAGAAAAGAGAGCAGAAGATAACAAAGCTCTTGTTCCCCAATGTTAGCGCTTGAAGACACGATTCACTTAGTTTCACATCTCCAGGACTGTATCAGGGTCCATGGGAGACCTGTAAAGTGAGAAGAGAAAAGAGAGCGGAAGATAACAAAGCTCTTGTTCCCCAATGTATGCGCTTGAAGACACGATTCATTTATTTCCACATCTCCAGGACTGTATCAGGGTCCACGGGAGACCTTTACAGTGAGAAGAGGAAAGAGAGCGGAAGATAACAAAGCTCCTGTTCCCTAATGTTAGCGCTTGAAGGCACGATTCACTTAGTTCCACATCTCCAGGACTGTATCAGGGTGCACGGGAGACCTGTAATGTGAGAAGAGAGCAGAGAGGGGATGATAAGAAAGCTCTTGTTCCCCAATGTTGGCGCTTGAAGACACGATTCAGTTAGTTCCACATCTCCAGGACTGTATTAGTATCCACAGGAGACCTGTAATGTGAGAAGAGAAAACAGAGGGGACGAAAACAAAGCTCTTGTTCCCCAATGTTCGTGCTTCAAGGCACTATTCATTTATTTCCACATCTCTAGGACTGTATCAGTGTCCACGGGAAACCTGTAAAGTGAGAAGGGAAAAGAGAGTGGACGATAACAAAGCTCTTGTTCCCCAATGTTAGGGCTTGAAGACACGATTCACTTAGTTCCACATCTACAGGACTGTATCAGGGTCTACGGGAGACTTGTAAAGTGAGAAGAGAAAAGAGAAGGGACGATAACAAAGCTCTTGTTCCCCAATGTTATCGCTTGAAGTCACGATTCATTTACTTCCACATCTCCAGGAGTGTATCAGGGTCCACGGGAGACCTGTAAAGTGAGAAGCGAAAAGAGAGCGGAAGATAACAAAGTTCTTGTTCCCCAATGTTAGCGCTTGAAGACACGATTCATTTAGTTCCACATCTACAGGACTATATCAGGGTCCACGGGAGATCTGTAAAGTGAGAAGAGAAAACAGAGTGGAAGATAACAATGCTCTTGTTCCCCAATGTTAGTGCTTGAAGGCACTATTCATTTAGTTCCACATCTCCAGGACTGTATCAGGGTACACGGGAGATCTGTAATGTGAGAAAAGAGAGGGGACGAAAACAGAGCTCTTGTTGCCCAATGTTAGTGCTTGAAGGCACTATTCATTTAGTTCCACATCTCCAGGACTGTATCAGGGTCCACGGGCGACCTGTAAAGTGAGAAGAGAGAAGAGAGCGGAAAATAACAAAGCTCTTGTTCCCCAATGTTAGCGCTTGAAGACACGACTCACTTAGTTCCACATCTCCAGGACTGTATCAGGATCCACGGGAGACCTCTAATGTGAGAAGAGAACAGAGAGGGGACGATAACAAAGCTCTTGTTCCCCATTGTTAGCACTTGAAGACACGATTCACTTAGTTCAACATCTCCAGGACCTTATCAGGGTCCTAGGGAGACCTGTATTGTGAGAAAAGGGAGGGGACGAAAACAATGCTCTTGTTCCCCAATGTTAGTGCTTGAAGGCCCTATTCATTTAGTTCCACATCTCCAGGACTGTATCAGGGTCCACGGGAGACGTGTAATGTGAGAAAAGAGAGGGGACGATAACAAAGCTCTTGTTCCCCAATGTTAGCACATGAAGACACGATTCACTTAGTTCCACATCTCCAGGACTGTATCAGGGTCCACGGGAGACCTGTAATATGTGAAGAGAAAGGAGAGGCGACGATTACAAAGCTCTAGTTCCCCAATGTTAGTGCTTGAAGACACGATTCACTTAGTACCACATCTCCAGGACTGTATCAGGTTCCATGGGAGACCTGTAAAGTGAGAAGAGAAAAGAGAGCGGAAGATAACAAAGCTCTTGTTCCCCGATGTTAGTGCTTGAAGACACGATTCAATTAGTTCCACATGTCGAGGACTGTATCAGTGTCCACGGGAGACCTGTAATGTGAGAAGAGAGAGGGGACGAAAACAAAGGTCTTGTTTCCCAATGTTATTGCTTGAAGGCACTATTCATGTAGTTCCACATCTCCAGGACTGTATAAGGGTCCACGTTAGAGGTGTAATGTGAGAAGAGAAAAGAGAGTGGACGATAACAAAGCTCTTGTTCCCCAATGTTAGCGCTTGAAGACACGATTCATTAAGTTCCACATCTCCAGGACTGTATCAGGGTCCACGGGAGACCTGTAATGTGAGAAAAGAGAGGGGACGAAAACAAAGCTCTTGTTCCCCAATGTTAGCGCTTGAAGGCACGATTCACTTAGTTCCATATCAGCAGGAATGTATCAGAGTCCATGGGAGACCTGTATAATGAGAAGAGAAAAGAGAGCAGAAAATAACAAAGCTCATTTTCCCCAATGTTAGCGCTTGAATGCAAGATTCCCTTAGTTCCACATCGCCAGGACTGTATCAGGGTCCACGAGAGACCTGTAATGTGAGAAGAGGAAAGAGAGGCAATGATAACAAAGCTCATGTTCCCCAATTTTACTGCTTAAAGACACGATTCACTTAGTACCACATCTCCAGGACTGTATTAGGGTCCGCGGGAGACCTGTAAAGTGGGAAGGCAAAAGAGAGTGGAACATACCAAAGCTCTTGTTCCCCATTGTTAGCGCTTGAAGACACGATTCATTAATTTCCACATCTCCGGGACTGTATCAGGGACCACGGGAGACCTGTAATGTGAGAAAAGAGATGGGACGAAAACAAAGCTCTTGGTCCCCAATGTTAGCGTTTGAAGACACGATTCACTTAGTTCCACAACTCCAGGACTGTATCAGGGTCCACGGGAGACCTGTAAACTGAGAAGAGAAAAGAGAGCGGAAAATAACACAGCTCTTGTTCCCAATTATTAGTGCTTAAAGACACGATTCATTTAGTTCCTCATGCCCAGGACTGTATCAGGGTCCACTGGAGACCTGTAAAGTGAGAAGAGAAAAGAGAGGCGAAAATAACAAAGCTCTTGTTCCCCAATGTTAGCGCTTGAAGACACGATTCTCTTAGTTCCACATCTCCAGGACTGTATTTCAGTCCACGGGAGACCTCTAATGTGAGAAGAAAAAAGAGAGAGGAAAATAACACAGCTCTTGTTCCCCTACGTTAGTGCTTTAAGACACGATTCATTTAGTTC
Source organism: Eschrichtius robustus (assembly GCF_028021215.1). Taxonomy (NCBI): domain Eukaryota; kingdom Metazoa; phylum Chordata; class Mammalia; order Artiodactyla; family Eschrichtiidae; genus Eschrichtius; species Eschrichtius robustus. Next base: position 39,400 of record NW_027175388.1, on the reverse strand, counting down.
CACATCTCCTGGACTGTATCAGGGCCCACTGGTGACCTGTAAAGTGACAAGAGAAAAGAGAGGGGAAAATAACAAAGCTCTTTTCCCCCAATGTTAGCGCTTGAAGACACGATTCACTTAGTTCCACATCGCCAGGACTGTATCAGGGTCCACGGGAGGCCTGTAAAGTGAGAAGAGAAAAGAGAGAGGAAGATAACAAATCTCTTGTTCCCCAATATTTGCGCTTTAAGAGACGATTCATTTAGTTCAACATCTCCAGGACTGTATCAGGATCTACGGGACACCTGTAATGTGAGAAGAGAGCAGAGAGGGGACGATAACAAAGCTCTTGTTCCCCAATGTTAGCGCTTGAAGACACGATTCACTTAGTTCCACATCTCCACGACAATATCAGTGTCCACGGGAAACCTGTAATGTGAGAAGAGAAAAGAGAGGGGACGATAACAAAGCTCTTTTTCCCCAATGTTAGTGCTTGAAGACACGATTCACTTAGTACCACATCTCCAGGACTGTATCAGGGTCCACGTGAGACCTGTAAAGTGAGAAGTGGAAAGAGAGCGGAAGATAACAAAGCTCTTGTTCCCCATTGTTAGCGCTTGAAGACACGATTCATTAAGTTCCACATTTCCAGGACTGTATCAGGGTCCACGGGAGACCTGTAATGTGAGAAAAGAGAGGGGACGAAAACAAAGCTCTTGTTCCCCAATGTTAGCGTTTGAAGACACGATTCAGTTAGTTCCACAACTCCAGGACTGTATCAGGGTCCACGGGAGACCTGTAAAGTGAGAAGAGAGAAGAGAGCAGAAAATAAGAAAGCTCTTGTTCCCCAATGTTAGCGATTGAAGACACGATTCACTTCGTTCCACATCTCCAGGACTGTATCAGGGTCCACGGGAGACCTGTAAAGTGAGAAGAGAAAAGAGAGCGGAAGATAACAAAGCTCTTGTTCCCCAATGTTAGCGCTTCAAGACAGGATTCATTTATTTCCACATCTCCAGGACTGTATCAGGGTCCACGGGAGACCTGTAAAGTGAGAAGAGAAAAGAGAGGGGACGATAACAAAGCTCTTGTTCCCCAATGTTAGTGCTTGAAGACACGATTCACTTAGTTTCACATCTCCGGGACTGTATCAGGGTCCACGGGAGACCTGTAAAGTGAGAAGAGAAAAGAGAGCAGAAGATAACAAAGCTCTTGTTCCCCAATGTTAGCGCTTGAAGACACGATTCACTTAGTTTCACATCTCCAGGACTGTATCAGGGTCCACGGGAGACCTGTAAAGTGAGAAGAGAAAAGAGAGCGGAAGATAACAAAGCTCTTGTTCCCCAATGTATGCGCTTGAAGACACGATTCATTTATTTCCACATCTCCAGGACTGTATCAGGGTCCACGGGAGACCTGTACAGTGAGAAGAGGAAAGAGAGCGGAAGATAACAAAGCTCCTGTTCCCTAATGTTAGCGCTTGAAGGCACGATTCACTTAGTTCCACATCTCCAGGACTGTATCAGGGTGCACGGGAGACCTGTAATGTGAGAAGAGAGCAGAGAGGGGATGATAAGAAAGCTCTTGTTCCCCAATGTTGGCGCTTGAAGACACGATTCAGTTAGTTCCACATCTCCAGGACTGTATCAGTATCCACAGGAGACCTGTAATGTGAGAAGAGAAAACAGAGGGGACGAAAACAAAGCTCTTGTTCCCCAATGTTCGTGCTTCAAGGCACTATTCATTTATTTCCACATCTCTAGGACTGTATCAGTGTCCACGGGAAACCTGTAAAGTGAGAAGGGAAAAGAGAGTGGACGATAACAAAGCTCTTGTTCCCCAATGTTAGGGCTTGAAGACACGATTCACTTAGTTCCACATTTACAGGACTGTATCAGGGTCTACGGGAGACTTGTAAAGTGAGAAGAGAAAAGAGAAGGGACGATAACAAAGCTCTTGTTCCCCAATGTTATCGCTTGAAGTCACGATTCATTTACTTCCACATCTCCAGGAGTGTATCAGGGTCCACGGGAGACCTGTAAAGTGAGAAGCGAAAAGAGAGCGGAAGATAACAAAGTTCTTGTTCCCCAATGTTAGCGCTTGAAGACACGATTCATTTAGTTCCACATCTACAGGACTATATCAGGGTCCACGGGAGATCTGTAAAGTGAGAAGAGAAAACAGAGTGGAAGATAACAATGCTCTTGTTCCCCAATGTTAGTGCTTGAAGGCACTATTCATTTAGTTCCACATCTCCAGGACTGTATCAGGGTACACGGGAGATCTGTAATGTGAGAAAAGAGAGGGGACGAAAACAGAGCTCTTGTTCCCCAATGTTAGTGCTTGAAGGCACTATTCATTTAGTTCCACATCTCCAGGACTGTATCAGGGTCCACGGGCGACCTGTAAAGTGAGAAGAGAGAAGAGAGCGGAAAATAACAAAGCTCTTGTTCCCCAATGTTAGCGCTTGAAGACACGACTCACTTAGTTCCACATCTCCAGGACTGTATCAGGATCCACGGGAGACCTCTAATGTGAGAAGAGAACAGAGAGGGGACGATAACAAAGCTCTTGTTCCCCATTGTTAGCACTTGAAGACACGATTCACTTAGTTCAACATCTCCAGGACCTTATCAGGGTCCAAGGGAGACCTGTATTGTGAGAAAAGGGAGGGGACGAAAACAATGCTCTTGTTCCCCAATGTTAGTGCTTGAAGGCACTATTCATTTAGTTCCACATCTCCAGGACTGTATCAGGATCCACGGGAGACGTGTAATGTGAGAAAAGAGAGGGGACGATAACAAAGCTCTTGTTCCCCAATGTTAGCACATGAAGACACGATTCACTTAGTTCCACATCTCCAGGACAGTATCAGGGTCCACGGGAGACCTGTAATATGTGAAGAGAAAGGAGAGGCGACGATTACAAAGCTCTAGTTCCCCAATGTTAGTGCTTGAAGACACGATTCACTTAGTACCACATCTCCAGGACTGTATCAGGTTCCATGGGAGACCTGTAAAGTGAGAAGAGAAAAGAGAGCGGAAGATAACAAAGCTCTTGTTCCCCGATGTTAGTGCTTGAAGACACGATTCAATTAGTTCCACATGTCCTGGATTGTATCAGGGTCCACGGGAGACCTGTAATGTGAGAAGAGAAAAGAGAGGGGACGATAACAAAGCTCTTGTACCCCAATGTTAGCGCTGGAAGACACGATTCACTTAGTTCCACATGTCGAGGGCTGTATCAGTGTCCACGGGAGACCTGTAATGTGAGAAGAGAGAGGGGACGAAAACAAAGGTCTTGTTTCCCAATGTTATTGCTTGAAGGCACTATTCATGTAGTTCCACATCTCCAGGACTGTATAAGGGTCCACGGTAGAGGTGTAATGTGAGAAGAGAAAAGAGAGTGGACGATAACAAAGCTCTTGTTCCCCAATGTTAGCGCTTGAAGACACGATTCATTAAGTTCCACATCTCCAGGACTGTATCAGGGTCCACGGGAGACCTGTAATGTGAGAAAAGAGAGGGGACGAAAACAAAGCTCTTGTTCCCCAATGTTAGCGCTTGAAGGCACGATTCACTTAGTTCCATATCAGCAGGAATGTATCAGAGTCCATGGGAGACCTGTATAATGAGAAGAGAAAAGAGAGCAGAAAATAACAAAGCTCATTTTCCCCAATGTTAGCGCTTGAATGCAAGATTCCCTTCGTTCCACATCGCCAGGACTGTATCAGGGTCCACGAGAGACCTGTAATGTGAGAAGAGGAAAGAGAGGCAATGATAACAAAGCTCATGTTCCCCAATTTTACTGCTTAAAGACACGATTCACTTAGTACCACATCTCCAGGACTGTATTAGGGTCCGCGGGAGACCTGTAAAGTGGGAAGGCAAAAGAGAGTGGAACATACCAAAGCTCTTGTTCCCCATTGTTAGCGCTTGAAGACACGATTCATTAATTTCCACATCTCCGGGACTGTATCAGGGACCACGGGAGACCTGTAATGTGAGAAAAGAGATGGGACGAAAACAAAGCTCTTGGTCCCCAATGTTAGCGTTTGAAGACACGATTCACTTAGTTCCACAACTCCAGGACTGTATCAGGGTCCACGGGAGACCTGTAAACTGAGAAGAGAAAAGAGAGCGGAAAATAACACAGCTCTTGTTCCCAATTATTAGTGCTTAAAGACACGATTCATTTAGTTCCTCATGCCCAGGACTGTATCAGGGTCCACTGGAGACCTGTAAAGTGAGAAGAGAAAAGAGAGGCGAAAATAACAAAGCTCTTGTTCCCCAATGTTAGCGCTTGAAGACACGATTCTCTTAGTTCCACATCTCCAGGACTGTATTTCAGTCCACGGGAGACCTCTAATGTGAGAAGAAAAAAGAGAGAGGAAAATAACACAGCTCTTGTTCCCCTACGTTAGTGCTTTAAGACACGATTCATTTAGTTCCACATCTCCTGGACTGTATCAGGGCCCACTGGTGACCTGTAAAGTGACAAGAGAAAAGAGAGGGGAAAATAACAAAGCTCTTTTCCCCCAATGTTAGCGCTTGAAGACACGATTCACTTAGTTCCACATCGCCAGGACTGTATCAGGGTCCACGGGAGGCCTGTAAAGTGAGAAGAGAAAAGAGAGAGGAAGATAACAAATCTCTTGTTCCCCAATATTTGCGCTTTAAGAGACGATTCATTTAGTTCAACATCTCCAGGACTGTATCAGGATCTACGGGACACCTGTAATGTGAGAAGAGAGCAGAGAGGGGACGATAACAAAGCTCTTGTTCCCCAATGTTAGCGCTTGAAGACACGATTCACTTAGTTCCACATCTCCACGACAATATCAGTGTCCACGGGAAACCTGTAATGTGAGAAGAGAAAAGAGAGGGGACGATAACAAAGCTCTTTTTCCCCAATGTTAGTGCTTGAAGACACGATTCACTTAGTACCACATCTCCAGGACTGTATCAGGGTCCACGTGAGACCTGTAAAGTGAGAAGTGGAAAGAGAGCGGAAGATAACAAAGCTCTTGTTCCCCATTGTTAGCGCTTGAAGACACGATTCATTAAGTTCCACATTTCCAGGACTGTATCAGGGTCCACGGGAGACCTGTAATGTGAGAAAAGAGAGGGGACGAAAACAAAGCTCTTGTTCCCCAATGTTAGCGTTTGAAGACACGATTCAGTTAGTTCCACAACTCCAGGACTGTATCAGGGTCCACGGGAGACCTGTAAAGTGAGAAGAGAGAAGAGAGCAGAAAATAAGAAAGCTCTTGTTCCCCAATGTTAGCGATTGAAGACACGATTCACTTCGTTCCACATCTCCAGGACTGTATCAGGGTCCACGGGAGACCTGTAAAGTGAGAAGAGAAAAGAGAGCGGAAGATAACAAAGCTCTTGTTCCCCAATGTTAGTGCCTGAAGACACGATTCTCTTAGTTCCACATCTCCAGGACTGTATCAGGGTCGACGGGAGACCGGTAATGTGAGAAAAGAGAGGGGACGAAAACAAAGCTCTTTTTCCCCAATGTTAGCGCTTGAAGGCACGATTCACTTAGGTCCATATATGCAGGAATGTATCAGAGTCCATGGGAGACCTGTATAATGAGAAGAGAAAAGAGAGCAGAAAATAACAAAGCTCATTTTCCCCAATGTTAGCGCTTGAATGCAAGATTCCCTTAGTTCCACATCGCCAGGATTGTATCAGGGTCCACAGGAGACCTGTAATGTGAGAAGAGAAAAGAGAGGCAATGATAACAAAGCTCTTGTTCCCCAATGTTACTGCTTAAAGACACGATTCACTTAGTACCACATCTCCAGGACTGTATCAGGGTCCGCGGGAGACCTGTAAAGTGGGAAGAGAAAAGAGAGTGGAACATAACAAAGCTCTTGTTCCCCATTGTTAGTGCTTGAAGACACGATTCATTAATTTCCACATCTCCGGGACTGTATCAGGGTCCACGGGAGACCTGTAATGTGAGAAAAGAGAGGGGACGAAAACAAAGCTCTTGTTTCCCAATGTTAGCGCTTGACGACATGATTCAGTTAGTTCCACATCTCCAGGACTGTATAAGGGTCCACGGGAGACCTGTAATATGAGAAGAGAAAGGAGAGGCGACGATTACAAAGCTCTAGTTCCCCAATGTTAGTGCTTGAAGACACGATTCACTTAGTAGCACATCTCCAGGGCTGTATCAGGTTCCACGGGAGACCTGTAAAGTGAGAAGAGTAAAGAGAGCGGAAGATAACAAAGCTCTTGTTCCCCGATGTTAGTGCTTGAAGACACGATTCAATTAGTTCCACATGTCCTGGATTGTATCAGGGTCCACGGGAGACCTGTAATGTGAGAAGAGAAAACAGAGGGGACGATAACACAGCTCTTGTTCCCCAATGTTAGCGCTTGAAGACACGATTCACTTAGTTCCACATCTCGAGGACTGTATCAGGGTCCACGGGAGACCTGTAATGTGAGAACAGAGAGGGGACGAAAACAAAGGTCTTCTTTCCCAATGTTAGTGCTTGAAGGCACTATTCATTTAGTTCCACATCTCCAGGACTGTATAAGGGTCCACGGTAGAGGTGTAAGGTGAGAAGAGAAAAGGGAGTGGACGATAACAAAGCTCTTGATCCCCAATGGTATCGCTTTAAGACACGATTCACTTAGTTCCACATCTCGAGGACTGTATCAGGGTCCACGGGAGACCTGTAATGTGAGAACAGAGAGGGGACGAAAACAAAGGTCTTCTTTCCCAATGTTAGTGCTTGAAGGCACTATTCATTTAGTTCCACATCTCCAGGACTGTATAAGGGTCCACGGTAGAGGTGTAAGGTGAGAAGAGAAAAGGGAGTGGACGATAACAAAGCTCTTGATCCCCAATGGTATCGCTTTAAGACACGATTCACTTAGTTCCACATCTCCAGGACAGTATCAGGGTCCCCTGGAGACCTGTAAAGTGAGACGAGAAAGGAGAGCGGAAGATAACAAAGCTCTTGTTCCCCAATGTTAACGCTTGAAGACATGATTCACATAGTTCCTCATCTCCAGGACTGTATCAGGGTCTACGGGAGACCTGTAATGTGAGAAGAGAAAAGAGAGGCGACAATAACAAAGCTCTTGTTCCCCAATGTTAGTGCTTGAAGACAAGATTCACTTAGTTCCAAATCTCAGGAGTGTATCAGGGTCCACGGGAGACCTGCAAAGTGAGAAGAGAAAAGAGAGCGGAAGATAACAAAGCTCTAGTTCTCCAATGTTAGCGCTTCAAGACACGATTCATTAAGTTCCATATCTCCAGGACTGTATCAGGGTCCAGGGGAGACATGTTAAGTGAGAAGAGAAAAGAGATCGGAAGATAACAAAGCTCTTCTCCCCAATGTTAGTGCTTGAAGACACAATTCATTTAGTTGCACATCTCCAGACTTTATCAGGGTCCATGGGAGACCTATAAAGTGAGACGAGAAAAGAGAGCGGAAGATAACAAAGCTCTTGTTCCCCAATGTTAGTGCTTGAAGAGACGATTCATTAATTTCCACATCTCCAGGACTGTATCAGGGTACTCGGGAGACCTGTAATGTGAGAAAAGAGAGGGGACGAAAACAAAGCGCTTCTTGCCCAATGTTAGTGCTTGATGAAACGATTCACTTAGTTCCACATCTACAGGACTGTATCAGAGTCCACGGGAGACCTGTAAAGTGAGACGACAAAAGAGAGCGGAAGATAACAAAGCTCTTGTTCCCCAATGTTAGCGCTTGAAGATACAATTGATTTAATTCCACAGTTCCAGGACTGTATCAGGGTCCACGGGAGACCTGTAGACTGAGAAGAGAAAAGAGAGGAGAAGATAACAAAGCTCTTGTTCCCCAATATTAGCGCTTGAAGACACGATTCACTTATTTCCACATCTCCAGGACTGTATCAGGGTCCACGGGAGAACTGTAAAGTGAGAAGAGAAAAGAGAGCGGAAAATAACAAAGCTTTGTTCCCCAATGTTAGCTCTTGAAGACCCGATTCACTTAGCTCCACATCTCCAGGACTGTATAAGGGTCCACGGGAGACCTGTAATGTGAGAAGAGGAAAGAGAGGCAACGATAACAAAGCTCTTGTTCCCCAATGTTAACACTTGAAGACACGATTCACTTAGTTACACATCTCGAGGACTGAATCAGGGTCCACGGGAGACCTGTAAAGTGAGAAGAGAGAGGGGACGAAAAGAAAGGTCTTGTTTCCCAATGATAGTGCTTGAAGGCACTATTCATTTAGTTCCACATTTCCAGGACTGTATAAGGGTCCACGGGCGAAGTGTAATGTGAGAAAGAAAAGAGAGTGGACGATAACAAAGCTCTTGATCCCCAATGGTAGCGCTTGAAGATACGATTCACTTAGTTCCACATCTCCAGGACACTATCAGGGTCAACTGGAGACCTGTAAAGTGAGACGAGAAAAGAGAGCGGAAGGTTACAAAGCTCTTGTTCCCGAATATTAGCGCTTGAGGACACGATTCATTTAATTCCACATCTCCAGGACTGTATCAGGGTCCACGGGAGACCTGTAAAGTGAGAAGAGAAAAGAGAGCGGAAAATAACAAAGCTCTTCTTCCCCAATGTTAGCGCTTGAAGACACGATTCATAGTTCTACGTCTCCAGGACTGTATCCGGATCAACGGGAGACCTTTAAAGTGAGAAGAGAAAAGAGAGCGGAAGATAACAAAGCTCTTTTTCCCCAATGTTAGCGCTTGAAGACATGATTCACTTAGCTCCACATCTCCAGGACTGTATCAGGGTCCACGGGAGCCCTGTAATGTGTGAAAAGCGAGGGGACGAAAACAAAGCTCTTGTTCCCCAATGTTAGAGCTTGAAGACACGATTCATTTAATTCCACATCTCCAGTACTGTATCAGGGTCCACGGGAGACCTGTAAATTGAGAAGAGAAAAGAGAGCGGAAAATAACAAAGCTCTTGTTCCCCAAAGTTAGCGCTTGAAGATACGATTCACTTAATTCCACATCTCCAGGACTGTAGCAGGGTCCACGGGAGACCTCTAATGTGAGAAGAGAAAAGAGAGGCGACGATAACAAAACTCTTGTTCACCAATATTACTGCTTAAAGACACGATTCAGTTAGTTCCACATCTCAAGGATTGTATCAGGGTCCACGGGAGACTGGTAAAGTGAGAAGAGAAAAGAGAGTGGAAGATAACTAAGCTCTTGTTCCATAAGGTTAGCGCTTGAAGACACGATTCACTTAGTTCCACATCTCCAGGACTGTATCAGGGTCCACGGGAGACCTGTGATGTGAGAAAAGAGAGGGGACGAAAAGAAAGCTCTTGTTCCCTAATGTTAGCGCTTGAAGACACGATTCATTTAATTCCACATCTCCAGGACTGTATAAGGGTCCACGGGAGACCTGTAATATGAGAAGAGAAAGGAGAGGCGACGTTTACAAAGCTGTAGTTCCCCAATGTTAGTGCTTGAAGACACGATTCACTTAGTACCACATCTCCAGGACTGTATCAGGTTCCACGGGAGACCTGTAAAGTGAGAAGAGAAAAGAAAGCGGAAGAAAACAAAGGTCTTGTTCCCCGATGTTAGTGCTTGAAGACACGATTCAATTAGTTCCACATCTCCTGGATTGTATCAGGGTCCACGGGAGACCTGTAATGTGAGAAGAGAAAAGAGAGGGGACGATAACAAAGCTCTTGATCCCCAATGGTATCGCTTGAAGACACGATTCACTTAGTTCCACATCTCCAGGACAGTATCAGGGTCCACTGGAGACCTGTAAAGTGAGACGAGAAAAGAGAGTGGAAGATAACAAAGCTCTTGTTCCCCAATGTTAGCGCTTGAAGACACGATTCACTTAATTCCACATCTCCAGGACTGTATCAGCGTCCACGGGAGACCTGTAAAGTGAGAAGAGAAAAGAGAGCGGAAAATAACAAAGCTCTTTTTCCCCAGTGTTAACGCTTGAAGACACGATTCACTTAGTTCTACATCTCCAGGACTGTATCCGGATCAACGGGAGACCTGTAAAGTGAGAAGAGAAAAGAGAGCGGAAGATAACAAAGCTCTTTTTCCCCAATGTTAGCACTTGAAGACATGATTCACTTAGCTCCACATTTCCAGGACTGTATCAGGGTCCACGGGAGCCCTGTAATGTGTGAAAAGCGAGAGGACGAAAACAAAGCTCTTGTTCCCCAATGTTAGAGCTTGAAGACACGATTCACTTAGTTCCACATCTCCAAGACTGTATCAGGGTCCACGGGAGACCTGTAAAGTGAGAAGAGAAAAGAGAGCAGAAAATAACAAAGCTCTTGTTCCCCAGAGTTAGCGCTTGAAGATACGATTCACTTAGTTCCACATCTCCAGGACTGTAGCAGGGTCCACTGGAGACCTGTAACGTGAGAAGAGAAAAGAGAGCGGAAAATAACAAAGCTCTTTTTCCCCAATGTTAGCGCTTGAAGACATGATTCTCTTAGCTCCACATCTCCAGGATTGTATCAGGGTCCACGGGAGCCCTGTAATGTGTGAAAAGCCAGGGGACGAAAACAAAGCTCTTGTTCACCAATGTTAGAGCTTGAAGACACGATTCACTTAGTTCCACATCTCCAGGACTGTATCAGGGTCTACGGGAGACCTGTAATGTGAGAAGAGAAAAGAGAGGCGACAATAACAAAGCTCTTGTTCCCCAATGTTACTGCTTAAAGACATGATTCAGTTAGTTCCACATCTCAAGGATGGTATCAGGGTCCACGTGAGACCTGTAAAGTGAGAAGAGAAAAGAGAGTGGAAGATAACAAAGCTCTTGTTCCCCAATGTTAACGCTTGAAGCCATGATTCACATAGTTCCTCATCTCCAGGACTGTATCAGGGTCCAAGGGAGACCTGTAATGTGAGAAGAGAAAAGAGAGGCGACAATAACAAAGCTCTTGTTCCCCAATGTTAGCGCTTGAAGACACGATTCACTTAGTTTCACATCTCCAGGACTGTATCAGGGTCCACGGGAGACCTGTAAAGTGAGAAGAGAAAAGAGAGCGGAAGATAACAAAGCTCTTGTTCCCCAATGTATGCGCTTGAAGACACGATTCATTTATTTCCACATCTCCAGGACTGTATCAGGGTCCACGGGAGACCTGTACAGTGAGAAGAGGAAAGAGAGTGGAAGATAACAAAGCTCCTGTTCCCTAATGTTAGCGCTTAAAGGCACGATTCACTTACTTCCACATCTCCAGGACTGTATCAGGGTGCACGGGAGACCTGTAATGTGAGAAGAGAGCAGAGAGGGGATGATAAGAAAGCTCTTGTTCCCCAATGTTGGCGCTTGAAGACACGATTCAGTTAGTTCCACATCTCCAGGACCGTATCAGGGTCCATGGGAGACCTATAAAGTGAGACGAGAAAAGAGAGCGGAAGATAACAAAGCTCTTGTTCCCCAATATTAGTGCTTGAAGAGACGATTCATTAATTTCCACATCTCCAGGACTGTATCAGGGTACACGGGAGACCTGTAATGTGAGAATAGAGAGGGGACGAAAACAAAGCGCTTGTTGCATAATGTTAGCACTTGAAGACACGATTCACTTAGTTCCACATCTCGAGGACTGTATCAGGGTTCACGGGAGACATGTAATTTGAGAAAAGAGAGGGGACGAAAACAAAGCTCTTTTTTCCCAATGTTACTGCTTGAAGGCATTATTCATTTAGTTCCATATCTCCAGGACTGTATAAGGGTCCACGGGAGAGCTGTAAAGTGAGAAGAGAAAATAGAGTGGAGGATAACAAAGCTCTTGATCCCCAATGGTAGTGCTTGAAGACACGATTCATTTAATTCCACATCTCCAGGACTGTATCAGGGTCCACGGGAGACCTGTAAAGTGAGAAGAGAAAAGAGAGCGGAAGATAACAAAGCTTTTGTTCCCCAATGTTTCTGGCTGAAGACACGAATCACTTAGTTCCACATCTCCAGGACTGTATCCGGGTCCACGGGAGACCGGTAAATAGAGAAGAGAAAAGAGAGTGGAAGATAACAAAGCTCTTGTTCCCCAATGTTTGCGCTTGAAGATACGAATCACTTAGTTCTACATCTCCAGGACTGTATCAGGGTCCACGGGAGACGTGTAAAGTGAGAAGAGAAAAGAGAGCGGAAGATAACAAAGCTCTTGTTCCCCAATGTTAGCGCTTGAAGACATGATTCACTTAGTTCCACATCTCTAGGACGGTATCAGGGTCCACGGGAGACCTGTAATGTGAGAAGAGAGCAGAGAGGGGACGATAACAAAGCTCTTGTTCCCCAATGTTAGCACTTGAAGACACGATTCACTTAGTTCCACATCTCCAGGATAGTATTAGGGTACACAGGAAACCTGTAATGTGAGAAGAGAAAAGAGAGGGGACGAAAACAAAGCTCTTGTTCCCCAATGTTAGTGTTTGAAGGCACTAGTCATTTAGTTCCACATCTCCAGGACTGTATCAGGGTCCACGGGAAACCTGTAATGTGAGAAGAGAAAAGCGAGGGGACGAGAACAAAGCTCTTTTCCCCAATGTTAGCGCTTGAAGACACGATGCATTAGTTCCACATTTTCAGTACTGTATCAGGGTCCACGGGAGACTTGTAAAGTGAGAAGACAAAAGAGAGTGGAAGATAACAAAGCTCTTGTACCCCAATGTTAGCGCTTGAAGACACGATTCACTTAGTTCCACATCTCCAGGACTGTATCAGGGTCCACGGGAGACCTGTAAAGTGAGAACAGAAAAGAGAGCTTAAAATAACACAGCTTTTGCTCCCCAATGTTAGTGCTTGAAAACCAGATTCATTTAGTTCCACATCCCCAGGACTGTATCTGGGTCCACTGGAGACCTGTAAAGTGAGAAGAGAAAAGAGAGGGGAAAATAACAAAGGTCTTGTTCCGCAATGTTTGTGCTTGAAGACAAGATTCACTTAGTTCTACACCTCCAGGACTGTATCAGGGTCCACGGGAGACCTATAAAGTGAGAAGAGAAAAGAGAGTGGAATATAACAAAGGTCTTGTTCCCCTATGTTAGCGCTTGAAGACATGATTCACATAGTTCCACATCTCCAGGACTGCATCAGGGTCCACGGGAGACCTGTAATGTGAGAAAAGAGAGGGGACGAAAACAAAGCTCTAGTTCCCCAATGTTAGCACTTGAAGACACGATTCACTTAGTTCCACATCTCCAGGGCTGTATCAGGGTCCACGGGAGACCTGTAAACTGAGAAGAGAAAAGAGAGCGGAAGATAACAAAGCTCTTGTTCCCAAATGTTAGCGCTTGAAGACACGATTCACTTAGTTCCACATCTCCAGGAGTGTATCAGGGTCCACGGGAAACCTGTAATGTGAGAAGAGAAAAGAGAGGGGACGAAAACAAAGCTCTTGTTCCCCAATATTAGTGCTTGAAGGCACTATTTATTTAGTTCCACATCTCCAGGACTGTATCAGGGTCCACGGGAAAGTTGTAATGTGAGAAGAAAAAAGAGAGGGGACGATAACAAAGCTCTTGTTCCCAATGTTAGCGCCTGAAGACACGATTCACTTAGTTCCACATCTCCAGGACTGTATCAGGGTCTACTGGACACCTGTAAAGTGAGAAGAGAAAAGAGAGCAGAAAATAACAAAGCTCGTGTTCCCCAATGTTAGCGCTTGAAGATACGATTCACTTAGTCCCACATCTCCAGGACTGTATTAGGGTCCACGGCAGACCAGTAATGTGAGAAGAGAAAAGAGAGGCGACGATAACAAAGCTCTTGTTCTCCAATTTTAGTGCTTGAAGACACGATTCACTTAGTTCCACATTTCCAGGACTGTATCAGGGTCCACGGGAGACCTGTAAAGTGAGAAGAGAAAAGAGAGCGCGGAAGATATCAAAGCTCTTGTTCCCCAATGTTAGCGCTTGAAGACACGATTCACTTAGTTCCACGTCTCCAGGACTGTATCAGGGTCCACGGGAGACCTGTAAAATGAGAAGAGAAAAGAGAGCAGAAGATAACAGACACATGTTCCCCAATGTTAGCGCTTGAAGACAGGATTCATTTAGCTCCACATCTTCAGGACTGTATTCGGGTCCACGGGATACCTGTAAAGTGACAAGAGAAAAGATAGCGGAAGATAACAAAGCTCTTTTTCCCCAATGTTAGCGATAGAAGACAAGAATCATTAGTTCCACATCTCCAGAACTGTATCAGTGTTCACGGGAAACCTGTAAAGTGAGAAGAGAAAAGAGACCGGAAGATAACAAAGTTCTTGTTTCCTAACGATAGTGCTTGAAGTCACGATTCACTTAGTTCCACATCTCCAGGACTGTATCAGGATCCACGGGAGACGTGTAATGTGAGAAAAGAGAGGGGACGATAACAAAGTTCCTGTTTCACAATGTTAGCACTTGAAGACACGATTCACTTAGTTCAACATCTCCAGGACTGTATCAGGGTCCATGGGAGACCTGTAAAGTGAGAAGAGAAAAGAGAGCGGAAGATAACAAAGCTCTTGTTCCCCAATGTTAGCGCTTCAAGACAGGATTCATTTATTTCCACATCTCCAGGACTGTATCAGGGTCCACGGGAGACCTGTAAAGTGAGAAGAGAAAAGAGAGCGGAAGATAACAAAGCAATTGCTCCCCAATGTTAGCGCTTGAAGACACGATTCACTTAGTTCCACATCTCCTGGACTGTATCAGGGTCCACAGGAGACCTGCAATGTGAGAAGAGAAAAGAGAGGGGACGATAACAAAGTTCTTGTTTCGTAATGTTAGTGCTTGAAGACACGATTCACTTAGCTCCACATCTCCAGGACTGTGTCCGGGTCCACTGGAGACGTGTAAAATGAGAAGAGAAAAGAGAGCAGAAGATAACAAAGCTCTAGTTCCCCAATGTTAGCGCTTGACGACACGATTCATTAAGTTCCACATCTCCAGGATTGTAGCAGGGTCCACGGGAGACCTGTAATGTGAGAAGAGAAAAGAGAGCGGAAGACAACAAAGCTCTTGTTCCCCAATGTTAGTGCTTGAAGATACGATTCATTTAGTTCCACATATCCAGGACTGTATCAGTGTCCATGGGAGACCTTTCAAGTGAGAAGAGAAAAGAGAGCGGAAGATAACGAAGCTCTTCTTCCCCAATGTTAGCGCTTGAAGACAGGATTCATTAGTTCCACATCTCCAGGAAATTATCAGTGTCCACGGGAGACCTGTACAGTGAGAAGAGGAAAGAGAGCGGAAGATAACAAAGCTCCTGTTCCCTAATGTTAGTGCTTGAAGACACGATTCACTTAGTTCCACCTCTCCAGGGCTGTATCAGGGTCCAAGGGAGACCTGTAATGTGAGAAGAGAGCAGAGAGGGGATGATAAGAAAGCTCTAGTTCCCCAATGTTAGCGCTTGAAGACACGATTCATTTACTTCCACATCTCCAGGACTGTAACAGTGTCCACGGAAAACCTGTAAAGTGAGAGGAGAAAAGAGAGCGGAAGATAACAAAGCTCTTGTTCTCCAATGTTAGCGGTTGAAGACACTATTCATTTAGTTCCACATCTCCAGGATTGTATCAGGGTCCACGGGAGACCTGTAAAGTGAGAAGAGAGAAGAGAGCGGAAAATAACAAAGCTCTTGTTCCCCAATGTTAGCGCTTGAAGACACGACTCACTTAGTTCCACAACTCCAGGACTGTATCAGGTTCCACGGGAGACCTGTAATGTGAGAAGAGAAAAGAGAGGGGACGATAAAAAAGCTCTTGTTCCCCCATGTTAGCGCTTGAAGACACAATTCACTTAGTTTCACTTCTCCAGGATTGAAGCAGGGTCCATGGGAGACTTGTAAAGTGAGAAGAGAAAAGAGAGGGGACGATAACAAAGCTCTTGTTCCCCAATGTTAGTGCTTGAAGACACGATTCACTTAGTTTCACATCTCCGGGACTGTATCAGGGTCCACGGGAGACCTGTAAAGTGAGAAGAGAGAAGAGAGCGGAAAATAACAAAGCTCTTGTTCCCCAATGTTAGCGCTTGAAGACACGATTCATTTAGTTCCACATCTACAGGACTATATCAGGGTCCACGGGAGATCTGTAAAGTGAGAAGAGAAAACAGAGTGGAAGATAACAATTCTCTTGTTCCCCAATGTTAGTGCTTGAAGGCACTATTCATTTAGTTCCACATCTCCAGGACTGTATCAGGGTACACGGGAGATCTGTAATGTGAGAAAAGAGAGGGGACGAAAACAGAGCTCTTGTTCCCCAATGTTAGTGCTTGAAGGCACTATTCATTTAGTTCCACATCTCCAGGACTGTATCAGGGTCCACGGGCGACCTGTAAAGTGAGAAGAGAGAAGAGAGCGGAAAATAACAAAGCTCTTGTTCCCCAATGTTAGCGCTTGAAGACACGACTCACTTAGTTCCACATCTCCAGGACTGTATCAGGATCCACGGGAGACCTCTAATGTGAGAAGAGAACAGAGAGGGGACGATAACAAAGCTCTTGTTCCCCATTGTTAGCACTTGAAGACACGATTCACTTAGTTCAACATCTCCAGGACCTTATCAGGGTCCAAGGGAGACCTGTATTGTGAGAAAAGGGAGGGGACGAAAACAATTCTCTTGTTCCCCAATGTTAGTGCTTGAAGGCACTATTCATTTAGTTCCACATCTCCAGGACTGTATCAGGATCCACGGGAGACGTGTAATGTGAGAAAAGAGAGGGGACGATAACAAAGCTCTTGTTCCCCAATGTTAGCACATGAAGACACGATTCACTTAGTTCCACATCTCCAGGACTGTATCAGGGTCCACGGGAGACCTGTAATATGTGAAGAGAAAGGAGAGGCGACGATTACAAAGCTCTAGTTCCCCAATGTTAGTGCTTGAAGACACGATTCACTTAGTACCACATCTCCAGGACTGTATCAGGTTCCATGGGAGACCTGTAAAGTGAGAAGAGAAAAGAGAGCGGAAGATAACAAAGCTCTTGTTCCCCGATGTTAGTGCTTGAAGACACGATTCAATTAGTTCCACATGTCCTGGATTGTATCAGGGTCCACGGGAGACCTGTAATGTGAGAAGAGAAAAGAGAGGGGACGATAACAAAGCTCTTGTACCCCAATGTTAGCGCTTGAAGACACGATTCACTTAGTTCCACATGTCGAGGACTGTATCAGTGTCCACGGGAGACCTGTAATGTGAGAAGAGAGAGGGGACGAAAACAAAGGTCTTGTTTCCCAATGTTATTGCTTGAAGGCACTATTCATGTAGTTCCACATCTCCAGGACTGTATAAGGGTCCACGGTAGAGGTGTAATGTGAGAAGAGAAAAGAGAGTGGACGATAACAAAGCTCTTGTTCCCCAATGTTAGCGCTTGAAGACACGATTCATTAAGTTCCACATCTCCAGGACTGTATCAGGGTCCACGGGAGACCTGTAATGTGAGAAAAGAGAGGGGACGAAAACAAAGCTCTTGTTCCCCAATGTTAGCGCTTGAAGGCACGATTCACTTAGTTCCATATCAGCAGGAATGTATCAGAGTCCATGGGAGACCTGTATAATGAGAAGAGAAAAGAGAGCAGAAAATAACAAAGCTCATTTTCCCCAATGTTAGCGCTTGAATGCAAGATTCCCTTAGTTCCACATCGCCAGGACTCTATCAGGGTCCACGAGAGACCTGTAATGTGAGAAGAGGAAAGAGAGGCAATGATAACAAAGCTCATGTTCCCCAATGTTACTGCTTAAAGACACGATTCACTTAGTACCACATCTCCAGGACTGTATTAGGGTCCGCGGGAGACCTGTAAAGTGGGAAGGCAAAAGAGAGTGGAACATACCAAAGCTCTTGTTCCCCATTGTTAGCGCTTGAAGACACGATTCATTAATTTCCACATCTCCGGGACTGTATCAGGGACCACGGGAGACCTGTAATGTGAGAAAAGAGATGGGACGAAAACAAAGCTCTTGGTCCCCAATGTTAGCGTTTGAAGACACGATTCACTTAGTTCCACAACTCCAGGACTGTATCAGGGTCCACGGGAGACCTGTAAACTGAGAAGAGAAAAGAGAGCGGAAAATAACACAGCTCTTGTTCCCAATTATTAGTGCTTAAAGACACGATTCATTTAGTTCCTCATGCCCAGGACTGTATCAGGGTCCACTGGAGACCTGTAAAGTGAGAAGAGAAAAGAGAGGCGAAAATAACAAAGCTCTTGTTCCCCAATGTTAGCGCTTGAAGACACGATTCTCTTAGTTCCACATCTCCAGGACTGTATTTCAGTCCACGGGAGACCTCTAATGTGAGAAGAAAAAAGAGAGAGGAAAATAACACAGCTCTTGTTCCCCTACGTTAGTGCTTTAAGACACGATTCATTTAGTTCCACATCTCCTGGACTGTATCAGGGCCCACTGGTGACCTGTAAAGTGACAAGAGAAAAGAGAGGGGAAAATAACAAAGCTCTTTTCCCCCAATGTTAGCGCTTGAAGACACGATTCACTTAGTTCCACATCGCCAGGACTGTATCAGGGTCCACGGGAGGCCTGTAAAGTGAGAAGAGAAAAGAGAGAGGAAGATAACAAATCTCTTGTTCCCCAATATTTGCGCTTTAAGAGACGATTCATTTAGTTCAACATCTCCAGGACTGTATCAGGATCTACGGGACACCTGTAATGTGAGAAGAGAGCAGAGAGGGGACGATAACAAAGCTCTTGTTCCCCAATGTTAGCGCTTGAAGACACGATTCACTTAGTTCCACATCTCCACGACAATATCAGTGTCCACGGGAAACCTGTAATGTGAGAAGAGAAAAGAGAGGGGACGATAACAAAGCTCTTTTTCCCCAATGTTAGTGCTTGAAGACACGATTCACTTAGTACCACATCTCCAGGACTGTATCAGGGTCCACGTGAGACCTGTAAAGTGAGAAGTGGAAAGAGAGCGGAAGATAACAAAGCTCTTGTTCCCCATTGTTAGCGCTTGAAGACACGATTCATTAAGTTCCACATTTCCAGGACTGTATCAGGGTCCACGGGAGACCTGTAATGTGAGAAAAGAGAGGGGACGAAAACAAAGCTCTTGTTCCCCAATGTTAGCGTTTGAAGACACGATTCAGTTAGTTCCACAACTCCAGGACTGTATCAGGGTCCACGGGAGACCTGTAAAGTGAGAAGAGAGAAGAGAGCAGAAAATAAGAAAGCTCTTGTTCCCCAATGTTAGCGATTGAAGACACGATTCACTTCGTTCCACATCTCCAGGACTGTATCAGGGTCCACGGGAGACCTGTAAAGTGAGAAGAGAAAAGAGAGCGGAAGATAACAAAGCTCTTGTTCCCCAATGTTAGTGCCTGAAGACACGATTCTCTTAGTTCCACATCTCCAGGACTGTATCAGGGTCGACGGGAGACCGGTAATGTGAGAAAAGAGAGGGGACGAAAACAAAGCTCTTTTTCCCCAATGTTAGCGCTTGAAGGCACGATTCACTTAGGTCCATATATGCAGGAATGTATCAGAGTCCATGGGAGACCTGTATAATGAGAAGAGAAAAGAGAGCAGAAAATAACAAAGCTCATTTTCCCCAATGTTAGCGCTTGAATGCAAGATTCCCTTAGTTCCACATCGCCAGGATTGTATCAGGGTCCACAGGAGACCTGTAATGTGAGAAGAGAAAAGAGAGGCAATGATAACAAAGCTCTTGTTCCCCAATGTTACTGCTTAAAGACACGATTCACTTAGTACCACATCTCCAGGACTGTATCAGGGTCCGCGGGAGACCTGTAAAGTGGGAAGAGAAAAGAGAGTGGAACATAACAAAGCTCTTGTTCCCCATTGTTAGTGCTTGAAGACACGATTCATTAATTTCCACATCTCCGGGACTGTATCAGGGTCCACGGGAGACCTGTAATGTGAGAAAAGAGAGGGGACGAAAACAAAGCTCTTGTTTCCCAATGTTAGCGCTTGACGACATGATTCAGTTAGTTCCACATCTCCAGGACTGTATAAGGGTCCACGGGAGACCTGTAATATGAGAAGAGAAAGGAGAGGCGACGATTACAAAGCTCTAGTTCCCCAATGTTAGTGCTTGAAGACACGATTCACTTAGTAGCACATCTCCAGGGCTGTATCAGGTTCCACGGGAGACCTGTAAAGTGAGAAGAGTAAAGAGAGCGGAAGATAACAAAGCTCTTGTTCCCCGATGTTAGTGCTTGAAGACACGATTCAATTAGTTCCACATGTCCTGGATTGTATCAGGGTCCACGGGAGACCTGTAATGTGAGAAGAGAAAAGAGAGGGGACGATAACACAGCTCTTGTTCCCCAATGTTAGCGCTTGAAGACACGATTCACTTAGTTCCACATCTCGAGGACTGTATCAGGGTCCACGGGAGACCTGTAATGTGAGAACAGAGAGGGGACGAAAACAAAGGTCTTCTTTCCCAATGTTAGTGCTTGAAGGCACTATTCATTTAGTTCCACATCTCCAGGACTGTATAAGGGTCCACGGTAGAGGTGTAAGGTGAGAAGAGAAAAGGGAGTGGACGATAACAAAGCTCTTGATCCCCAATGGTATCGCTTTAAGACACGATTCACTTAGTTCCACATCTCGAGGACTGTATCAGGGTCCACGGGAGACCTGTAATGTGAGAACAGAGAGGGGACGAAAACAAAGGTCTTCTTTCCCAATGTTAGTGCTTGAAGGCACTATTCATTTAGTTCCACATCTCCAGGACTGTATAAGGGTCCACGGTAGAGGTGTAAGGTGAGAAGAGAAAAGGGAGTGGACGATAACAAAGCTCTTGATCCCCAATGGTATCGCTTTAAGACACGATTCACTTAGTTCCACATCTCCAGGACAGTATCAGGGTCCCCTGGAGACCTGTAAAGTGAGACGAGAAAGGAGAGCGGAAGATAACAAAGCTCTTGTTCCCCAATGTTAACGCTTGAAGACATGATTCACATAGTTCCTCATCTCCAGGACTGTATCAGGGTCTACGGGAGACCTGTAATGTGAGAAGAGAAAAGAGAGGCGACAATAACAAAGCTCTTGTTCCCCAATGTTAGTGCTTGAAGACAAGATTCACTTAGTTCCAAATCTCAGGAGTGTATCAGGGTCCACGGGAGACCTGCAAAGTGAGAAGAGAAAAGAGAGCGGAAGATAACAAAGCTCTAGTTCTCCAATCTTAGCGCTTCAAGACACGATTCATTAAGTTCCATATCTCCAGGACTGTATCAGGGTCCAGGGGAGACATGTTAAGTGAGAAGAGAAAAGAGATCGGAAGATAACAAAGCTCTTCTCCCCAATGTTAGTGCTTGAAGACACAATTCATTTAGTTGCACATCTCCAGACTTTATCAGGGTCCATGGGAGACCTATAAAGTGAGACGAGAAAAGAGAGCGGAAGATAACAAAGCTCTTGTTCCCCAATGTTAGTGCTTGAAGAGACGATTCATTAATTTCCACATCTCCAGGACTGTATCAGGGTACTCGGGAGACCTGTAATGTGAGAAAAGAGAGGGGACGAAAACAAAGCGCTTCTTGCCCAATGTTAGTGCTTGATGAAACGATTCACTTAGTTCCACATCTACAGGACTGTATCAGAGTCCACGGGAGACCTGTAAAGTGAGACGACAAAAGAGAGCGGAAGATAACAAAGCTCTTGTTCCCCAATGTTAGCGCTTGAAGATACAATTGATTTAATTCCACACTTCCAGGACTGTATCAGGGTCCACGGGAGACCTGTAGACTGAGAAGAGAAAAGAGAGGAGAAGATAACAAAGCTCTTGTTCCCCAATATTAGCGCTTGAAGACACGATTCACTTATTTCCACATCTCCAGGACTGTATCAGGGTCCACGGGAGAACTGTAAAGTGAGAAGAGAAAAGAGAGCGGAAAATAACAAAGCTTTGTTCCCCAATGTTAGCTCTTGAAGACCCGATTCACTTAGCTCCACATCTCCAGGACTGTATAAGGGTCCACGGGAGACCTGTAATGTGAGAAGAGGAAAGAGAGGCAACGATAACAAAGCTCTTGTTCCCCAATGTTAACACTTGAAGACACGATTCACTTAGTTACACATCTCGAGGACTGAATCAGGGTCCACGGGAGACCTGTAAAGTGAGAAGAGAGAGGGGACGAAAAGAAAGGTCTTGTTTCCCAATGATAGTGCTTGAAGGCACTATTCATTTAGTTCCACATTTCCAGGACTGTATAAGGGTCCACGGGCGAAGTGTAATGTGAGAAAGAAAAGAGAGTGGACGATAACAAAGCTCTTGATCCCCAATGGTAGCGCTTGAAGATACGATTCACTTAGTTCCACATCTCCAGGACACTATCAGGGTCAACTGGAGACCTGTAAAGTGAGACGAGAAAAGAGAGCGGAAGGTTACAAAGCTCTTGTTCCCGAATATTAGCGCTTGAGGACACGATTCATTTAATTCCACATCTCCAGGACTGTATCAGGGTCCACGGGAGACCTGTAAAGTGAGAAGAGAAAAGAGAGCGGAAAATAACAAAGCTCTTCTTCCCCAATGTTAGCGCTTGAAGACACGATTCATAGTTCTACGTCTCCAGGACTGTATCCGGATCAACGGGAGACCTTTAAAGTGAGAAGAGAAAAGAGAGCGGAAGATAACAAAGCTCTTTTTCCCCAATGTTAGCGCTTGAAGACATGATTCACTTAGCTCCACATCTCCAGGACTGTATCAGGGTCCACGGGAGCCCTGTAATGTGTGAAAAGCGAGGGGACGAAAACAAAGCTCTTGTTCCCCAATGTTAGAGCTTGAAGACACGATTCATTTAATTCCACATCTCCAGTACTGTATCAGGGTCCACGGGAGACCTGTAAATTGAGAAGAGAAAAGAGAGCGGAAAATAACAAAGCTCTTGTTCCCCAAAGTTAGCGCTTGAAGATACGATTCACTTAATTCCACATCTCCAGGACTGTAGCAGGGTCCACGGGAGACCTCTAATGTGAGAAGAGAAAAGAGAGGCGACGATAACAAAACTCTTGTTCACCAATATTACTGCTTAAAGACACGATTCAGTTAGTTCCACATCTCAAGGATTGTATCAGGGTCCACGGGAGACTGGTAAAGTGAGAAGAGAAAAGAGAGTGGAAGATAACTAAGCTCTTGTTCCATAAGGTTAGCGCTTGAAGACACGATTCACTTAGTTCCACATCTCCAGGACTGTATCAGGGTCCACGGGAGACCTGTGATGTGAGAAAAGAGAGGGGACGAAAAGAAAGCTCTTGTTCCCTAATGTTAGCGCTTGAAGACACGATTCATTTAATTCCACATCTCCAGGACTGTATAAGGGTCCACGGGAGACCTGTAATATGAGAAGAGAAAGGAGAGGCGACGTTTACAAAGCTGTAGTTCCCCAATGTTAGTGCTTGAAGACACGATTCACTTAGTACCACATCTCCAGGACTGTATCAGGTTCCACGGGAGACCTGTAAAGTGAGAAGAGAAAAGAAAGCGGAAGAAAACAAAGGTCTTGTTCCCCGATGTTAGTGCTTGAAGACACGATTCAATTAGTTCCACATCTCCTGGATTGTATCAGGGTCCACGGGAGACCTGTAATGTGAGAAGAGAAAAGAGAGGGGACGATAACAAAGCTCTTGATCCCCAATGGTATCGCTTGAAGACACGATTCACTTAGTTCCACATCTCCAGGACAGTATCAGGGTCCACTGGAGACCTGTAAAGTGAGACGAGAAAAGAGAGTGGAAGATAACAAAGCTCTTGTTCCCCAATGTTAGCGCTTGAAGACACGATTCACTTAATTCCACATCTCCAGGACTGTATCAGCGTCCACGGGAGACCTGTAAAGTGAGAAGAGAAAAGAGAGCGGAAAATAACAAAGCTCTTTTTCCCCAGTGTTAACGCTTGAAGACACGATTCACTTAGTTCTACATCTCCAGGACTGTATCCGGATCAACGGGAGACCTGTAAAGTGAGAAGAGAAAAGAGAGCGGAAGATAACAAAGCTCTTTTTCCCCAATGTTAGCACTTGAAGACATGATTCACTTAGCTCCACATTTCCAGGACTGTATCAGGGTCCACGGGAGCCCTGTAATGTGTGAAAAGCGAGAGGACGAAAACAAAGCTCTTGTTCCCCAATGTTAGAGCTTGAAGACACGATTCACTTAGTTCCACATCTCCAAGACTGTATCAGGGTCCACGGGAGACCTGTAAAGTGAGAAGAGAAAAGAGAGCAGAAAATAACAAAGCTCTTGTTCCCCAGAGTTAGCGCTTGAAGATACGATTCACTTAGTTCCACATCTCCAGGACTGTAGCAGGGTCCACTGGAGACCTGTAACGTGAGAAGAGAAAAGAGAGCGGAAAATAACAAAGCTCTTTTTCCCCAATGTTAGCGCTTGAAGACATGATTCTCTTAGCTCCACATCTCCAGGATTGTATCAGGGTCCACGGGAGCCCTGTAATGTGTGAAAAGCCAGGGGACGAAAACAAAGCTCTTGTTCACCAATGATAGAGCTTGAAGACACGATTCACTTAGTTCCACATCTCCAGGACTGTATCAGGGTCTACGGGAGACCTGTAATGTGAGAAGAGAAAAGAGAGGCGACAATAACAAAGCTCTTGTTCCCCAATGTTACTGCTTAAAGACATGATTCAGTTAGTTCCACATCTCAAGGATGGTATCAGGGTCCACGTGAGACCTGTAAAGTGAGAAGAGAAAAGAGAGTGGAAGATAACAAAGCTCTTGTTCCCCAATGTTAACGCTTGAAGCCATGATTCACATAGTTCCTCATCTCCAGGACTGTATCAGGGTCCAAGGGAGACCTGTAATGTGAGAAGAGAAAAGAGAGGCGACAATAACAAAGCTCTTGTTCCCCAATGTTAGCGCTTGAAGACACGATTCACTTAGTTTCACATCTCCAGGACTGTATCAGGGT
The DNA here is from genome assembly GCF_028021215.1 of Eschrichtius robustus. Lineage (NCBI taxonomy): Eukaryota > Metazoa > Chordata > Mammalia > Artiodactyla > Eschrichtiidae > Eschrichtius > Eschrichtius robustus. Next base: position 14,540 of record NW_027175388.1, on the reverse strand, counting down.
CCACGGGAGACCTGTAAAGTGAGAAGAGAAAAGAGAGCGGAAGATAACAAAGCTCTTGTTCCCCAATGTATGCGCTTGAAGACACGATTCATTTATTTCCACATCTCCAGGACTGTATCAGGGTCCACGGGAGACCTGTACAGTGAGAAGAGGAAAGAGAGCGGAAGATAACAAAGCTCCTGTTCCCTAATGTTAGCGCTTAAAGGCACGATTCACTTAGTTCCACATCTCCAGGACTGTATCAGGGTGCACGGGAGACCTGTAATGTGAGAAGAGAGCAGAGAGGGGATGATAAGAAAGCTCTTGTTCCCCAATGTTGGCGCTTGAAGACACGATTCAGTTAGTTCCACATCTCCAGGACCGTATCAGGGTCCATGGGAGACCTATAAAGTGAGACGAGAAAAGAGAGCGGAAGATAACAAAGCTCTTGTTCCCCAATATTAGTGCTTGAAGAGACGATTCATTAATTTCCACATCTCCAGGACTGTATCAGGGTACACGGGAGACCTGTAATGTGAGAATAGAGAGGGGACGAAAACAAAGCGCTTGTTGCATAATGTTAGCACTTGAAGACACGATTCACTTAGTTCCACATCTCGAGGACTGTATCAGGGTTCACGGGAGACATGTAATTTGAGAAAAGAGAGGGGACGAAAACAAAGCTCTTTTTTCCCAATGTTACTGCTTGAAGGCATTATTCATTTAGTTCCATATCTCCAGGACTGTATAAGCGTCCACGGGAGAGCTGTAAAGTGAGAAGAGAAAATAGAGTGGAGGATAACAAAGCTCTTGATCCCCAATGGTAGTGCTTGAAGACACGATTCATTTAATTCCACATCTCCAGGACTGTATCAGGGTCCACGGGAGACCTGTAAAGTGAGAAGAGAAAAGAGAGCGGAAGATAACAAAGCTTTTGTTCCCCAATGTTTCTGGCTGAAGACACGAATCACTTAGTTCCACATCTCCAGGACTGTATCCGGGTCCACGGGAGACCGGTAAATAGAGAAGAGAAAAGAGAGTGGAAGATAACAAAGCTCTTGTTCCCCAATGTTTGCGCTTGAAGATACGAATCACTTAGTTCTACATCTCCAGGACTGTATCAGGGTCCACGGGAGACGTGTAAAGTGAGAAGAGAAAAGAGAGCGGAAGATAACAAAGCTCTTGTTCCCCAATGTTAGCGCTTGAAGACATGATTCACTTAGTTCCACATCTCTAGGACGGTATCAGGGTCCACGGGAGACCTGTAATGTGAGAAGAGAGCAGAGAGGGGACGATAACAAAGCTCTTGTTCCCCAATGTTAGCACTTGAAGACACGATTCACTTAGTTCCACATCTCCAGGATAGTATTAGGGTACACAGGAAACCTGTAATGTGAGAAGAGAAAAGAGAGGGGACGAAAACAAAGCTCTTGTTCCCCAATGTTAGTGTTTGAAGGCACTAGTCATTTAGTTCCACATCTCCAGGACTGTATCAGGGTCCACGGGAAACCTGTAATGTGAGAAGAGAAAAGCGAGGGGACGAGAACAAAGCTCTTTTCCCCAATGTTAGCGCTTGAAGACACGATGCATTAGTTCCACATTTTCAGTACTGTATCAGGGTCCACGGGAGACTTGTAAAGTGAGAAGACAAAAGAGAGTGGAAGATAACAAAGCTCTTGTACCCCAATGTTAGCGCTTGAAGACACGATTCACTTAGTTCCACATCTCCAGGACTGTATCAGGGTCCACGGGAGACCTGTAAAGTGAGAACAGAAAAGAGAGCGGAAAATAACACAGCTTTTGCTCCCCAATGTTAGTGCTTGAAAACCAGATTCATTTAGTTCCACATCCCCAGGACTGTATCTGGGTCCACTGTAGACCTGTAAAGTGAGAAGAGAAAAGAGAGGGGAAAATAACAAAGGTCTTGTTCCGCAATGTTTGTGCTTGAAGACAAGATTCACTTAGTTCTACACCTCCAGGACTGTATCAGGGTCCACGGGAGACCTATAAAGTGAGAAGAGAAAAGAGAGTGGAATATAACAAAGGTCTTGTTCCCCTATGTTAGCGCTTGAAGACATGATTCACATAGTTCCACATCTCCAGGACTGCATCAGGGTCCACGGGAGACCTGTAATGTGAGAAAAGAGAGGGGACGAAAACAAAGCTCTAGTTCCCCAATGTTAGCACTTGAAGACACGATTCACTTAGTTCCACATCTCCAGGGCTGTATCAGGGTCCACGGGAGACCTGTAAACTGAGAAGAGAAAAGAGAGCGGAAGATAACAAAGCTCTTGTTCCCAAATGTTAGCGCTTGAAGACACGATTCACTTAGTTCCACATCTCCAGGAGTGTATCAGGGTCCACGGGAAACCTGTAATGTGAGAAGAGAAAAGAGAGGGGACGAAAACAAAGCTCTTGGTCCCCAATATTAGTGCTTGAAGGCACTATTTATTTAGTTCCACATCTCCAGGACTGTATCAGGGTCCACGGGAAAGTTGTAATGTGAGAAGAAAAAAGAGAGGGGACGATAACAAAGCTCTTGTTCCCAATGTTAGCGCCTGAAGACACGATTCACTTAGTTCCACATCTCCAGGACTGTATCAGGGTCTACTGGACACCTGTAAAGTGAGAAGAGAAAAGAGAGCAGAAAATAACAAAGCTCGTGTTCCCCAATGTTAGCGCTTGAAGATACGATTCACTTAGTCCCACATCTCCAGGACTGTATTAGGGTCCACGGCAGACCAGTAATGTGAGAAGAGAAAAGAGAGGCGACGATAACAAAGCTCTTGTTCTCCAATTTTAGTGCTTGAAGACACGATTCACTTAGTTCCACATTTCCAGGACTGTATCAGGGTCCACGGGAGACCTGTAAAGTGAGAAGAGAAAAGAGAGCGCGGAAGATATCAAAGCTCTTGTTCCCCAATGTTAGCGCTTGAAGACACGATTCACTTAGTTCCACGTCTCCAGGACTGTATCAGGGTCCACGGGAGACCTGTAAAATGAGAAGAGAAAAGAGAGCAGAAGATAACAGACACATGTTCCCCAATGTTAGCGCTTGAAGACAGGATTCATTTAGCTCCACATCTTCAGGACTGTATTCGGGTCCACGGGATACCTGTAAAGTGACAAGAGAAAAGATAGCGGAAGATAACAAAGCTCTTTTTCCCCAATGTTAGCGATAGAAGACAAGAATCATTAGTTCCACATCTCCAGAACTGTATCAGTGTTCACGGGAAACCTGTAAAGTGAGAAGAGAAAAGAGACCGGAAGATAACAAAGTTCTTGTTTCCTAACGATAGTGCTTGAAGACACGATTCACTTAGTTCCACATCTCCAGGACTGTATCAGGATCCACGGGAGACGTGTAATGTGAGAAAAGAGAGGGGACGATAACAAAGTTCCTGTTTCACAATGTTAGCACTTGAAGACACGATTCACTTAGTTCAACATCTCCAGGACTGTATCAGGGTCCATGGGAGACCTGTAAAGTGAGAAGAGAAAAGAGAGCGGAAGATAACAAAGCTCTTGTTCCCCAATGTTAGCGCTTCAAGACAGGATTCATTTATTTCCACATCTCCAGGACTGTATCAGGGTCCACGGGAGACCTGTAAAGTGAGAAGAGAAAAGAGAGCGGAAGATAACAAAGCAATTGCTCCCCAATGTTAGCGCTTGAAGACACGATTCACTTAGTTCCACATCTCCTGGACTGTATCAGGGTCCACAGGAGACCTGCAATGTGAGAAGAGAAAAGAGAGGGGACGATAACAAAGTTCTTGTTTCGTAATGTTAGTGCTTGAAGACACGATTCACTTAGCTCCACATCTCCAGGACTGTGTCCGGGTCCACTGGAGACGTGTAAAATGAGAAGAGAAAAGAGAGCAGAAGATAACAAAGCTCTAGTTCCCCAATGTTAGCGCTTGACGACACGATTCATTAAGTTCCACATCTCCAGGATTGTAGCAGGGTCCACGGGAGACCTGTAATGTGAGAAGAGAAAAGAGAGCGGAAGACAACAAAGCTCTTGTTCCCCAATGTTAGTGCTTGAAGATACGATTCATTTAGTTCCACATATCCAGGACTGTATCAGTGTCCATGGGAGACCTTTCAAGTGAGAAGAGAAAAGAGAGCGGAAGATAACGAAGCTCTTCTTCCCCAATGTTAGCGCTTGAAGACAGGATTCATTAGTTCCACATCTCCAGGAAATTATCAGTGTCCACGGGAGACCTGTACAGTGAGAAGAGGAAAGAGAGCGGAAGATAACAAAGCTCCTGTTCCCTAATGTTAGTGCTTGAAGACACGATTCACTTAGTTCCACCTCTCCAGGGCTGTATCAGGGTCCAAGGGAGACCTGTAATGTGAGAAGAGAGCAGAGAGGGGATGATAAGAAAGCTCTAGTTCCCCAATGTTAGCGCTTGAAGACACGATTCATTTACTTCCACATCTCCAGGACTGTAACAGTGTCCACGGAAAACCTGTAAAGTGAGAGGAGAAAAGAGAGCGGAAGATAACAAAGCTCTTGTTCTCCAATGTTAGCGGTTGAAGACACTATTCATTTAGTTCCACATCTCCAGGATTGTATCAGGGTCCACGGGAGACCTGTAAAGTGAGAAGAGAGAAGAGAGCGGAAAATAACAAAGCTCTTGTTCCCCAATGTTAGCGCTTGAAGACACGACTCACTTAGTTCCACAACTCCAGGACTGTATCAGGTTCCACGGGAGACCTGTAATGTGAGAAGAGAAAAGAGAGGGGACGATAAAAAAGCTCTTGTTCCCCCATGTTAGCGCTTGAAGACACAATTCACTTAGTTTCACTTCTCCAGGATTGAAGCAGGGTCCATGGGAGACTTGTAAAGTGAGAAGAGAAAAGAGAGGGGACGATAACAAAGCTCTTGTTCCCCAATGTTAGTGCTGGAAGACACGATTCACTTAGTTTCACATCTCCGGGACTGTATCAGGGTCCACGGGAGACCTGTAAAGTGAGAAGAGAAAAGAGAGCAGAAGATAACAAAGCTCTTGTTCCCCAATGTTAGCGCTTGAAGACACGATTCACTTAGTTTCACATCTCCAGGACTGTATCAGGGTCCACGGGAGACCTCTAATGTGAGAAGAGAACAGAGAGGGGACGATAACAAAGCTCTTGTTCCCCATTGTTAGCACTTGAAGACACGATTCACTTAGTTCAACATCTCCAGGACCTTATCAGGGTCCAAGGGAGACCTGTATTGTGAGAAAAGGGAGGGGACGAAAACAATGCTCTTGTTCCCCAATGTTAGTGCTTGAAGGCACTATTCATTTAGTTCCACATCTCCAGGACTGTATCAGGATCCACGGGAGACGTGTAATGTGAGAAAAGAGAGGGGACGATAACAAAGCTCTTGTTCCCCAATGTTAGCACATGAAGACACGATTCACTTAGTTCCACATCTCCAGGAATGTATCAGGGTCCACCGGAGACCTGTAATATGTGAAGAGAAAGGAGAGGCGACGATTACAAAGCTCTAGTTCCCCAATGTTAGTGCTTGAAGACACGATTCACTTAGTACCACATCTCCAGGACTGTATCAGGTTCCATGGGAGACCTGTAAAGTGAGAAGAGAAAAGAGAGCGGAAGATAACAAAGCTCTTGTTCCCCGATGTTAGTGCTTGAAGACACGATTCAATTAGTTCCACATGTCCTGGATTGTATCAGGGTCCACGGGAGACCTGTAATGTGAGAAGAGAAAAGAGAGGGGACGATAACAAAGCTCTTGTACCCCAATGTTAGCGCTTGAAGACACGATTCACTTAGTTCCACATGTCGAGGACTGTATCAGTGTCCACGGGAGACCTGTAATGTGAGAAGAGAGAGGGGACGAAAACAAAGGTCTTGTTTCCCAATGTTATTGCTTGAAGGCACTATTCATGTAGTTCCACATCTCCAGGACTGTATAAGGGTCCACGGTAGAGGTGTAATGTGAGAAGAGAAAAGAGAGTGGACGATAACAAAGCTCTTGTTCCCCAATGTTAGCGCTTGAAGACACGATTCATTAAGTTCCACATCTCCAGGACTGTATCAGGGTCCACGGGAGACCTGTAATGTGAGAAAAGAGAGGGGACGAAAACAAAGCTCTTGTTCCCCAATGTTAGCGCTTGAAGGCACGATTCACTTAGTTCTATATCAGCAGGAATGTATCAGAGTCCATGGGAGACCTGTATAATGAGAAGAGAAAAGAGAGCAGAAAATAACAAAGCTCATTTTCCCCAATGTTAGCGCTTGAATGCAAGATTCCCTTAGTTCCACATCGCCAGGACTGTATCAGGGTCCACGAGAGACCTGTAATGTGAGAAGAGGAAAGAGAGGCAATGATAACAAAGCTCATGTTCCCCAATGTTACTGCTTAAAGACACGATTCACTTAGTACCACATCTCCAGGACTGTATTAGGGTCCGCGGGAGACCTGTAAAGTGGGAAGGCAAAAGAGAGTGGAACATACCAAAGCTCTTGTTCCCCATTGTTAGCGCTTGAAGACACGATTCATTAATTTCCACATCTCCGGGACTGTATCAGGGACCACGGGAGACCTGTAATGTGAGAAAAGAGATGGGACGAAAACAAAGCTCTTGGTCCCCAATGTTAGCGTTTGAAGACACGATTCACTTAGTTCCACAACTCCAGGACTGTATCAGGGTCCACGGGAGACCTGTAAACTGAGAAGAGAAAAGAGAGCGGAAAATAACACAGCTCTTGTTCCCAATTATTAGTGCTTAAAGACACGATTCATTTAGTTCCTCATGCCCAGGACTGTATCAGGGTCCACTGGAGACCTGTAAAGTGAGAAGAGAAAAGAGAGGCGAAAATAACAAAGCTCTTGTTCCCCAATGTTAGCGCTTGAAGACACGATTCTCTTAGTTCCACATCTCCAGGACTGTATTTCAGTCCACGGGAGACCTCTAATGTGAGAAGAAAAAAGAGAGAGGAAAATAACACAGCTCTTGTTCCCCTACGTTAGTGCTTTAAGACACGATTCATTTAGTTCCACATCTCCTGGACTGTATCAGGGCCCACTGGTGACCTGTAAAGTGACAAGAGAAAAGAGAGGGGAAAATAACAAAGCTCTTTTCCCCCAATGTTAGCGCTTGAAGACACGATTCACTTAGGTCCACATCGCCAGGACTGTATCAGGGTCCACGGGAGGCCTGTAAAGTGAGAAGAGAAAAGAGAGAGGAAGATAACAAATCTCTTGTTGCCCAATATTTGCGCTTTAAGAGACGATTCATTTAGTTCAACATCTCCAGGACTGTATCAGGATCTACGGGACACCTGTAATGTGAGAAGAGAGCAGAGAGGGGACGATAACAAAGCTCTTGTTCCCCAATGTTAGCGCTTGAAGACACGATTCACTTAGTTCCACATCTCCACGACAATATCAGTGTCCACGGGAAACCTGTAATGTGAGAAGAGAAAAGAGAGGGGACGATAACAAAGCTCTTTTTCCCCAATGTTAGTGCTTGAAGACACGATTCACTTAGTACCACATCTCCAGGACTGTATCAGGGTCCACGTGAGACCTGTAAAGTGAGAAGTGGAAAGAGAGCGGAAGATAACAAAGCTCTTGTTCCCCATTGTTAGCGCTTGAAGACACGATTCATTAAGTTCCACATTTCCAGGACTGTATCAGGGTCCACGGGAGACCTGTAATGTGAGAAAAGAGAGGGGACGAAAACAAAGCTCTTGTTCCCCAATGTTAGCGTTTGAAGACACGATTCAGTTAGTTCCACAACTCCAGGACTGTATCAGGGTCCACGGGAGACCTGTAAAGTGAGAAGCGAGAAGAGAGCAGAAAATAAGAAAGCTCTTGTTCCCCAATGTTAGCGATTGAAGACACGATTCACTTCGTTCCACATCTCCAGGACTGTATCAGGGTCCACGGGAGACCTGTAAAGTGAGAAGAGAAAAGAGAGCGGAAGATAACAAAGCTCTTGTTCCCCAATGTTAGTGCCTGAAGACACGATTCTCTTAGTTCCACATCTCCAGGACTGTATCAGGGTCGACGGGAGACCGGTAATGTGAGAAAAGAGAGGGGACGAAAACAAAGCTCTTTTTCCCCAATGTTAGCGCTTGAAGGCACGATTCACTTAGGTCCATATATGCAGGAATGTATCAGAGTCCATGGGAGACCTGTATAATGAGAAGAGAAAAGAGAGCAGAAAATAACAAAGCTCATTTTCCCCAATGTTAGCGCTTGAATGCAAGATTCCCTTAGTTCCACATCGCCAGGATTGTATCAGGGTCCACAGGAGACCTGTAATGTGAGAAGAGAAAAGAGAGGCAATGATAACAAAGCTCTTGTTCCCCAATGTTACTGCTTAAAGACACGATTCACTTAGTACCACATCTCCAGGACTGTATCAGGGTCCGCGGGAGACCTGTAAAGTGGGAAGAGAAAAGAGAGTGGAACATAACAAAGCTCTTGTTCCCCATTGTTAGTGCTTGAAGACACGATTCATTAATTTCCACATCTCCGGGACTGTATCAGGGTCCACGGGAGACCTGTAATGTGAGAAAAGAGAGGGGACGAAAACAAAGCTCTTGTTTCCCAATGTTAGCGCTTGACGACATGATTCAGTTAGTTCCACATCTCCAGGACTGTATAAGGGTCCACGGGAGACCTGTAATATGAGAAGAGAAAGGAGAGGCGACGATTACAAAGCTCTAGTTCCCCAATGTTAGTGCTTGAAGACACGATTCACTTAGTAGCACATCTCCAGGGCTGTATCAGGTTCCACGGGAGACCTGTAAAGTGAGAAGAGTAAAGAGAGCGGAAGATAACAAAGCTCTTGTTCCCCGATGTTAGTGCTTGAAGACACGATTCAATTAGTTCCACATGTCCTGGATTGTATCAGGGTCCACGGGAGACCTGTAATGTGAGAAGAGAAAAGAGAGGGGACGATAACACAGCTCTTGTTCCCCAATGTTAGCGCTTGAAGACACGATTCACTTAGTTCCACATCTCGAGGACTGTATCAGGGTCCACGGGAGACCTGTAATGTGAGAACAGAGAGGGGACGAAAACAAAGGTCTTCTTTCCCAATGTTAGTGCTTGAAGGCACTATTCATTTAGTTCCACATCTCCAGGACTGTATAAGGGTCCACGGTAGAGGTGTAAGGTGAGAAGAGAAAAGGGAGTGGACGATAACAAAGCTCTTGATCCCCAATGGTATCGCTTTAAGACACGATTCACTTAGTTCCACATCTCGAGGACTGTATCAGGGTCCACGGGAGACCTGTAATGTGAGAACAGAGAGGGGACGAAAACAAAAGTCTTCTTTCCCTATGTTAGTGCTTGAAGGCACTATTCATTTAGTTCCACATCTCCAGGACTGTATAAGGGTCCACGGTAGAGGTGTAAGGTGAGAAGAGAAAAGGGAGTGGACGATAACAAAGCTCTTGATCCCCAATGGTATCGCTTTAAGACACGATTCACTTAGTTCCACATCTCCAGGACAGTATCAGGGTCCCCTGGAGACCTGTAAAGTGAGACGAGAAAGGAGAGCGGAAGATAACAAAGCTCTTGTTCCCCAATGTTAACGCTTGAAGACATGATTCACATAGTTCCTCATCTCCAGGACTGTATCAGGGTCTACGGGAGACCTGTAATGTGAGAAGAGAAAAGAGAGGCGACAATAACAAAGCTCTTGTTCCCCAATGTTAGTGCTTGAAGACAAGATTCACTTAGTTCCAAATCTCAGGAGTGTATCAGGGTCCACGGGAGACCTGCAAAGTGAGAAGAGAAAAGAGAGCGGAAGATAACAAAGCTCTAGTTCTCCAATGTTAGCGCTTCAAGACACGATTCATTAAGTTCCATATCTCCAGGACTGTATCAGGGTCCAGGGGAGACATGTTAAGTGAGAAGAGAAAAGAGATCGGAAGATAACAAAGCTCTTCTCCCCAATGTTAGTGCTTGAAGACACAATTCATTTAGTTGCACATCTCCAGGACTTTATCAGGGTCCATGGGAGACCTATAAAGTGAGACGAGAAAAGAGAGCGGAAGATAACAAAGCTCTTGTTCCCCAATGTTAGTGCTTGAAGAGACGATTCATTAATTTCCACATCTCCAGGACTGTATCAGGGTACTCGGGAGACCTGTAATGTGAGAAAAGAGAGGGGACGAAAACAAAGCGCTTCTTGCCCAATGTTAGTGCTTGATGAAACGATTCACTTAGTTCCACATCTACAGGACTGTATCAGAGTCCACGGGAGACCTGTAAAGTGAGACGACAAAAGAGAGCGGAAGATAACAAAGCTCTTGTTCCCCAATGTTACCGCTTGAAGATACAATTGATTTAATTCCACAGTTCCAGGACTGTATCAGGGTCCACGGGAGACCTGTAGACTGAGAAGAGAAAAGAGAGGAGAAGATAACAAAGCTCTTGTTCCCCAATATTAGCGCTTGAAGACACGATTCACTTATTTCCACATCTCCAGGACTGTATCAGGGTCCACGGGAGAACTGTAAAGTGAGAAGAGAAAAGAGAGCGGAAAATAACAAAGCTTTGTTCCCCAATGTTAGCTCTTGAAGACCCGATTCACTTAGCTCCACATCTCCAGGACTGTATAAGGGTCCACGGGAGACCTGTAATGTGAGAAGAGGAAAGAGAGGCAACGATAACAAAGCTCTTGTTCCCCAATGTTAACACTTGAAGACACGATTCACTTAGTTACACATCTCGAGGACTGAATCAGGGTCCACGGGAGACCTGTAAAGTGAGAAGAGAGAGGGGACGAAAAGAAAGGTCTTGTTTCCCAATGATAGTGCTTGAAGGCACTATTCATTTAGTTCCACATTTCCAGGACTGTATAAGGGTCCACGGGCGAAGTGTAATGTGAGAAAGAAAAGAGAGTGGACGATAACAAAGCTCTTGATCCCCAATGGTAGCGCTTGAAGATACGATTCACTTAGTTCCACATCTCCAGGACACTATCAGGGTCAACTGGAGACCTGTAAAGTGAGACGAGAAAAGAGAGCGGAAGGTTACAAAGCTCTTGTTCCCGAATATTAGCGCTTGAGGACACGATTCATTTAATTCCACATCTCCAGGACTGTATCAGGGTCCACGGGAGACCTGTAAAGTGAGAAGAGAAAAGAGAGCGGAAAATAACAAAGCTCTTCTTCCCCAATGTTAGCGCTTGAAGACACGATTCATAGTTCTACGTCTCCAGGACTGTATCCGGATCAACGGGAGACCTTTAAAGTGAGAAGAGAAAAGAGAGCGGAAGATAACAAAGCTCTTTTTCCCCAATGTTAGCGCTTGAAGACATGATTCACTTAGCTCCACATCTCCAGGACTGTATCAGGGTCCACGGGAGCCCTGTAATGTGTGAAAAGCGAGGGGACGAAAACAAAGCTCTTGTTCCCCAATGTTAGAGCTTGAAGACACGATTCATTTAATTCCACATCTCCAGTACTGTATCAGGGTCCACGGGAGACCTGTAAATTGAGAAGAGAAAAGAGAGCGGAAAATAACAAAGCTCTTGTTCCCCAAAGTTAGCGCTTGAAGATACGATTCACTTAATTCCACATCTCCAGGACTGTAGCAGGGTCCACGGGAGACCTCTAATGTGAGAAGAGAAAAGAGAGGCGACGATAACAAAACTCTTGTTCACCAATATTACTGCTTAAAGACACGATTCAGTTAGTTCCACATCTCAAGGATTGTATCAGGGTCCACGGGAGACTGGTAAAGTGAGAAGAGAAAAGAGAGTGGAAGATAACTAAGCTCTTGTTCCATAAGGTTAGCGCTTGAAGACACGATTCACTTAGTTCCACATCTCCAGGACTGTATCAGGGTCCACGGGAGACCTGTGATGTGAGAAAAGAGAGGGGACGAAAAGAAAGCTCTTGTTCCCTAATGTTAGCGCTTGAAGACACGATTCATTTAATTCCACATCTCCAGGACTGTATAAGGGTCCACGGGAGACCTGTAATATGAGAAGAGAAAGGAGAGGCGACGTTTACAAAGCTGTAGTTCCCCAATGTTAGTGCTTGAAGACACGATTCACTTAGTACCACATCTCCAGGACTGTATCAGGTTCCACGGGAGACCTGTAAAGTGAGAAGAGAAAAGAGAGCGGAAGAAAACAAAGGTCTTGTTCCCCGATGTTAGTGCTTGAAGACACGATTCAATTAGTTCCACATCTCCTGGATTGTATCAGGGTCCACGGGAGACCTGTAATGTGAGAAGAGAAAAGAGAGGGGACGATAACAAAGCTCTTGATCCCCAATGGTATCGCTTGAAGACACGATTCACTTAGTTCCACATCTCCAGGACAGTATCAGGGTCCACTGGAGACCTGTAAAGTGAGACGAGAAAAGAGAGTGGAAGATAACAAAGCTCTTGTTCCCCAATGTTAGCGCTTGAAGACACGATTCACTTAATTCCACATCTCCAGGACTGTATCAGCGTCCACGGGAGACCTGTAAAGTGAGAAGAGAAAAGAGAGCGGAAAATAACAAAGCTCTTTTTCCCCAGTGTTAACGCTTGAAGACACGATTCACTTAGTTCTACATCTCCAGGACTGTATCCGGATCAACGGGAGACCTGTAAAGTGAGAAGAGAAAAGAGAGCGGAAGATAACAAAGCTCTTTTTCCCCAATGTTAGCACTTGAAGACATGATTCACTTAGCTCCACATTTCCAGGACTGTATCAGGGTCCACGGGAGCCCTGTAATGTGTGAAAAGCGAGAGGACGAAAACAAAGCTCTTGTTCCCCAATGTTAGAGCTTGAAGACACGATTCACTTAGTTCCACATCTCCAAGACTGTATCAGGGTCCACGGGAGACCTGTAAAGTGAGAAGAGAAAAGAGAGCAGAAAATAACAAAGCTCTTGTTCCCCAGAGTTAGCGCTTGAAGATACGATTCACTTAGTTCCACATCTCCAGGACTGTATCAGGGTCTACTGGACACCTGTAAAGTGAGAAGAGAAAAGAGAGCAGAAAATAACAAAGCTCGTGTTCCCCAATGTTAGCGCTTGAAGATACGATTCACTTAGTCCCACATCTCCAGGACTGTATTAGGGTCCACGGCAGACCAGTAATGTGAGAAGAGAAAAGAGAGGCGACGATAACAAAGCTCTTGTTCTCCAATTTTAGTGCTTGAAGACACGATTCACTTAGTTCCACATTTCCAGGACTGTATCAGGGTCCACGGGAGACCTGTAAAGTGAGAAGAGAAAAGAGAGCGCGGAAGATATCAAAGCTCTTGTTCCCCAATTTTAGCGCTTGAAGACACGATTCACTTAGTTCCACGTCTCCAGGACTGTATCAGGGTCCACGGGAGACCTGTAAAATGAGAAGAGAAAAGAGAGCAGAAGATAACAGACACATGTTCCCCAATGTTAGCGCTTGAAGACAGGATTCATTTAGCTCCACATCTTCAGGACTGTATTCGGGTCCACGGGATACCTGTAAAGTGACAAGAGAAAAGATAGCGGAAGATAACAAAGCTCTTTTTCCCCAATGTTAGCGATAGAAGACAAGAATCATTAGTTCCACATCTCCAGAACTGTATCAGTGTTCACGGGAAACCTGTAAAGTGAGAAGAGAAAAGAGACCGGAAGATAACAAAGTTCTTGTTTCCTAACGTTAGTGCTTGAAGACACGATTCACTTAGTTCCACATCTCCAGGACTGTATCAGGATCCACGGGAGACGTGTAATGTGAGAAAAGAGAGGGGACGATAACAAAGTTCCTGTTTCACAATGTTAGCACTTGAAGACACGATTCACTTAGTTCAACATCTCCAGGACTGTATCAGGGTCCATGGGAGACCTGTAAAGTGAGAAGAGAAAAGAGAGCGGAAGATAACAAACCTCTTGTTCCCCAATGTTAGCGCTTCAAGACAGGATTCATTATTTCCACATCTCCAGGACTGTATCAGGGTCCACGGGAGACCTGTAAAGTGAGAAGAGAAAAGAGAGCGGAAGATAACAAAGCAATTGCTCCCCAATGTTAGCGCTTGAAGACACGATTCACTTAGTTCCACATCTCCTGGACTGTATCAGGGTCCACAGGAGACCTGCAATGTGAGAAGAGAAAAGAGAGGGGACGATAACAAAGTTCTTGTTTCGTAATGTTAGTGCTTGAAGACACGATTCACTTAGCTCCACATCTCCAGGACTGTGTCCGGGTCCACTGGAGACGTGTAAAATGAGAAGAGAAAAGAGAGCAGAAGATAACAAAGCTCTAGTTCCCCAATGTTAGCGCTTGACGACACGATTCATTAAGTTCCACATCTCCAGGACTGTAGCAGGGTCCACGGGAGACCTGTAATGTGAGAAGAGAAAAGAGAGCGGAAGACAACAAAGCTCTTGTTCCCCAATGTTAGTGCTTGAAGATACGATTCATTTAGTTCCACATATCCAGGACTGTATCAGTGTCCATGGGAGACCTTTCAAGTGAGAAGAGAAAAGAGAGCGGAAGATAACGAAGCTCTTCTTCCCCAATGTTAGCGCTTGAAGACAGGATTCATTAGTTCCACATCTCCAGGAAATTATCAGTGTCCACGGGAGACCTGTACAGA